>NC_052624.1:5006460-5308665 GCF_016161935.1 Mauremys reevesii | reverse complement strand
TCTCCGGAGCGTGAAATGGCTGGGATCAGCCATGCCTTGGCACGAACCCTTAGGACAGAGGTTCTGTCCGCTCCACCCTGCTCTCTTTGGTGAGACGGCTCATCCCTGCCAGAGGGTGGGCTCCAACCCTCGAGGTGCTGGGCGTCCCGGGGGCCGGGCGGCTGCACAGCCCAGCTGTGTGATGAGACCCTGGCCTGGAGGGAGGGGCTCCGGGCCCCCTTTACAGAAGCCGGGTCTGTAACATAGCCAAGACAGACTACGGCCCTGCTTCCGCCGAGCGACCCCATCCCTTTCCGCAAAGCACCTCCACGTCTCTCCTCAGCCCTGCCCCTTCATTCCGCTCTCTCCCCAGGTGCGGACGGGGCAGTTCCACAGACGGCTGTGGCGTTCCACGCGCCGGATCTCCCAGGTCTCCTCCGGAGAGACCGAGTACAACCCGCCCGAGTCCAAGTGACAGGCTTGATGTGAGGTGACCTGTCCCCAGAGCATTACTGGGCAGAGATGTCCTGCAGCAGGAGGTCTCTGAGAGGTGGCGGAGGGGGCCGGTCCAGCCTCGCCACTCGGAGGTATCTGCACGTCCCCTGGGAACATGGCGATCGCTGTGAACCGTGGGAGCCTTGCTGCACTGGGGCTCTCGACCACTCACTCTCCGAGGGTGCAGAGCTCAGGATCCCGTTCCGAGCCAGGGGCCTGCACCGGTGACTCTGGCTTGCCGAGCCAGGATGCGTGTGGGACGATCTGACGTCCCCCCAGCCCATCCCGTTTCCTGCAGAGCTTGAAGTGGAAAACGTTTTTGTATTATTCTTTGTGACTTTCTCACTGGACGGAGAGGCCGGGAAACCCGCAGCCGGTGCCCCCTGCCGCCCAGCAGGGAAACGTCGCAATAGATGCAAGACGATGACCATCGCTGCATTCTCAGTCCTCCTTGGGTGGCCTTAACCAGACCCTGTTGCACTACGTAGAGAACTTGTACCAAAACCAAGGACTGCTTTCGGCAGGAGGCCAGTCTGCTGCAGAAAAGCTTTAATGTGATCAGACTGGCAAGAGCCTGTTCTGTTTTCCTCCCAGGGGTTGAATTTCGGAGGGCAACAAATACCAGGGGCCCAGAAAGATACTTACTGATTGTCTCGAGCCAGCCCCAAAGCCGAGATGTGCATAGACCCCCTGCTGGCAAAGAAGGGTGTTGCGCTTTCACTGGGATTCTCCAGAATGGTTTGTCTGCCTCTTCCAACAGGGGCACTCAAATTCAGCACCTCCCAGGGCCCCAGTCATTTGCTGGTGGGGCCTCTTCTAACTTTCCTATTGATTTATACGTTTTTTTAAAAAAAAACAAAATAAATGTGCACAATCTTCTTGTCTCCCAAGACTGGTCTGTTCCATGGAGCACGAGCCAGCGGGGCTCATTGGATGACTTCACCAGCAATAAAACCCTGCCGTTCGTTAGCTTTGCCTTCATCCTGCAGCTCCGGGGCTGTAGCGAAACTCCTCTCTGGCTGCACACCGGATACCCCTGCTTGTAGCAGGAAGGAGAGTTCTTCTCGCCCAACCGGGAGAGGATCAGGCCAGCGCAGGTGCAAGAGGGGTCGGCGTTTGCCTCTCCCAACGAGCGCGGATCTTAGTAAGAGAGCCCGAGAGCCCTCGAAACATGGCATCTCCATGAGGGCTCCCGGAGCCAAAGCTGAGCCCTTCTGAAGCTTCGAAGGGCTCGGTCAAAACCCGTGGAGGTCAATGTTAGAGAGATCGCAACAGAAGTAAGAAAGCTCCAGCAGTGGAGATGAAGCAATACGGGGATTTTGTCTCCTTCGCAGTCTGGGCCCAATGTTGATCCCATCTGCAAATGCCCCTCCCGCTCCAGGAAAGCCCATCTGTCCCTCCGTCAGTCTGTTTCTGATACTGAAGTGGCCACAGTAAATAGGAATTCGCCCAGAAAGAGGCTTGTTTTTGCAGCCAACGGCCAACCCTTCTCTGCTTTTAACCAACTGGGTGGGTTGGGCGGGGGGGTGTCCAGTCCTACAGACTTTCCATCCCTGGTCATGGTGAAATTTGAAACCACGCTGGCACCTTCTCTGAGGGACCCAGGTTCTGATCTCTGCTTGGCCAAGGCCTCGTTGCTCCAGAGCGGAATGGGGGGAGTGGGGGTTGCGTTAGGCTAGAAGCAGCTGTCTGAGGCTAGTAGATGCTTGTGCCCCATTCAGACGTAACTCGCAGCTGCAGGGAGCCCAGCCGTCCCCGTGAAAATGGAACAGTCCATGTTTACGATGCAGGGCAGGAGCCCATCCCCAGAGCGTCTGGGAGCGAATGGCCCCCAAACAAGGGCGATGGATCGGTCCTTGTAGGACACGGTTACTGTCACTTAGCTGGAAGGTGGAGGGAGCTGCCATGTTGTTCCCCACACTTCCTCTCCCTGATTTAAAAACTCTCCTGCCGTCAGGTAAGCCAGGGGTGGAAGAGGCTGGTGGGGCTCCGGATGCGTCTGGGCGCAGAGCTGTGGAACCCGCAGCCTTTCTGCATCATGTTGATGCTCGCAATAACAAGCGCCCTGGTGCCAGTCAGCTTGCCCTGCCTCTGGCGCCAGTGACTGCCCATCGCTGGGCCGGGCTTTGGTTTGGAGAGGAAGGGCAGTGACTAGCTTGAAGCGGTCGGGAATTCCACGCCTGACTCCAACCCCCCTCGACCTCTGGAGATGTTGGTATCTTGGCTTGAGCTTCATAACCGGGGCCCCTGTTCTCCGTAAACAGCTGGATCCGAACTTCCCAGAGATGAGGGAGGGGAGATTCGGTTCTGGATCCAATCCCATCTCTCTGCAGAACCACATGAAACTTCACAGTCCTAGAGTCAGGAGGGGTTGTAGTGAGGTGGGGTGTGGGTTGAAGAGCAGTCTGTCCTTTCCTCTCCCCCTGAACCCATTCCCTGGCTCTAGGAAATGGATCTCTCCCCTGCCCCCATATACTCTAGGTATTTTTTGCCGTGTTACTGATGCCACAGTATGGAGACAGGGTGCTCCCTCATGTCCAGGGATTTCTCCTAGAAGTCGCTGGTCCCTGGTGAAGATCTGTGGGAGGGATGCAGGGCAGACGGTGTGAAACGCAGAGATGGTCAAGGAATGTTAGGATCTGAGTGCGATTCTTGAGGGGCTCAAAGCGATGAGCGATGTGCTTTGCTTTTATTATTCATAACGATGGGTCGTTAAAGCCGCTGCACCTTCCATCCTCGCAACTTTCTTCCATCGGTCCTCCAGGGTCCCTTTCCGTCAAACTACAACACGATGGTTACAAATGGTTTGGACCTTCCACGCCATGACGCCTCCTGACCAAAAAAGGCACTGTCTCTGCCCTGGGACACTGTCATTCGGTAGCTTCTTTCCAACAAGGGCTGAGAGGAGAGGACATGGGTCCGTTGTGGCTCACGCTGGAGGAAACATCTACTGTAGGCTGGGACAATCATCTGCAGATGCTGAACTGCAAATGCCGCTAATAAGGGAAGAGAGGCTCTCTAAACGCACTGCTTGTTAGCCACCGGACCCTGTTGCGTGCGGAGGTTGCTACTGGTCTGGAGGTGATGTTGTGATGGGCAGCTGGTTAGATCACGCTCTGCACTGAGCAGCGCCTTAATTCTCTTCACAAAGAAAAACAAAAAAAGGCAAGAACCACCAACACTGGGCAAGAGGCTCAAGCAATGCTCTCAACTTCATTCCCTGGGTGAAGATCAGGGTTTAACCACCGACAGTGCAATATTTGCAACTTGTAGAGAAGACTTTTTTAGCACGTGTGCTGTATTGAGGTGTGTGTGTGTGTGTGTATGTGTGTATATATATATATATATATATATATATATAGCTTTTGTAACTTTTTTGAATGATGTAAATCTAAAGATTTCTACTACTTTTTTTCCAAAAGTGGGGTGGTAAATATTTGGAGCTTCCCAGAATCCTGCTGGCTTTTATAGAGCACCAAGGGACCTACAATCCTCACCGTGGGTTTGTCTGTCATCCTTCTTAGAATTGCTCGGCCCAGTGGAAATTCAAGGGGTCATTGCTGGCCCTGTTGTGAAGATGCTTGAATTCCAGGGGTACCTGCTCTCTGGTTGGCCTCTGCCATGTTCTTCTACTTGAAGAGGTTTTTCTTTCCCTCCTTTCACTTGGCTTGTACCTTCTCTGGTTTTATGGAGTCAGGATGGAACTTGCTGAGGGCTCTTCCTGCTCCAGTCTTCTTCACAGACAGGAATGCTTGGGCCAGATCTCTGAGACTTCTGTGTGGGGAAGGGTCTGGCAGGCTTGGGATGCTCCCCTTCAAAGGGAATGGTTTCCTTCTGACCCTGCAAGATTCCTTTCTGCTCCACCCACCCCTGGAATAACAATGTGAAACCTGGTCTTGAATCTTGAGTGTCTACGTTACAGGACCCGAGCTGGCATTTGGGCAAGCTAATGTAAGCACCCAAATTTGGAGAGAAAAAAAAAAAAAAAGTAGCCCCCATGCCTGATTCCTGCATGTAGTGGTATGACTGTGGGGTGGTTACATGAGGGTCCCCTACTTCTCTACCTCTTTTGGGAAGTGAATGGCTCACGGTGGATCTGCCTTTTGGGGAAGTGAATTCAAGCAAGTGGTTTGACCAGGGTAACACCACTGGTACTCCCAGCTCTCTGGCCTGCCGCATGTCGTGTTGGAGCCTTCATGCCAATCAGTTGTGCTACATACTGATCTCCCAGGATCCTGAATCTTGGGGAGGAGGGGTGTTAACAAATCCGCCATCCTTGTGCCAGATTGCATCCCACTCAGACCTGAAGGCAGTTCTCATTCCTCTATGGAATGGAGCAGGGTTTGCTTGGGGAGACTGGCAAAGGATTTGAAGGGACAGGTTGATAGCTGAGAGCCAACCCAGGAATTCAGACTCCCCGTCTCTGACCACGGGCTCCTCCAGGCATTGTGTATGGGACCATTGCCTGTGCTTTTCCTTTAGAACCAGCCGTGAGGAGAAATGGACCAGCCAAGTCTTTCACTCACACTCCTGTCCTCACTGTCCAGCAGGGAAGAGAAGGGTGAATGACAAATCCACACAAGGGGTGTGTTTGGTGCTCGGAAAAATGTATTTCTCTTGTAGCTATGTCTACAGATTCTTTCCAAAAACAAAATAAAGCACAATCCGATGAGAAAACATTTATGCCTTAAACTTGAAGAGGAGCATGGCCTCATTCTGTAGGGGGATGGGTTGTCCGGTTTGCTAGCAACGTACGGTGTATGTGATCTTTAATAAACTTTATAAAGGAATACACGTTCTCAACTCCTTGACCTTTCCTCCCCCTCTCCCCACTGCACCCACTTATTGTGTGATAAAACTTGGCATTTCTTTAGCATCTTTCATAAGAGGACCTCAAAATGCTTGACAGCCGTAAATGGAGACTTGATTTACTCATCTGCAATATGGGATCTTTCTGTCTTGGGAATTTTGATGACTTGCCCAAGGTTGTACCCCAAGTCTGTGGTGGAGCGGGGCACCGAACCCAGGTGTCCTGGTCCCCAGCACAGTTCTTCCTCATGGCCATCACTAAGTTGCATGGGTAATTTTTGTTGAGTTTCCCGCAGCAGTGTAATTTCATCCATATCGACACAGTGGATATTGTGTGTGTGTCCCCTACACATTTAGGGCCCTGCCTTCAGCCTGTGCAGACAGATGACGCTTCGTGATCATTTCTGAAAACCTACAAATACATTGAACTATGCAAGAGAAATGATGCCAGGAGTGCAACAGGGCTGAGTTGAGGTTGCTGTGAGGACTTAACATCTGCATTTCTTTGAACCTTCCTGGTCTAAAACTTTCACACGGGTCTCAATGTAGCTTGTGCGTTAGCCGAAGCTGTAGAGATTCGTGTGCTTTTAGAGACAGATCAGGGGTTCAGTCCCCACAGGTGCCCCAACCAATGAGCCAGCATGAGACCTCTGCACTGCTTGAGCCCCCAACGTCGGCATGAAGTGGTGCCTAGGTCTGGGACTGGCTTTTCTGCCTGAGCTGAACTTCTCCATTCAGTGAGGTCAGGTACTGGAAAGAGCTCCCTTCCCAAGCTGTTCCTGTCCTATAAACTCTGTGACCAGCCCCGTACAGCCTGTACTTTGAGGCTGGAGTGGGTCGCTGGCCAGCTGCATTCTGGAGTGACTTCTGCAGCCCCTTGCAGCACCAGGCCAGCGTGAGAAGTGGCATGCTTGTCTGCAGGAGCAGCTTGGCGCTCTCCCACTCGCTCAGTGCAGCGGGAGTTGGGTCTCCTTGCATCTGCATGCGATCATGCCCTCCTTGGTGCTTGGAAGGCACTTGCTGCATCCTATTGGCACCACCTGGGCTGGTGGCCAGTGGGCTGACAGGCTTCTGCTGCTCCTAGAGCAATGTCCAGGAGGACAAGAGCAGCGATCCCCTGGGAGCTTGTAGCCACCGGACTGAGGGCACACTGCATTCCCAGGGGCCCATCAAAGTCCCCCTCCCCACACAGGCTGGAGGGTCCCTGGAGCCGCAGCCAAGCCTGGAAGTTGGATGAACATTCCTCTGCCTGCCAGGTAGGGTTCCACGCTCTCCCGCTGTCCCACGGGGAACAGCCCCGAGAGAGGAACTTGGGTTCCCGTTCAGCCCTGGTGCAGGGCCGACGGCAGTGGGCTTACGCCTGTTTGCCCTCACGTCCAAACTCTTCCACGGGGGCAGGCGGCGTGGCCTCCTGCGGGGCTGCAGATATGGAAGTCGCGTGCGTGGCAAAAAAAGTTGCCCCAAGCTGGAATCAAAACTCAGGGAGGTGGGCAGCCATCCCCGGGGGGCAGAGACGGACTCTTCCTTTGGTGCAGGGGAGGGCCCCGCCCGGCCTGGATCTCATCTCAGCAGGAAGCAGGGGCCGTGAGAGCATGAGCCCCTTTGCTGCACTGGGCTTGCCTCCGTGTTACTTGCCCGGCTTCTGAATGTCCGTCTAGCTACGATCCCTAGCGTGAATGGGCCCTGAGCCATTTCTCTAGAGCCTCGTCGCTGGGCTAGCTAAGGACCTTCCCTGGGAGCCAGCCGGAGCTGCTGCCCCTCTCTCGGGGCAGGGATGTGGGCATCTTGGCTAAAGCTCCAGCCCCCCGGTGAGGTGTCCACAGAGCTCAGACCTGGTCTGCCTCCTGCCAGGTCCTTAGCCAGGGTCAGTGCCGGGGGCTCCTGCCCCTCTGTTTGGGTTTCAGCCTCTAATGAGAACCAGAACACGTCCCCCTCTGCCGGACGCAGCGGGGCATCTCTCTTCCTCTTTGCAGGCCGTTTGAACCCTGGACCGGCAGCCCAGACCTCTGCCACTTGGACTAGAGGGGCGGCTCCCTTAGCTGGCAGCAGTAGCAGCCTGTTCACGCAGGCTGGGGTACTCCAGAGAGAATTGCACTGATCCCTTTGCCTTGCTATGGGCTTCTGGAGCAGTGCCTCTCTGAGTTAACCCCTCCGCTGCTGGCTGGCATGCTGTAGGTTCCCCCCGTGAGCTTGTGCCACTCAGTGACCCCATTAGACCCAACCACTGCCTGGCTGGCAGCAGGTTTCTAACGGGGAGCGCTACTGCAAGGGGCCTGTGCTGAAAGGGTTAAACAGCAAAGACAGCTGCAGCTTCCAACCTTCCTCCGTCCCTGATGCCCTCCCTGAAAGGCTTTTAACATTTCAAGACACCAAAGAATCAAGCTTGACAGGAAGTGTTACCCTAGCATGCATAGGGAAACTGAGGCACAGACTATCAAGCCCCATCGTTTCAGAGACGGCTTCTGCTTTGGGTTGCTTTACGGGATGGGCACCCGGCTTTAGACGCCTGACTCTGCGGGACGTAAGTCGCCCTCGGCTTCAGCTGACAGCGATCGGCCCTGCGGGCACCCAGCACCTCAGTGGGCTGGGCTCCTTCCTGGTGCCTCGAGTTGGGGCCAGCCAAAATGGAGGCACCGAAGTGCCCCAAGGAAGCCAGCAGCAGCGCTAGCCCTCAGGGGTCCTAACCACAGTGCGAGAAGGGTGTATCCGGGGCAATGGGCATTGAAGGAAGCCTGCATTCATCAGCCAGCCGCGGAGGGGGAAGTGGGTGGCACCTGCAGGAGTGGCCGCACCTCGTGCTGGTGGTGGACGAGGTGGGGGGGGGGAGAGAGGGATGCCAGGCAGGTGCTGGAGCGTTGCCAGGCACTGGGCATGCACCTGAGGCCTCATGTGATGAAGACATACAGGCTGGTGTGTGGGCTGGGTGTTGGGTGCCCCTTGGATCTCCCTTCCCCCTGCCTCTGGGTGCCCCCTGGATCTGCCTCCCCCTAGCCCTGCTCTCCTCGCCTGGCCTCTGGCTCCTGGTTCTGTGCTTGCCCTGCAGGCGAGCCGGGGACCTCCTGGCGGGGGGGGGAGGCGCCAGGGCATCGTGGTATCCACGCTGGCCGAGGCCCGGCTCTTCACCATCACCCACTGCCCTTGGACAAGCCGGAGCGGTGGCAGCCCCGGGCAAGCCCCTGCCGGCTTTCCAGGTGGCCTGGGCCAAGCCCTGCCTGGGGGAGCTGAACCTGGAGTGCGAGCGGCAGACGTGGCAGTCCCTGGGGGGGTGTCTGGGGGCAGGGACGCCCCAGCCCTGCCGTGTGCCCCCTCCTGGGCTGTTCCTTCGAGGGCGGTTAGTGCCCCAGTCAGGCACTGGCGCAGTCTCAGTGGAGGGGCCCAGGCCTCACGACCTTCAGCTCCAGCAGCCTCTGAGGTGTTGGTAATGGAGAAATTTGTTTCTCTACCACTGAGGGGGCCTGGGGCTTGTGCTGCCAACCCTCCCCCTGCACTGAGCGGCATCAACCAGCTCACGGGGTGGGGGGGTTACGGTCCCTTTTTGGCTGTTTGCCCTCGCGCCCTCTCTCCTCTGGGCTCCAGGGGGCGCCCAGGAGCCAATCTGCCGCGGGGGGGGAGCGCCCTGACCGATGCCCATCGCTCCTGCCTGGTTCGTGCGGGAATATTTCCGTCAGATGTTTCTGAGGATGTTAAATTAGTTGCAGACAGGAAGTGGCATGGGGGGGGCAGCACATTCCAGGCCTTTACAGCCTTTAATCACCCAAATGTGAAGCAGAGGCGGCGGCGGCAGAGAAAATGGGGCGAATAGCTGCGAGCCCCAGCTGGTGTGGGAGCCGCTGGTCGCAGGGTTTGGCTGGGCGGGGAAGGCTGCTCCAGCCGGGGGAAGGAGGCCACGTTGTCTTTGGGCCGTCAAATCCCAGGGTGCCCAGCCTCTGGCATCGGCCGCTTCCCAGGGCTGCTTCCGAGGCAGGGGAATTCTTCAGTAAGGTGCTACGACCCCGGCTGGTGGAGGGCCTTGCGGTTACGGCGCCGGCATGGGCCTTGGGAGCCCTGGGGTTCCACGCTTTCCCCGGGCAGCCTTGGGCATGCCCCTTAGCCGCTCTCTGCCTCGGTTTCCCAACTTGTGCAATGGGGAGATGATACGGGGGGAGATGGGAATAAATCCAGCTGTTAACGAGCCCCGATGCTGCGGTGGCGGGAGCCCTAGACGTAGCTAGGTAGGTAGATTGTCCCTGCTTTGGCTGCATGAGGCTGGAAATGGTCCTCTCCTCAGTTACGGCCCTGCCTCTTCCCGTCAGCAGAGGTAGGGGCTCACCAGAGGGATTGCTGCTCCCTTTGTTCTGAACCCGCTGTGTGCTGAGAGAGTGAGGCCTTGGTGCCAGCAGGGGGTGATCTCCCTTCTCCTGCCCTCCCAGTCTGCCGGGGCTTTTTAGGGGGCTGCCCCCACATCTCTTATGCCCGGCTGCCTGCTGCGGCACAGGCAGACGGGGCAGCGGACGCTTCTCTCCCCGTTCCTCTGCACTGCCCACCCGCCCAGCAGCTCCAGCTCTGGCCAGCTGCCCCTGACCCCTGCAGCAATGGGGGGCATGAGGGATGGGTGGAGGAAAGTGGGGGAGCCCAGCCCTGGAGGGGGAGGGGAAAGTGGGGAGCCCAGCACTGGGGTAATACAAGGTCAGGGGTTGGGGGGTCTCTAACACCTAGGGCCTCCTCCTAACTCAAGCTTGTGCCAGATGAGTGGGGACCCTTGGGGACCGACTGCCTGGTGATAGGATGAACGGGGCGCGTTGAACTAGGGTCGTTCTCCCTTTTCCCAGGGGCTCTCGAAGATGCCGAGGGCTGGGGGGCTGCAGGCAGTACCCGGGGGGGGGACGCCCAGATGAGTCCTCCAAGCCCTTCCTTGCTCCAGGCCGTGGGACACCCCCTACAAGCCCTTTGTAGGATCTTGGCTCACTGCTGGGCACCGAAGTTACGCAGTCCCAGGGAGGGGTATTGGGGGAGATGCCCTGATTGCTGCCCCCCCCCCCCAACACACACATGCCCCTGCTCACTCCCCAGAGGATTGTGCCCTGGAAGGACTCCCTGAGCCCATCTGTCCCCGATTAGCAGCTCCATGATCTCATCTCCTGCCAGGAATCTGCTCTGAACTGGGGCCTGTTTACATACCTGGCTGAGTGTGTAAAGCCCTGGGTGACTCAGAAGCTCAGCCGGGGGCCTGAGCTGTGCTGGGAAGGAGCCGAGCACTGCAGAGGACAGTGCACTGGGGAGAGAAGTTCAGACCCTGAGGCAGCTCCCCCCATTGCATGTATAGCATTCCCCAGGCAGGAACCAGGTGCAGCGGCAGGGCTGGGGGGGATCTCGGGGCTGGACTGGTGGGGTGCTGCGGGCCGGGAGCGAGGTGCAGCGGCAGGGCCGGGGGGATCCCGGGGCTGGACTATTAGGGTGCTGCAGGCCGGGAGCGAGGTGCAGTGGCAGGGCGGGGGGGATCCCGGGGCTGGACTGGTGGGGTGCTGCGGGCCGGGAGCGAGGTGCAGCGGCAGGGCTGGGGGGGATGTCGGGGCTGGACGGGTGGGGTGCTGCGGGCCGGGAGCGTGGTGCTGCGGCTGGGCGGGGGGGATCCCGGGGCTGGACTGGTGGGGTGCTGCGGGCCGGGAGCGAGGTGCAGCGGCAGGGCCGGGGGGATCCCGGGGCTGGACTGGTGGGGTGCTGCGGGCCGGGAGCGAGGTGCAGTGGCAGGGCGGGGGGGATCCCGGGGATGGACTGGTGGGGTGCTGCGGGCCGGGAGCGAGGTGCAGCGGCAGGGCTGGGGGGGATCTCGGGGCTGGACTGGTAGGGTGCTGCGGGGCTGGACTGGTGGGGTGCTGCGGGCCGGGAGCGAGGTGCAGCGGCAGGGCTGGGGGGGAACTCGGGGCTGGACTGGTGGGGTGCTGCGGGCCAGCAGCGAGGTGCAGCGGCAGGGCCGGGGGGGATCCCGGGGCTGGACTGGTGGGGTGCTGCAGGCCGGGAGCAAGGTGCAGCGGCAGGGCCGGGGGGATCCCGGGGCTGGACTGGTAGGGTGCTGCGGGCCGGGAGCGAGGTGCAGCGGCAGGGCCGGGGGGATCCCGGGGCTGGACTGGTGGGGTGCTGTGGGCCGGGAGCGAGGTGCAGCGGCAGGGCAGGGGGGATCCCAGGGCTGGACTGGTGGGGTGCTGCGGGCCGGGAGCGAGGTGCAGCGGCAAAGCGGGATGGGGATCTCGAGGCTGGACTGGTGGGGTGCTGCGGGCTGGGAGCAAGGTGCAGCGGCAGGGCTGGGGGGATCCCGGGGCTGGACTGGTGGGGTCCTGCAGTGCTGTGGGGGGTGGTCCAGGATTGGGAGCCCAGAGGGTGCTGCAGATCAGGTTAGGGTTCCCTAGCAGAGTAGTGTGTGGAGACACTTGCACAGCACCTGCTAATTTAAGAGAGTCTTGCTTTCCCCATCCCTTTCACCCAGGAGGGTGTTTGCTGCTCTGAGGACTGGTCCCAGCTCTGTAACTGATTCACTGGTTGACTGGCCTCAAATGAACCCCAGCTGTGCCTCAGTTTCCCACTTCTCTCCTGCTCCCCCCACCCCCATGGGATGATAACAGTGACCCCACTTTTGTAGAGCTGGAGCCTGGGCTCTGAAACCCAATGGGAGGGAGGGTCTCAGAGCCCCAATGTCTACATTGACATTTTTAGCCCTGCAGCACCAGCCCAAGTCAGCTGACCTGGGCTCTGAGACTTGAAGCTGCAGACTGGGGGCCCATTGTGCTAGGCGCTGCACGTACACACGGCAAGGGCAGCCCCTGCTTGGCAGAACGTACAGGCTAACTAGCGAGAACAGCCAAAGGCTGGAAGAAAGGCAGGCTGATTATCCTCGCTGTACAGATGGAGAACCAAGGCCCAGGCACATTCAATGACCTGCTCAGAGGCGCACAGGGAGGCTGCAGCTGAGCCATGACTTGAACGCAGCTCTCCTGAGTCCCAGTCCAGTGCTGTGACCACGAGGCCAGCCTGCCACGTCCATGTGAGGCTCCCAGGAACTTGGCCTGCGGGAGCTCACAGGCAGCAGCCAAGGGCGCTGATTCAGCTCGATGCTCCGAGTCGCTGCCTCCGGCCGTGCAAGGCCCTGCCACGGCACCTAGGGCTTCCCACTTCCCCTCCCAGCCAACTGCGTTGGCCAGCTGCTTCCCTGCAACACCATCCAGCCTCTCGCTGGCTCACAGGACGGGCTGACCTGGTGTGACCCTGTGCGCTCACCCTGCCTGGCTGCAGGAGATGGGAATGGCCCCTTGGCCAGACTCCCAGAGTGCTTTGCGCCCATGGTTTGCAGTTGCCATGCCCAGGCGTTTGAGGGGACGCAGGCGTGATGCAGCCCCCTGTGGTCGCAGGGCGACCAATCGTGGGAGATGCCCAGCCAGGTTCTGGCATCCGGCAGGTTTATCTTGGCCCTGGACCCCAGGCTGTCACATGGGCGGGAAGTGGCTGTGGCTTTCGGAGCAGGGCTGCAGGCTTCATCCAGGCACAGTGCTGGGAACTGCCCACAGGCTCGCTCCCCCCGCTGCTCTCTCCCTACCAGTCTGGGAACCACACTCGGCTCCGGAGAGGCCGCGAGGTTTGTTTGTGGTGGACGAAAGGGTGTTTGCTCCGGGCGGATCTGCTCAGAACAGCCGCGGTTCGCTTTGGCAATACGTAGGGCACGCGACTGCTTCGCAGAGGCAGGAGGGGCACTAGGAAAAGGCGCCACCGGAGATGCTTCAGCAGGAGCTGGCATTTCTGCTGCATTGGCCTGGCAACCGGAGGGCAGCTTTGCACCCATAGAGTGAGGGGCTCAATCCAAGAGGGTGGGGGCCTGGCTGGAGGAAGGAGCTGGGCAGCAGAAGGGTTAAAACTCCTGCAGTGAGACAGTCCTGTGCCCCTCTCTAGCGGGAGGCATTTAACCCCGAGGGTGCAGGATGGATGGGTGCCCTTGACACCTGATGGGGGTTTTGCCCTCCCTGGCATGGCTGGGGCCTGGGGGATCGATACACCAGCCAGGATCTGCTGGGGCTTTCCCATCTCCTCCCCCCTCTGCTCTGCCACTCGGTGTTGGGCAAACTGGTGTCCCGACGTGCAAATTCCCAGGCCGGCCCTTGGCTGAGGACACGGGCGATTGGTCGGCCCCCTAGCTTGGTGATGGGCCTTCTGCTAGCGCTGCTCCACCATCCCTGGGCTCGGAGCCAGGGCCTTCAAAGCCTACGTAGCCCTAGCTGTTGTGAGCTGCTGGGGAGCATGCGTCCTGCGTCTCTGGTGCGTACGGGTGGGTTCGGCCGGCGTAGCGAGAGATCTACATGCAGCCGGGGAGACGGGGGACAGCCTGGGTTGTTTAACTGGGGGGGCAGGGGATTGAGGACCCTGCCTCTGCTAAACTTTATCTCCTCGCCCTTAATTGAAACCACTGGCTTGTCAAATTTAATGTGAAGGGCCCGATCCTCAGTGGGTGCAAATCAGCCTCGATCCCACTGCCGTCAGGGCCCAGCGGGCCGTTGAGGCCTGGTGGTCAGCGAGCTCTGGGGTGCCAGGCAGTGAGGACTGAGGGTGGAGATGGCACCGCGCTGGGTTTTAGCCATGTTCCAAGACCAGCTATGTAGCTTAGGTACTTAGCTGGCCCCCCGTCACCAGAGTAGAGGGCTGCCAGGTGTCCGGTTTTCGACCAGAACGCCTAGTGGAAAAGGGACGCTGGCGGCTCCGGTCGACACCACCAACCAGGCCATTAAAAGTCCAGTCGGCAGCACAGCGGGGGCCTGGGGCTAAGGTAGGCTCTCGGACGGCCCTAGCTCCACGCGGCTCCCAGAAGCAACCAGCATGTCCCTGCAGCCCCTAGGCTCTGCATGCTGCCCCCGGTGCCGGCTCCACAGCTCCCATTGGCCGGGAACTACGACCAATGGGAGCTGGGTGGCGGGGGTGATGCCTGCGGGCATGAAGGTGGCACACACCGTGCAGAGCTGTCTGGCCACCCATGCGCCTGGAGGCCACAAGGACCTCAAAGCCATGGTAAGTGCTGCTGGGCCCCTGTCCCCCCACCAGCCCCCCAATCCCCTCCCACACCCAAACCCCTCATCCCCGGCCCCACCCCCAGCCAGAGCCCTCACCACCTCCCACACCCCAATCCCCTGCCCCAGCCCAGTGAAAGTGAGGGAGGGTGGAGAAGAGTGAGTGACGGACGGAGGGGAGATGGAGTGAGCAGGGGCGGGGCCTCAGAGAAGGGGTGGGGCATGGGCGGGGCCTCAGACGGGGCGTAGCAGGGTTTTGGTTTCGTGTGATTAGAAAGTTGGCAACCCTAGCTGAGCACTTCCTAGTCTTGAACGGCTGGGCTGTCTGGTCACCCCCGGAGGTCAGGCCGTGCTGTTACCGCCACGGTGCAGGCCTGGTCTCCTGCACAGCGTGGGAACGTGGTTAAATCGTGGCCTGACCCGTGTCAGAAGGGACGGCCCTGTTGCACTCAGCGTCTAGGGACTCGCAACGGGAACACGTGCTCTCCGGAGGCTGCTGGCTCCACCCTCGGTTCCAAGCCATAAAGTCCTGCTCTGGAGTCGAATCGCTCCCAGGTTATGGGGTGTTGAGCCGGAGGGGGGATTTGGCTGAGCTGCTTCCAGCAAAGCACTTAAGCACGTGCTGAACAGCTTAGCCCTGCCCCCAAGGGCGGCGGCGGCGGCAAAGTTCCCGTTGGCTCCTGTGGGAGTGGGATCGAAGCCGAAGTGCTTTGCTGGATCGGGGCCATGGTGAGAGGGGCCGAGGCAGACATTTGCATGGGCCCATCCGGAATGAGGGGGGTTCAGACGGCGCGAGCACCTCTCTCTCTCCAAGCCAGCATACACGCTGGTCACGAAGAGGGGAGAGCAATGGGACCGGCCTCTCAGAGCTTAGTCAGCAAAGTCTGATCCTGAGCTCCCTCCCTCCCCAGTCTTCTCTGCCCCGATCGGAGCAGGCTGAGGCGCTGGGCCTCGCTGGGCAGCCTGCTTGACTCTGCCGGGGAGAGGCCAACCGGCTGCAGTGGTGTGTGTCCGGCAAGTGTCCTGGCCATGCTCTGTGCTTCGCTCTCCCAGGCAGCTCCCCGCCCCTGGGCATGGATGAAGGCTGATCACAATGGGAGGCCGTTGGCCTGAAAGCATTTCTCCCTCCCTTCCCCACCCCGTGTCATTCGTCCCTTTCGCTCGCCTTGTTTCTGGACCGGACAGTGGCATGACCCCCAGGGTCTGGCACACAGGGCTCTTAGTCAAATTGTCGAACACTCCCAGCACGGGTAGTCAGCATCGTTGGCTTCCTTCTCCACCACAGAGGTTTCCAAGTGCACACGGGAGATTGAGTCAGTACATGGAGAAAACACACCCATGGTCTAACCCCAAGCTCTCTGCTGGCACCGACGCGTTCCAACCCATGCGCAAATGACCTCTGGCTCTCCCAGTCCTGCACATTCATGTAGGCAGATGACATTTGCTCAGGCATCCAAGCATGGTCATTCCCAGAACTCGAAGGCACCCGAAATGCTGATTTGACTAAAATGGCTGAATACGGTAGTCAATGGTATTTGCAACCGTGTGTAACCAAGACAGTTTTGAATGTGTTCCATCCTCATAACACCAGAACATCCCTAGAGCTGGATATCTTTCTCAATGGACATCGCTTGAACCACGAATTTCGCCCAGTCTACCTGGAGTAACCTTGGATAAATCTCACATATCAACCACCTGAGGAAAACTGCAGCTATGCTGAGGACACGTAACAACCTCCTATGCAAACAGGCCAGGACTTCATGCGGCGCAAACACTCGAACTCCATGCTCATCCGGTCTAGCGCTCTGTTACTCTGCAGCAGAATATTGTGCTCCGGTCTGGCTCCATCCGTCTCATGTCAAGTTGGTTAACACACAACTACACTCAACCAGGCGCATCATTACTGGGATGATTCAACCCACACCAGCACCGTGCTCCCTGTGTTAAGCCACCTCACTCCTCCGCACATCCGTCGGGAGGAAGCTACAGCCAGACTGGTTGAGAAGATCCGGGCAAACCCACATGCGGCTGTGGTCTGCCCTCTGCCCAGACTGGACGGTGGTCTGAGGGCTCTGCACTTCGCCGATGAAGCTGCTGCAATCTTGGCTTGGCAAGCCCCTCATCCAATAAGACAAGGACTCGGCCTCCCCGACTCGCCTGTGTTTAGTCTAACGCTAGGCTCTATTTACAGTAGTTCACCCTTCTGTAAATACAAGGGATTCCACCAGGGACCCTGGTGCAGAAGCAGGAAGGCAGCTGCTGTGACGTGGCTCTGCTGGGACCCTTCTTCAGGGGAGCGGAGGAGGGTGAGGAGGCGCCTATGCCAGGCTGCGTCATGTCCCTCTCCAAGAAGCCGGGGTACATCCGTCGCTCTGCAGGACGCATGCTAGCGCCGCTCACTTGTGACGCTGACCTGGCAAGTTGGGACTGTGGTTTCTTAGATGCGAATTTGGTGCTGACCTCACAATCCCAGACCCTGGAGTCTGCTCACCACAGAACAGCCACTGCCTTTCCCCCCTCCACCCCGTTGTTGTGCATGAGCCCTACTTGGAAGGGACCTTTTCAAGAGCAAGAGGGGAGTTTGTGTCCATGGCCATTCGGGCCTCAGACTCTGTGCCAAGCCAGCCACAAGGAGGTCAATCCTGCGGGGGGTAGAATGGTAGGGACCTAGCAAGCGGGAGGAGCTGGCAGGGTCCCCTGTTTATATTACTCTGTATTTGGCATGGGTGCGACTGCTGCTGGAATGGTGCGTCCAGCTCTGGTGTGCACCGTTCAAGGAGGACATTGATAAATCGAAGGGGGTTCAGGGAAGAGCCAAGAGAATGATTGATTGAAGAACTGGCAAACCTGCCTTATAGGGGGAGACTCCAGGAGCTCCATCGATTGAGCTTAACGAAGAGAAGGTTAAGGGGTGACTTGACCAGTCTCTAAGGACCCACATGGGGAACAGAAATTTAATAAGAGGCTCTTCGATCTAGCCAGTGGCTGGAAATTGAAGCTAGACAAATTCAGACTAGAAATAGATGCAATTTTTTTTTTTAACAGTGAGGGGAATTAACCATTGGGGCAGCTTTCTAAGGGTCCTGGGGGATTCTCCATAGCTGGACATTTTTTAAATCGAGCTGGGATGTTTTTCTACAAGATCGGCTCTAGTACAAACAGGAGTTAACTCAGGGCGGTCCCGTGGCTCGTGTTAGACACGAGATCAGACGAGGTGACCACAGTGGTCCTTACAATCGATGACTCTGTGGCTGGTTCCCAGAGATGTGAGTGTCTCCATTGTCTTTCAGAAGAGGCACAGGGAGTCCCTGCCCATGTCTGAATAGACGCTTTGCCGCATAGGGGGCAGGATCAGAGGCAAACCCAGCCCTGGGTCCTGCTGTGGCTCCTGGATCTGTTCCCCATACAGAAAGCAACAAAGTGTATGTGGCTGGACCGTGTTAGGATGGGAGTAGCAAGCAGGAAATGGCCCCTGGGGGTCCGTGTGCTGCACACGTTTTTGAGCTCTTGCCTTTGGGTCGCAATAATGACTGGGCTTTAGAGAGATGCACAAGCCGGAGCCATGGGCAAGGTACGAGGTGTATTACAGGTGAGGTGCTTACTTCTAGCCTCCAAACTGTGTCTGTATGTGAGACGGGCACTGGCCACCAGCGCATTAGGGGCTCTTGCATACAGGCTGTTGGATTGTTTTGGTGGCTGGAATTCAGACAGCCCCATAGGTCTGAAGGCGTCCAAAATCCCATGAAATTATACGGTAGATGCAGGGATCTCGTCCCCCGCCTCTGAACTGCAGCCACCTCTGGGTGAAACTGCCCAGCAAGCTGACACCGCAGTTTGGGACAAAGTGAAGAAGAATCCAGCTGGAGGGTAGGGACTGGAAGGCAGAGTGGTGTAGCCCAAATTGCAATCAGAACAGGCTGCGGGGTGGGGAACACCCCAGTCATATATAAAATATGGCCTGGGATAACAAACGGTAACCAGCTTGATTTTGTGGAAAGCCAACAGCAGCTTGGCGCCCCCTAGGGTCAGTGGTTCAGTACTGACCCAAAGGAGGACTCCGCTTCCCAGAGATCTCCCATCCACGTACTGCCCTGGCCGGCTCGGCGTGGCAGCAGTGCTGTGATGCAAGGCAACGTAGATGCCGGGCTCAGAGAGAGCACTGAAAGAGAGCCAAAGAGCCGCTGATGCGCAGCGGTGGGTGGTGTCAGCAAGGGGATCCACAGCCTCCCTTGTCCGGGAGAGAGGATGTGTGTGCCCGTTCTGTTCCTCTCGCACAGGCGGGCACGGGGGTGGCTGCGTTATGTCAGCTCCGCCCTGCTGGGTTTAGCTTGAATCAAAGGCCAAACCCACGCTCTGCCAGAGCATAACCCTCCCTGGTAAACCACGTCCCCCGCGGCACTGCTCCAGTCACCGCTGTGAAATTGGAGCGCACGCCCTGCCGGGCTAGCAAAGACACAGGCACTGGTCTGCTGTGGGCATTCAAGCCACGACGGGCTGGCATCAAGCCTAGTGGAACGCCATTGACTTCAGTGAGCATCCTCCCTCTCTCCCCCCGCTTAACCCCCTCCAGGCCAGGCTGGTGAACCCTGCATTGAAGTAAGGCTGGGGAAGACGCCCCTTGACTCAAGCCCATTCTAATCCCAGCCGCTCTTTGGGAGCTTGTTTTTCAGCAGCTGTTCTCGCCCATTGGGCCGAGGTGACTGGCAAAGGCCGCAGCCAGGTGGGCAAGGACGAAGGTGGCTTTATCTCCGCTGGAATTGTCACCAGAGGTGTAACGTCTCCTGGGCAGATCCTGCCCTTCTACCTGCTGGCCTGTCCCCCAGGCCAGGACGCAGCAAGGGGTCCAGACTTTGCTCAGGGTATCGGCTTTATTTCCTCCAACTAATACACATTCAGCCCCCTCTATTCCCCCCAGGCAAGGGCCTTCTGCTGCGGGCTGTCCATTCTGGACAAGTTTCCCTCCTACTGGCCACATTCCTGGCTCACCCTGCCACTGGACCCAAGCTGTACGAGTGTCTCTCTGAAGCCCGGCCTGCCCCGGCCCCTCTCCCTCCCCTTCTGCAGCACCCTGTGGACTCCAATAAAAACCAAAAATGCCCTTGAAGTGCAACCGGTTAACAGGCTGTAAATGCCACTCTGCTGCAGCAGGGGCAATAAAACTCCCTGGAGGTGGGGTCATTTCCTGAGCTGCCTCTCCCACCCCCACTCTGCTCCCCAGGGGGGCTAGCAGCTAGCCTAACACCCCCCCCCCCCATGCTAGAAAAGAGACCAGAGCTTCAGGTGAACCGCTGCCTGTGAAACGCCTGCTGTTTGGAAAGCTCCCAGCTGGGCCCTTTTGTCCCTGGACAAAGCCAGGGGTGAAGGGTGGGTTTTGCATCCGGGAGCAAATTGTGTTGGAATGTTGCTCACTGGACGGGGAAGATGAGGCCGCTCGGGGTGACTCTCCAGGTTCCCAGGCACCCCCGGGCCACGCTTCACCCCCTTGCTCTGGCTGGGACTAATTCCGAAGGCGAGGTGCAGTATAAACCCTGACAGGGTCTGTTCCCAGAAGGCCTTGCTTGCAACTGCGTTGAACCAGAGCAGACTGCCGCCGTGGGAGAGCCCATGCAGTGTGGCAGCGGCACAGAGTGCGAGAAAAGAAGCTAGTGAGTGACAGTACCGTGCTGAAAATAGCCCGGTCGATTCTATTCTGTGCAGGTTCTCATCCCACGCCCAACACTGTAGTATCTGGGCACCTTCCATGCGTGCATTTAGCACCATGACTTCCCATCAGGTGTGTGTGTTCTCTCAGCCGCTCCCTGGTGGGCAGTGGAGTGTCTTGTTTCTGTAGGGTTTTAGGGTGGGGGGTTTGGGGTTTTAAATAAACCCCTTGCTCTGCATTTGTGGCTGGGAAGGCGAGGTCAGAGAGTTGTGCCAGCACTGGAGAGGTTTGTGAAGAGTCTAGAAAAGTTTCATAAGCCGGCTCCTCGGCTGGTGTGACCTGGCGCGGCACGGCCCCGCTGGGGGATTTCCACCCGCCGAGGAGCCGATCAGCTGTAGTGGTGGGGGAGGAGGACTGAAGTCCTCCCGAAGCAGCAGGCAGACTGCAGATGGGATTCCACCCCGACCTCCAGGGACTTGCCTCTGCCAGTTAAAGGACAGTTAAACCCGCTGCCGTTTTCTCTGCTAAGGTCCCTCCACTTCATGCCAAGTTTGGTCCTGGGCTTGGTGGGGCTAAGCCAGGGGTAGGCAAACTACGGCCCGTGGGCCACATCCGGCCCACGGGACCGTCCTGCCCGGCCCCTGAGCTCCTGGCCCGGAAGGCTCGCCCCAGCCCCTCCCCCGCAGCCTCAGCTCGCTCGCTCCGCAGCCTGCGCCATTAGGGTGACCAGACAGCAAGTATGAAAAATTGGGACAGGGTGTGGGGGTAATAGGAGTCTATATAAGACAAAGCCCCTATTAAATCGGGACATCTGGTCACTGTAGGCGCAGTGCTCTGGGCGGTGGGGCTGTGAGCTCCTGGGGCAGCGCAGCTGCAGAGCCTGGCCTGACCCGGTCTCTGTGCTGCGCGGTGGCGGCAGCGTGGCACGGCTCCCGCCACCAGTGCTCCAGGCGGCGCGGTCAGGGGGCAGGGAGCAGGGGGCTTGGATAGAGGGCAGGGGAGTTCGGGGTGGTGTCGGGGGGGAAATGAGGTTGAGTGGGGGCAGGAGTCCCGGGGGCAGTCAGGAAGGAGTGGGGGGTTGGATGGGGATGCAGGGGTTTCGTGGGGCAGTGAGGGGACAGGGAGAAGGGGTGGTTGGATGGGGCAGGGGTCCCGGGGGCCGTCAGCAATGAGAGGGGGTTGGATGGGGTGGCGGGGCCAGTCGGGAGCAGGGGTCCGGGGGCAGTCAGGGGACAGGGAGCAGGGGTGTGTGGATGGGGCAGGGGTCCCGGGGGGGGCCGTCAGGAATGAGAGGAGGGGTTGGATGGGGCGGCGTGGGTCCGGGGGCAGTCAGGGGACAGGGAGCAGGGGTGTGTGGATGGGGCAGGGGTCCCGGGGCCGTCAGGAATGAGAGGAGGGCTTGGATGGGGCGGCGTGGGTCCGGGGGCAGTCAGGGGACAGGGAGCAGGGGTGTGTGGATGGGGCAGGGGTCCCAGAGAGGCTGTCAAGGAACGGGGGGGTTGGAAGGGGCAGGAGTCCAGGGGGGGGCAGATAGGAGGTGGGGGCCGGCCCTCAAGCTCCTCTCCTCCCCTCCCCGGCCCGGCCCGGCCCGGCCCGGCCCTCCATACGAGTTACGAAACCCGCTGCAGCCCTCAGGCCAAAAAGTTTGCCCGCCCCTGTGCTAAGCCCTGGTCCCTGCATCATAGTTTTCCACTGGCTGTCACACAGCCCCTGACCCCTGTCAAGCTGAGCTGGATTTGACCGGGTGCAAAGCTCTCCAGATGCCCGGGTGCTAGATGCAGCCAACCTTGGAGCATGGGTGACCCTAGGTGCAAACCCTGATGTCCCGTGCGGCACGAGGGACGGGGAAGGCTATCAATCGTACCGCGGGCGCTGTATGAGTCTCCTCCGGGGGTGAATTTTTCCCAGCCCCAAGCAACGTGGCTCCGTCGACCTAAGTTTGAGGTGTAGACCGGGCCTTAGTGTGCGTGGGGAGGGATGAATGTGAGAGAGACAGTGGGGCATGGGGGTGAGAGGCACAGCGAGCCGGCTGTGGGAAGGGGGACAGGGACGGGGATGTGAGAAGAAGGCAGAGAAGAAAGAGGATGGGGAGGCTGAGGGTGCAAGTGGAGGAAGAATAGGCTGGGGGGGTGTCAGAGGGAGCTGACGCCAGGCTGGTGCCAAGCAGGGCCCTCTCCTTTCCTGTTCCTAGGGTTACCCGCACTGCCCGCCTGGGGCTGTGGAGGGTGGGGCAGGGGACGGAGATGCACAGGGTCTGGCTGGCTGTGCACAGAACCATCCTGGCAACACAACACTACGGCAGAGGCCTAATGAAAGACACGTGGGCCGTGAGGAGGCAGCAGCGCAGCCCTGGGGGGTATCGGGGGGGGCTGGAGAGGCGCCAGGGAGACCACAAGACCCAGGAGGAGGAATGAAAACCTCATGATGGGGGAGAGAGATCAGGGGGAGGGGGAGGAGGAGCGGGAGGGGGAGGGGTCCCAGACAGCCTCCCCCCCGCTGGGGAGAGAGACAGACAGCAGGGGCAAAGGGGGGACAGGGCCCTGGCGGCTCCTAGTGCAGCTGGATCCACGTATCTTGGGCCTCCCCCTGAGATGGGGCAGCCCCATTTTGTCCCTGGGGTGCTTTGCAGACTGGTGAGATCGCTGGGGCCTAGCAGGCCCACGCCCGGTGTGACCTTAACTGTTGGCAAGCGGGTAGCGGGTCCTACCAAGCTTGCTCCACCCAGGGCTGAAATGCAGCCACCTCTGGGGGGGGAAGGGGGAATCAGGCAGCAGCCCCACCCCTGTTGCCTCCTTCTGTGGGCGATGGGGCTACACCGCTGAGCTGTGCGGGCCACGCTCGTGTCTGACAGCCCTGCCTCCTGGCTGCGCTAACCCAGCTGTTCCTTCGGCCTGCGGTTTAGGGGCCTCGCCAGGGGCCGACAGGCTAGTCTGCCCCGTCCTGGGTGCCTCGTCTGCATGTGACCCCCTGCCTGCCCGGGAGCCCTCCCGGCAGCCACGTTCCTCCCAGGACTATCATGGCTGATCCGGGGGAGGCTGGATTCGCCCTTCAGACAACCGCACCATGCTCTGTTTGGGCCTGGCCCAGCTGAGACACCAGGCTTGAGAGGCAGCTACAGCATGTCCAAGCAACCACCAGTTTATATCCTGCTAACCTGCATGGGTGGAGACAGGACAGCTCCGGGGCTGGCAGTGGGGTTTGGAGCTTATCCTGGGATAACATGGAGAGCCAGGGGTGTCAAACAGGAATGGGGGGGTGGATACAGAGCGGGCCCTGTTTCCTACATGGATCTCTAGAAGGAGAAGTCCTCTGCAGAGGTTCAGCTGAGGCTGGGACTTAGTAGGGCTCGGCCCAGTTCCTTTCAGGTGCTGCCTAGGGACAGTCATGGGCAGGGAAGTCCTGGGTCGTGCGGCAGGATCTGAACTCCATGTGTCTCAGCAGAGCCCTGTGGAGCCCTGCTCATTGTCCCTTCCCAGGGATTTCCTCGCAAGAGCTGCCGTTGTCACAAGTACGCTGTCCTTGGAAAGCGTATGGAAATTCCTTCACAGTTGCCGGGGAACAGCACGTGGGGAAGAGGATTCAAAGCAACCACCTAGGCACACGTGTGAGCTCTCCCCCAGCCGGGACTGTTCTGTGCACGCAGCCAAAGTGGGGTTACTTGGAATGCACAACCAATCTTTGGTACTGGCCAGAAACCTGGGCCATGAGTACAAAATATTTCCCGGCCTTCAAACACAGCATTTTCTTTTGGTCACTGGTGATTGAGTGTTTGCCTGGGGATATTCCCTGGGCCAGGTCTACACTAAAAAGTTAAGTCGACCCAGCTACACCGCTCAGATGTGTGAAAAATCCACACCCCTGAGCCATGTAGTTAAGCCAACCTAACCCCTGGGGTAGACAGCACTACGTGAACAGGAGAATTTTTCCGTCAAACTACCTACTGTCTAGGGGGGATGCGGATTAACTATGCGGCCAGGAAATTCCAGTAGCGAGTGTGTACTCTGAAGTGCTGTAGCATTGCAAGTGTAGACAAGCCCTTAGTCTCTTGGGCTGTGTGGGCTGGTGGTGCTTTGGGCAGCAGACTCAGGGTAGCAGTTCTGTCAGTTTTCAAATATGTATAGAGTTTAAGGCCAGAAGGGCCCATTGGCTCAGCAGTCTGACCTCCTGCATAATCCTGTATTGAGCCCAATAACTTGTGGTTGATGAAAGCATCTTCCAGAAAGGAATCTAGTCTAGATCTGAAGACGTCAAGGTGGAAGATCCGCCAGTTGACTTTGTTCCAATGTTTAATTACATTCACTGATTTAAAAAAAAATGGTGCCCAATTTCTAATTGGAATGTGTCTGACTTCAGCTTCCAGCCACTGGCTCTTGTGCCGTGTCAGGAGAGAGCGGTCCCACCAAAATCAAGGCTCCAACCCCCACCCGTAGACTTTGGATGGGTTTGGAATCTGAAGCCGGTTCAAAATGGTCGCCATGTCTCCGGCTTTCCACACCTCTTCAATGTCCTCCTCGTGCCCGGGAAAGGAAATAGTTCTAACCAGTGGCCCTTTAAGGAAGGCCTTTGCGTTGACTAGGAGCACTGTTCTGAGCCGCCATTGAGATCCAGCTCAGGCTCCGACGCGGAGAAGCTCTGAGGCTCTTCTTTTGGAGCGTGGGTGTTTCTGCTGTGAGAGAGGGACACGCAGGATGGAAAGGAGGGGAACTAGAGACAGGCTGGAGAAGGAGAGCAACTAGCTAAGAGGGACCACTCGGTTGGGGGTTGAGCAGAACATAGGTGCTGAGGGTTTTTCCCCTAGGGGTGCTACATCCCCCAGTCTGTCCCAAGGCCCTGCCCCGACTCTGCCCCCCTCTGAGGGCCTGGTCTCGCTCCACCTCTTCCTGCCCCTGCTCTAACCCCTCCCCCGAGGCCCTGTCCACCCACCACTCGCTGCTCTCCACCTTCCCCCAAGCGCCTCCCCCAGCTGCCAAACAGCTCTGGCTGATGGGTGCTGAGCACCCACTGGTTTTTTTTCTGGCGTGCTCTAGTCGGCACCTATGGATCAGAATTTTTCAAATTTAGAAATTTGAAAAAAAAAATCTGAGAAATGTTGGACGAAATCTCCATTTCTTTTGTGTTTTAACCAGCGACGGAGCGGGCTGAAATTGGTTTGCAGTTTGAAATTTAAAATGCTGAAGTTTCAAAATTTTGGCCCACAAAAAAAAATGGATAACATTTTCAACATTTTTCTCTTTTTTATTTTTAACATGTTGCCCTCTGTAAATTACTTAAAAGAATTTTTCCGTGAGGTGCTTGGCACCTCTGCTACTTTGTGACCGAAAGCTGAGAAGTTGCATCTCCACTGACAGAAGGGGAAACTGAGGCACAGCACAGTGAAGTGGCATGCCCAAGGCCACACAACAGAACAGTGGCAGAGCCATGATGCTCAGCCCTGTGCTCATTCCAGTGGACGTTAGCCGCTCTGTCTAGCCAGGCTCTGACTGGGCCAGCACTGCTGAGCAGCTGCAGCTCCTATTGACTTCAGCTAGATTAGTGGGTGCCGTCTGAACATCAAACCCATAGAGGCTTCCATGCTGAAGGTTTCCAAGGCTCCTCACACTATATGTATGCCATCCCTGAAATGCAGCCCACTCTGGGGTGGAGCGTGGCAACTAACTGCCACGTAACACGCTGCATGGGCTGTTTTGAGCAAGACGCTAGGCCTAACCCTGACTCCGTGCTGAACCCAGTAAGGTCAGATCTTAAAGACACACACACACACACACGCGATGGGCGTGAAAAGGAAGGCGGCGGCTGGGCTGCTTGGAGACCGTGAAAGGGAAGCGGGGTGGGGAGGCGGGTGCCTTGTTGCATGGCTTTGGTAAAACCACATCAGTGGTGGCCGCTGGGTGTGCATGAATCTCTCCCTCCCTGGCTGAGTTCTCCCTCCAGGAAGGAATGTCTGCCAGATGCTCCCATTCTGACATCATTCCCCAGGGGGCAGGAAGGGCTCTGGGGAGGGGACATACCCTGCGTGCTATTGCAAGGACAGGGCCGGCTTAGAAAAAATGCAACAAAGCCATGCTGCGATTCACAGGTATCTAGCCTCCTGTACACACAATATTAGGGCCCTCCACCTTCCCCTGCGCTTACTCCCATTAGCAAGAGCTGCAGGGCTCTGGCCCTGCCTGAGAGAGGGACTGGGTTGGAGCAATACGATGGGTTAAGGAAGGCGAGTGGGGAGTGAAGGGAAATCAGGTCATTAATGGGGCAGAGGAGAAGAATTAGCCCCTTGGACTGTTCTTCCAGTTCCAGATGTGCATTAACCCCTTCCTGGCTTGTGGGGTCAGGACCCTGCCTATGGTTAAACCCGGTTCTGTAGCAACATTATTAATATAAACATAATAAAAATGTGCCAACTGGGTGGGAGAGTAACAGAGAGAGAGGAAGTGTCACCGGTGGAGGTTTGGGATGAGCTGAGCGGTCTGGTTCAGACTGCACGGGAGAAGGCTCTCTCACCTCGACGGTGGGGTTGTGTGAAAGGACGGCAAGGCAGCAGAGACAGAGGAGCAGCCAAAGTGCGGGAAGTTGGCCAGAGCAAGCGTGGAGGGCGTTAAAAAGAAGGGGGCTGACAGAGGTGCCAGTGCAGTGGTTCGAGGCTGCAGGAGCTGGACGTGGGAGAAGGTAGGCAGCCGGCTCTAACACAGACTGGGCAGCTGCCTGGGACTTGCCCCCAGACAAGGGATGTGGTTTGACTAGTGGAGAGCTGGAAGCTGGGGTAAGCTGAGACCGGGGCATGTCGCGGAGGTGGTGACAAGCCGAGTTAGACATACAGCAGGGAGGAGGCAGGTGTCATCGACCAAATGGCCTTCCACTATCTCCTGGGGTAAGCGCATTGGGCCCATAAGCCAGGGCAGCACTTCATGGTCATCAACCCAACTTCCTGCACCGGCTGGGCCAGCTTCTCTGCCAGGCGCTCAGCTTCCCCCACCAGCTGCGTCTGTCTTCTGACACCGCCTACATGTTGGCACCTTTCCGGGTATGTGCCTAGCACATCTGGACAGACCTGGCAGGTACTTCGCATGCGCAGGTGTGCGTCTGGGTGTACTGCTACTTCCCTCTACTGGACAGGCAGTGTCAGCGCTGCTCTCGCACATGTCTCCTGACTAGTGGGACCCCCTGGGTATGTCGACACCACATTGCAAACCCACAGCTCAGATTCGAGTCCTACCCCCTCCCAGCCGCACACACATCTGTCTGATTCGAGTGAGCAACCGCTCAGGACCTGGGTTCTCTACCGAGGGTCTTTGCTGATACGCGGGTCGTTATGCAGCGCGGATGCAGCTCAAGGCCCAGACCTGCGTCAGAAGGTCTGCTTAGCTGTACGGGCGCATTAGCACGGCTGTGAGGCCCGGATCCAGCAGTTGTAATCCCAGGTTTACAATGCAGCGGGCTGCTCAAGCACAGGCTCGGACACACCGAGTCCACAAGGCCAGGTCCTGCAAACCCAAGTTTGCAAGCCTGTGTAGACATACCCGTTCAGGTCAGTCCTTCAGCCCGCATCTCTCTCCAGTGCTCCAGGGCTTTGTCGTCTAGCTCGTCTCCCAGGAGCTGGATTCTTTAGTCAACGCGTGTTAACTGGGGCTTGGATCAGCTGCCGAAAACCCTCACAAACGTTCCACTTCAAACCCCCACTGGCCCAGACGAGCCCAGATGTGGCACCAGGCAGTGGCACTGGAACACTTCTAATAGTGGAGGTGCTGAAAGCAGGGCCGCCCAGAGGATTCAGGGGGCCTGGAGCAAAGCGGGGGAGCTGCGGCACTTATATTCACCCGGTGGCGGTCTGGGTCTTTGGTGGTCTGGGTCTTCGTCAGTCGCTCCGCATCTTCTGCAGCACTGAAGCGCCCGCTGCCATCGAAGACCTGGACCGCCGCTGGGCCAGGGCTCGCGGGGGCCCTGCGGGGCCCGAGGCCTGGGGCAAATTGCCCCACTTGCCCCCCCCAGGCGGCCCTGGCTGAAAGCCAGCCCTCTTATTCCTGTCTGCGCCCCCCCACCCACCCCATGAGCTGGGACTGGGAGCAGGGTCATGGGTCCAGGAGCAGGGGACCCAGACAAGGATAAGGGGGCTGAGGCTGGGGTCACAGCTGGGGGCAGGTGTGGGACCAAGAGTGGAGCCCTGGGCATGGGGTGGCAGCCAGGATTCCAGGCGCTGGGCAGCAGCTGGAGCCCCGGGCATGGGGTGCCAGCTGGGACCCTGGGCATGGGGTTGGGAGCAGAGCCCCATGCAGCACCCCCTGCACCCCTCGTTCCTGTGCCTATGGCCCCAGAGAAGGGCCTGGAGGTGCTGAATTCACACAGCCAGCCGGAGCAGTTCTGTGAAGGCCGTGGACTGAAATGAACCTGCTCGCAGGCCAGTCTTCGCTCCCCAACGCCTCTCGGCCTTACCGCCCCCAGGCCGTGGATCTGGTCATCTCCAAAGCTGTGGAACTCCCCAGGTCCTGATTGTCCTGGAGCCAGTGCTCAGTAACCATCTTGGGCTGGATCCCGGGGTGAGGCTCTGAAGGCCGTCGGCGTCCTGTTGGGTGGCTGGGAGATTGGGCTGGGCTGGGTGAGGGGAGGTTCCTGTGTCCCACCTCCAGGGGAAAGGGGCCACAGTAGAGCTGGCGTCCAGGGCCTCGCGGAGTTGCAAGCAGCCACTCTTAGAGCATGATGCTCAGCTGCCATTGCAGGTTCTGATTCTCCCCCTGTGATTGCCGAGCCCTTCCCAGCATGCCGGCTGGTGGTCCCCAGGCCCGTGGGAGCCAGGAAACGGGGATGGTACAATCCTTGAGGGGGAAGGGCGGGGCTGGCTTTGGGCCAGGAGTACATCGGCATTCCACAGGCCTGGGCTGCATTGTTATTTATGGGAGACGTCTCACTCAAATTAGATTTTGCAGGGCTGATGTTCTCCAGGCTTCGTTTCGAGATGGCTTCAGAGTCTGCAATGTGTTTCCTCCCTCCCCCGGAGCCTCCAGCCTGTCAGCAGCATCTGAGAGTGGGAAGCGTCACTGGCTTCTAAGTAGTCTATTCATATGTGAGACACCTCAGTAAATGCCGGACTGTCTTTTGAAGCTTCCAGAGGGGAAAGGCAGCTTTGTGATGAAGGCAGTAGCCCGGACCTTGGGAGAGACTGAGAATTCCCAGCTCTTATACAAGGCTTCTCATCAGAGGATCACAAAGTGCTTTATCCCCATTTTACAGATGGGGGAAACTGAGGCACGGGAGGCTAGTGGTAGAGGCAGGAATAGAACCCAGGTTTACCAGAGTCCCAATCCCCTACTCAGTTTTCTAGGCCACACTCTTCCTCGGATGAGTCACTTAATCCCCTAGGATTCACACGCCTGGAGCGGCAGGTTGGCACAAAGATTAGGGCACTAATCTCGGATTTGAGAGACCTGGAGTCTAGTCCCTGCTCCTCTGCAGCTTCCTTGTGTGAATCAGGGCATGTGCCTCAGCCTCTCTGTGCCTCAGTTTCCCATCTGTACAATGGGGATCACTGCACTGGCCTGACTCGCAGAGGGCTGGGAAGATAAATACCTAGACTGTGAGGTGACCAGCTACCATGGTCCTGGGGGCCGAGTGAGAGGCAGATAGACCCCGCTATGATTCTTACCACACGGGGTAGGAGGTTGTGTCTGTTTTGTCTCTGCAGGCTCCAGAAGGCAGGTGTGACACGTCCTGTGTCTGGCACTGGCTCCACCCCGACCCGCAGTCACCCCGTGACTGACGTGGGCGAAGTCCCGCCCCGGGAACTACATCTTCTGATGGAAGCAGGGATGGAAGCTTCTGAGCTGGGCCGGGGCCCTGGCCTCCTACCCCAGCCCCGTGAGGTGGGGCCTCTTAATGTCGCTCTTCAAATACCGTGCAGCGGGGCAGACGGGGAGCCATTCAAGCCCCCTCCTGCCTGGGCCGGTGGAGAGGCCTGGGCATAGCAGCAGAGCCAGGTACCATTGCTAAGTCCTTGGGTGAAGCTCCCCACCAGCCTGGCCCTCGGTCTGTGGAGCGGGGCGGCTGCACTCAGGGGCAGGGATTGTCTTTTGCTGCCCATCTATTCAGCATCCAGCACAATGGGGCCCTGACCCCTGGTACTGCTGTAATTCAAATAAATCGCATTATGGCAGGAGTCACCAGGGGGCGCTAGTGCACACAGTCTTCCAAGTTCTTGGCGTGTGAGCAAGTTTTTAGTCTTGGATGAAATGCCAGCCTCTCCATTTCAGGACTGGTCTATGTGTGTAAATAAAGCAAGTTCCATCTAGAATATATCCAGACTCTGCCACTGATTTCTGCCTAAATTCTCCTTCACTCAGTTTTATCCCCGTTACACCCCAGGGACCCACCCTTTGCAGAACCCCCTCCCACCCGCCTTCAAACCCTTACTGACAGGTGGAGGGATCAAATTCTGCACTCGGCCACGCTGGTGTCAAGCGGGTCCCCTCTGACACCAAAATCTCAGTCCAGTTCCCTGTGTCACCATCACAAAACCCATCCCAGCCTTGCTGGAAATCCCTGGAGGGAGACCACGGATTGAATGGGCCACAGACCCTGAATGGGTGGAGCCACCCCAACAGCTGATCCTAGCAGACCAAGTTGGAGTTAAAAGGGATAAAAGGGAAGGTCCTTTCCTGGATTGAGACCTGGTTAAAAGACAGGGAACAAAGGGTAGGAATTAATGGTAAATTCTCAGAATGGAGAGGGGTAACTAGTGGTGTCCCCCAAGGGTCAGTCCTAGGACCAATCCTATTCAACTTATTCATAAATGATCTGGAGAAAGGGGTAAACAGTGAGGTGGCAAAGTTTGCAGATGTTACTAAACTGCTCAAGATAGTTAAGACCAAAGCAGACTGTGAAGAACTTCAAAAAGATCTCACAAAACTAAGTGATTGGGCAACAAAATGACAAACGAAATTTAATGTGGATAAATGTAAAGTAATGCACATTGGAAAAAATAACCCCAACTATACATACAATATGATGGGGGCTAATTTAGCTACAACGAGTCAGGAAAAAGAGCTTGGAGTCATCGTGGATAGTTCTCTGAAGACGTCCACGCAGTGTGCAGAGGCGGTCAAAAAAACAAACAGGATGTTAGGAATCATTAAAAAGGTGATAGAGAATAAGAAGGAGAATATCTTATTGCCCTTATATAAATCCATGGTACACCCACATCTCGAATACTGTGTACAGATGTGGTCTTCTCACCTCAAAAAAGATAGACTGGCACTAGAAAAGGTTCAGAGAAGGGCAACTAAAATGATTAGGGGTTTGGAGAGGGTACCATATGAGGAGAGATTAAAGAGGCTAGGACTCTTCAGCTTGGAAAAGAGGAGACTAAGGGGGAATATGATAGAGGTATATAAAATCATCACTGGTGTGGAGAAAGTAGATAAGGAAAAGTTATTTACTTATTCCCACAATACAAGAACTAGGGGCCACCAAATTAAATTAATGGGCAGCAGGTTTAAAACAAATAAAAGGAAGTTCTTCTTCACACAGCGCACAGTCAACCTGTGGAACTCCTTGCCTGAGGAGGTTGTGAAGGCTGGGACTATAACAGGGTTTAAAAGAGAACTGGATAAATTCATGGAGGTTAAGTCCATTAATGGCTATTAGCCAGGCTGGGTAAGGAATGGTGTCCCTAGCCTCTGTTTGTCAGAGGATGGAGATGGATGGCAGGAGAGAGATCACGTGATCACTACCTGTTCTGTTCATTCCCTCTGGGGCACCTGGCATTGGTCACTCTCAGTAGACAGGATACTGGGCTAGATGGACCTTTGGTCTGATCCACTATGGCCATTCTTATGTTCTTATGAGTTGCCTCTGTGTCCATATGCTACCTGGGCTGAACGACTTAGATTCTCAGTGCCTTGGGGCAGGGACTGTCTGGCTGTTCTGTGTTTGTACAGCACCTAGCACAATGGGGTGTGACTAGGGCTGCTAGGTGCTATGGTAACACAAGGAATATATAATAATATGGGGACAGCGGATTCCAGTCTCTTGAGCCATCAGGTGCCCTCTGGCTGCATTTCCCCAGCCTCTCCGTCTTTGAGCATGGGTGTCTTAACTAGATACCGGCAGTGCCGGGTTTACAATGGCTCCAGTGGCACCATGGAGCCGGGCCCATGCTCAGAAGGGAGCCTGGCTGGGGCAGGCCCTGGCCTGGCTGATTGCGCCACTCCCAAGGGGCCGGAGCGATTCCCATGGCTGCGCTCCCGGCTCAGCCCGGCAGACACGGTCACCTCCCAGCAGGGCCAGTGAGTGCAGCCAAGAGGCGGGGAGTGGGTCTCTGAGGGTCTGGGGGGGGGTGCTGGGCTGTGAGGGGGCAGGGAAGATCTGTGTGTGTTGGGCATTAGGGCGTGGGGGTTGTGTGTGGCGTGCTGGGCAGCTGTGGTGGGGCTGTGGGCAGGGGGGTGCTGGGCAGGGATGGTGTTGTGAAGGGCTCTGTGAATTTTGAGGGGTCTGGGGGTGGTGTTGGGCATAGCGAGTCCGGGGGGGCTCTGGCCATAGGGAATCGGGGGGGGGGGGTTCCAGTGTTGGGTGGGGGGGCTGTGTGGTGAGGCATGGGCCCACCCCCGAGGGGAAGGGGCATGCTGGCAGCACAGGGCCGGGCAGGACACTGTGTGTCTGGCAACAGCCGGTTTGTAAATAGTGCCCTCGCACTGGGCTGGGCGGAGCGGGGCCACCCCTGCCATCCCATGCCCCTGGCTGGCCCCTCGCTCCACGGACCGATCTCCCCCTGCCATGCGCCATTGCCCCCAAGGGGCCCCGCAAATATATTTGGCGCCCGACCCACAAAAGGTTAATCTGGCCCTGCTGGGGTATATTATTTGCACTGCAGTAGTGCCTAGGGGGTAGGTGCTGTGTGAACAGAGGGAGCCCCGGCCCTGCATTTGGGAGGGAAAACCTGGGCACAGAGAAGGGAAGGCCCAGATCCTCAAAGCCAGCTTGAGGAGTTAGGCGCCTAAGTGCGTTAGCCACTGGTAGGGTGACCAGATGTCCCGATTTTATAGGGACAGTCCCAATTTTGGGGTCTTTTTTATATAGGCTCCTATTACCCCCCACCCCCGTCCCGATTTTTCACATTTGCTGTCTGGTCACCCTAGCCACTGGCCAAAGCTGCCATCCACTGATCTCACATAGCACGGGCCTGTCAAGTCCCTTCGGCCCAGCTATACGAGTATCTCTTCGCTGTGCTGCCGGATTCAGGAAGCCAGCAAGGCTGCCCCTGCCTTTGAAACCACAGCAGGTCTCATAACATTTTGACCTGGGGGGGTGGGGGAGATTTGGCAATAAAACTCGCTGCTCCTTCCTGATAACAAAGAGCCGGGGAGATTAGCAGGCGGCCCCAGGGAACTCCAATTAGGCAGATAGGCAGGGGATGGGAACAGTAAAAAGATCCCAGCCCTTGAAAGGGATCCAGGCATTGGGTCATAAAATTCTATTGCCCTCTCCGGCTCAGTGGGGGGACATTTGGTTACAGTTTGCCACTCTCTGATCTTCCCCCTCAATAGCCCCTTTGAAGTCCCTCTCCGCCTCCCCTTGCCTCCCTGCTCACCATCCTCGGGATCCACCATTTGTTAGTCTGGAAGCCGAACAGGCCCAGTGCGAGTGGCGAGGGCTGGGCTGGCCAGTGAGACAGCGCTCCATGAAATGAACGGGCCTGCTAGCTCCAACCCCCACAGACCAGGGGCAGCTGAGAAGTTCATTGGCCTAAGTGGGGGGGTTGGGGAGAGCCAGCTGCCATGGGCATAGGTGCATTATAAAAACGGGCTAGCTTAGATTCATCAGCAACACTGCAGGGCCCTGACGTGCTGAGAGCCTTTGAACCAAACTGTAAACCCTGCATATGATAGAAAGTGGAGACAGCTTCTTAGAGACCATCAGTCCATTGCCTGCCATGGCAAGTTCATGCCCACCACTGCCTCTGCTAGGGTCTGTCTTCACTCTAGAGCAACCCCAGAGGCTAGGCACTCTGATTAGCCTGGCCCGGGTCTGAGCAGCCCCACTGCAAAGCCCTACGTGAGTTACTGTGTCCCCGTGGGAGTTCCTCCGTGCGTGTCACTGGGGCGACTGGGGGCTCGTCCCACGTTTCTTTGTGCCTCACTAAACTGAGCTGCTCTCTGGTCTTTCCCAGTGCATCATGGGAGAATGGTCTGTCCTTCTACATGGGGCAGGGGGGAATTCTGGGAAGGCATCGGAGCCCTCTCAGCCCTGTAGTTAAACCTGCATCCTCATTGCAAAGCAGGCGGGTTAGCAGGCCAGTGAAAGCAGCCCCTGGATTCTAACTCACCCCCCGCCTGGCCAGCTAGCGCAGGTCGAAAGCACCAGTAAACAACTGAGGTGAGAGGTCTGTACGGGGGTGATGGTTGGGGGCAACAGCTGGGTAAGAATCTGGTTAATGCTGCAGTGAAAACAGACCCAGGGTGTCCTCTCCAGTCTTGTTTTCATCAGCTCTCTGCAGGGCTGAGGGTCTGCAGAGCACTTGCTGGTGACATGCAAAGAGCTGGTCACGCCCAGCTGGCTCTTCATTTCCAAGTTGTGAAAAGGTGGCTACGGCTACCTACCTTCCTGCTGTCGCCTGCCCATGGAATTAATCGCTGTAGTCTCCACCGGGACACTGTCCAACTGCATGCTGAGGGGAGGAGGGCCTGTGTACGCGGGAATGGGCTGAGAGGCACCTGCTGGACAAAGGGAGCTGGGGAAAGTTTCCACACGGGATATTTTGATGCCATTTGCCACGGAAACATCAAATTTCAACCAAAAAAAAGGAACAAAATGTTTCTCGACCTGCTCTCTTGATGATTTGTCCATTGAGATGTGCCCCTCAGTGCACATCCAGCTCAAACACTGTAGTTTCCTGCCCAGGAACTTCACAGTAACCCGGACCTTGCTGAACTCCAATGCACAAAGCCCCAAGAAACTCTTACTGGGGTGTACTACAAACTGTGTTAAAATGACAAGCTATCACTTTAAGTTCTCCGGGGTGTCCTGGTCCTTCTTGCAGACTAGGGGGGCTCTGTAGGAAGGGAGACAACATGCAAATACAATCTGCATCTATTAGTCTGCAAAGAGCCGGCCTAGAGTAAAGTGGGGTGATTTGTGGGAGCAGCCTGCTTTGTCTCTCTCTGAATTTGGTTGTTGTATGTTGGAGTGCTGGAGTCTAAGCTACATGGCCACCTTTCAGCAGGTATATTCAAGTTTTGTTTCTAACGCTCTCTGTGTAGGCCAGGAATGTATAGAATATAGAAATTAGGGTTGAAGCCTGCTCATGTTGAGACCAGAGTGCCATGCAGTCGTTGGAGCCACACTGGACTAACACTGGTTTAACTGGGGTCAGCATCTTGGCTCTAGTGCCGACACACTGAAACCAGGGGCTGCATGGTGTGTGTGAAAGCCAAGTGATTGTAGTTTGGTGATCCGAGTGGCCGGGGGGAAACTGAGGCAGAGAAGTCTTTTCTGTGTTGCTGTACAGACTCCAAAGCTGCCCTGGAGTGAGGCCGGGAGTACTGTAGTAAATGGATTCCTGCTGGACCATAAGGGGAAAAGTTCTCCCAGCCTTAGGGAGACAAGGTGGAGAGGCGGAAACAGTGGCTGCCTGAGAGAGGGAACAGGGGTACTGCCAAAGGACCCCGTGCTGGGCTGGATGCTGAGCTCGGTGTCCCTCGTACGGTCAGTGGGATATAACTGAGGGCTGAATCACTGACAAACATGTCCAGGCACAGCACCCAATCCAGCCCTCCTGTCAGCAGGTGCAGCTGCCATCGATTTCAGCGTGCACACGCCCAGAAACGTGCGCAGGGCTAGAACCAGCAGAGGCAGTACGGGCTAGTGGGTAGGGCACTGGCCTGGGGCTTTGGGTCTCTTACTGCTGTTGGCCCTTGGGGCCCTTTCTGTGCCTTGTTCCCCCACCTCCTCTATCTGTTTAGACTCCAAACTCTTTGGGGCAGGGCTGGTCTCTCTCCAGCACCTAGCCCCAGGGGGCTCTGATCTCAGTTGGGTCCTATAGACGCTGCAGGGGTGGCTGGGTGTCTCAGTGGATAGCGCAGGTAGATAACAGGGTTTGGCACGCTCAAGCCAGGGGACCCTAGATCTAATCGAACGTGCGGCACACGCAGGCCCATGCATGTATTAGTAGCTGATTAAAATGTCCCTGCGGCTCACCGCAGCTAACAGCTCTCAGCCGGCGAGGCCTCATCCCAATTGCTTTGCAGTTCAAACCAGTGTCAGAGGGGCTGGGAGAGGGGGCAGCAGGAGAGCCCAGGATCCAGCCATGCTTTGCCTGCAGGAGGAACGGACCATGAGCTGAACCCTGCCTGAGAAACAAGCTCCCCACGAGGTGCTTAAATCCCCATTGTCTAGCTCTGGGGAATAGCTTCTGGAGAATGGTACATAGAATATCATGTGTTTTTCTAGAGCACAGAACTGGGAGCCAGGAGCTTCAGGGTTCTAATCCCAGCTCCGACAATGGCCTTGGCCAAGTCCCTTAACCTCTCTGCCAAAGAGAAAATAATGCTCCTTTCCCCATAGGCACATGGTGAGTCTTTGTGTGTAAGACGTAACACCTGACAGTCTCTGCCTCGAGCCATGTGCAGTCATCAAGGTGGACCTGGAGAATCCTACGGCTGGAAGGGACCTCAAGAGGGCATCTAGTCCGGGAGCAAATATATACGTAGACCATCCCTGCCAGGTGTTCACCTAACCCGGTCTGGAAAACCTCCGGTGATGGGGATTCGGTAAGCTGGTCCCATGTTTTAACTATCGTAATTTGAAAGTTTTCCTCAATCTCTAACCCAAATGTCTCTTGCTGCCCGGGAGGGGGCTGATTGAAGAGGTTTGAGTTCTCCCTTCATTCTTCAGGCGTACACAGCTGTACAGGTGCGCACAGATATACGCAGCGCCGCCCGCTGGCTGGTCCGAGCACCCCGCCTCGCGCATCGGTGGGGCAGTCGGGTCATGCCGTGCTCAGCAAAACGCCTTTCTCTGCGCGGCTCCGGCCGCCAGGCAGCGGAGGAGAAGGCAGGAAGGGGAGGGTGGGGCTGGACTCATTGGCAGGCAGGAGACGCAAGTGGAGATCGGCGATACAGGTCGGGGCAGAGCTGACGGACGAGGGTGCAGTTTTAAACCATCAGAACGGCCATACTGGGTCAGACCAATGGGCCAGCCAGCCCAGTGTCCTGTCTGCCGATCTAATTCTTTCTTTCCAAGGAAGAGGGAAGTGAGTTACGTACAGCACTGGAGAGGGCAACGAAGAACTTGCAACGGCCCCAAGGGACAAGGTTGGCGCTTACTGGTCTTCTCCATCTCTTGATCTTCCCTCCCCTCTCTCCCCAGCCCCCCCCCGCCCAAGGCCTTGTCTGCATTGCCATCTTCTCCCAGGGAGCGATTGCAACAGGGAGACAAAGGGCCGGCAGGGGGGCCGGAGCCGGAGCCTGCAATCCACAGCTTTACAACCAGCCCCCGAATGTCAGGACAATGTCAGGGTGAGCTTGGCAACAAGGGGCCCTTGCGGGGACGGGACGTGTGAGTTTTAGCCTCAGGCTGAAATCAAAGAGCCGCCCTTGTCTGAGAGCTGTCCCTGTGCGGTGTCTGCATTAGGGACACAGGCAGCTCTGCTCCACAGGGCTGCCCCATTGTATTCAATATGCCAGGCGCTCCGCCTGGACCCTGGCTACCCTTCCCATCTCTGAGCCTCTGTCTCTCCCCACCCTTCCTCTGCCTCGCCTACTTGAACTCTAAACAGTTTGGGCTAGGGCCGCTCCCTCATGACATGTACGTACAGCGCCTTGCGCCATGGGGCTCTGATCCCAACAAACAGCGGCCTGCCGGTGCTACTGTGATCGTTAATAATGGTCATCATGTCAGCGAATCGGAGCCAATCTCCTTCTCACACTGGAGCAGAACGTCCCGGTGCTGCATCGTCTTTTCACTCTGGGTTTGCTCTGTGCTTTGTGTTCCCCCAGTTTAAGGACATGGTGCCCGTACTTGGTGAGAGTCTCTGCCTCAGTTTCCCCACCTGTAATATGGGGGTAATAATGGTTCTCCCCATTTGAAAAGCCCCGCTCAAATGCAAAGTATTACTAGGGCAGTAGGAGACGTCGTCCAAGCCACCAGGGCTTGAGCAGGCAAGGAAAGGAGACTCCTGAACTCGAGAAGCCCCAGAGTGAGGGGGCAGGGGGCTCGGGCTCTGAGGGGGGCAGGCAGGGCAATAAGAAGGGGGTTGGGTGGGGTTATTTTTGAGGTGGAGGTGGGCAGGACTGGTTCTGCCACGTAGAGGATCTGGGTAATTGCCTCCCTCTGAGTTTTGCGTGTGGAAAAGCATCCCTGGAGCTGGAGCTCAGGGTGCTGGGGGAGAAGGGGAGGCCTGCACCAAAAGCGGGGGGGGGGCTCTCCTGTTGGGAGGGTTTCAAGGCGCACTCAGGGTGATTCTCAGGAGCAGGTTCCAATGCTGCTGGGTGGCATTGGAGTGTGTGTTCCTGGAACCCCTGCCCACCACAGGAGAGGAGGATCTGGCTGCGACCAGCTGGGGCTCAGCGGTCTGAGTGCTCTGCTGGTTCTGGAGGGGAAGGCTGGGAGGGAGCGTTCCTGGAGGGGAGCTCCAGGACCGCGGCTCCGGGGTGTTACTGGCGGGGGGGCACAGGGCCAGCTGAGCACCCTGACTCAGCCGCCCCCCTTTCCCCCCCCCCCCGGTTAGAATAGATTTCCCAATTGCAACATTTCCCCCCAACCCGTGTCCTCCCCCATCTCCCCAGGGTTCCTTCGGCAGGGCGAGGGCCCAGCACGTGAGACCGCTGTACGGCCGCAGACACGGCCCAGGAAACCAGCCCTCCCTCCTGTCTTACACCCCCTCACCGACTGTCTAGACACTGGCTCATGATGCCCCTAGATCCGATCACTGAATCCCCTCCCCTGTGTGCGTGGTCCCCCAGCTTGTCTACCCGCTTCCACAGGCCCCAGCCGTGCCATCAGCTCTAGGAAAGGCCGTGCCCCCTCACCCCTGCTGCATCCGGACCTGGCCTGCCAGGCTTAGCCAACACCGGTGCCCAGCAGAGCCCTTTGCCCTCGTGCCAGAGCAGCCAGGACGCTGGGTGGTGCACATGGGAGCTGACGGGGGGTGTGGCGGGGGGCTCTCTGCAGCCAGCCAGCTGGCTAACTCCTGCTCCTCTGGATAAAGAGAAGCGCCTGCATTTCCCTCCCGCCTGCCCCTCCCATGCGGATTCCCCACACACCAAAGGGAGGCGTCCCCAGGACCCAAGGACATTAATCCTGCCAGACGGACAGTAGCAGCAGCCTTTGATCTCCCTCCCGGCCCGGCTGGGGTTGAAAGAGCAGGAAGCAAGATTCCCCTGCAAGGCAATTGCACTAATTCACTCAACAACTTTCAGTTCAGCTGTGGGAGGAGGGGGGCTGGGGCCTGGTCTACCTAGCGAGGGGGCTGAAGGTGTGAAAAAGCCGCCCCCCTGCGCAGGCAGTCAGGCCGCCCTGACAGCCCCCCCACACACACACTCTGTGGAGACGCAGCTAGGACTATGGGAGAACACTTCCATGGACCAGCTACCCTCCCTCGGGGAAGTGGAGTTCCTACAGTGACGGAGAAACCCCTTCCGTTCGCGTGTAGGCTGCGTCTACACTACAGCGTTCTGCTGGCATAACCACGGCACTGTAGCAAGCCCCCTACAGATCCCCAGAGCCTAGACATAGGGCCGGCCTTAGGGAAAATGACACCCTGGGCAAACTTGTATTTTGGCACCCCTGGCCCCTGAAGGGTCCCCACCCCCATCGCCCATGACAAGGGCTGCACAGGGAGGAGTTTCTGAGCCCAGGGGCTGCCCCAGCCAAATACCCCCTGAGCACTGTGCCCGGAGGAAGCGGGGACCCGGGGGCTGGCCCTGCTGCCTGCACCGCTCCGCCAAGCTGGCAGCTCCCACCCCCGGCCTGCCTGGCCATGTGCTCCAGCCCCGGGCTGGCTTGCACTCAGATCCGCTCTGGCAGCCCAGGTCTGCCAACCTGTGGCGCTTGGACGGCGCCCCCAACCAAGGTGCCCTGGGTGGTCACCCACCCCTAAGGCCGGCCCTGCCCTCCCTACAACTGTCACATACTTATAGCTATCCGCATGCCCTCGGCTTTCCCACTGACTCGCTCTGGGTGGGACATTGAGCAAGGCACTTTCCCGCAGTGCGCCTCAGTTTCCCTTAGTCAAGCAGCTTCCTAGCTACAGACGGACATTGCTGCCTGATTGCTAGGTATTAGGCCTCTGAATAACCACACGCAGCATTTGGCCAAGTTGCACACGTGGATTAGAACTGCCATTTGAATTATGGGCACACCAGGAGGCCCCAGCACGAGGTGCTGTGTCTACAGCCAGGAAAAGATGTCTCATGTCCCAAAGAGCTCACAAGCTTAAGCAATGTAGGGCCTGATCCTGTGAGGGCTTGAGCAGCTGACGCTCCCAGTGACTTCAAGAGGAGCAGCCAGTGCTCAGCACCAGTAAGCTTCAGGCCTTTAGCTCTGTCAACCTTCCCCCACCCTAAAGTAATCTCTTTAGCTCCCGAATCATGTGTGCCCATCGTTTCCGAGTTCCTTCCAACGCCTCAACTGCCTTCAGGGAGGTCAAAGCACTTGACAGTCGTCGTGGTTTAAGCCTCACAAACCCTCTCCCTGGGTTAGGACACATATCTCCATTTTGTAAAAGGGGAAACTGAGGCACAGAGCGGTTTAGTGGCTTTTCCCAGGTGTCACAGCTGGGAATAGAACCCAGGCATTCCAGCGCCCAGTCCCCTGCTCTACGCACTGGATAATACTCCCTCCCATTATAAGTATAGTCCCGGTAATGCTGGCTATCATCTCCTTGGCCATTTCCTCCATGCATGTAAACCAAAACCACCCTGTTGCAATTCTCCAACAAAAAAACTTAAAAAACAGACTCCAATGAGAAACTGCAGAATTGGAATTAATTTGCAAACTGGACACCATTAAATTAGGCTTGAATAAAGACTGGGAGTGGATGGGTCATTACACAAAGTAAAAACTATTTCCCCATGCTAATTTTTCCCCTATTGTTACTCACACCTTCTTGTCAACTGTTTGAAATGGGCCATCCTGATTATCTCTACAAAAGTTTTTTTTCTCCTGCTGCTAATAGCCCACCTTAATTGATTAATCTCGTTAATACCCATTTTTTCATGTTCTCTGTGTGTGTGTATATATATATATATCTTCCTACTGTATTTTCCACTGCATGCATCAGATGAAGTGGGTTTTTTATCCACAAAAGCTTATGCCCAAATAAATTTGTTAGTCTCTAAGGTGCCACAAATACTCCTCGTTCTTTTTGCTGATACAGACTAACACGGCTACCACTCTGAAACCTATCATCCTGGCTTTGTTTTTCTGCCTTATAGGCTTAGCCAGCTATCACTGCTAGGTCGCTTTCAGCACTGCTAATTGCCAAGGGGAAGAGGGAAAAGTCACAGGACTGGTAAATCTGGAATGCAAAAATGACCCATTAAGTGCCATGCTTCAGGGCAGGAGATAAGCAGCAGCGGGGGAGGGAGGTCAGGAAGGAATTACTCCTCTGCTCCTTGCAACACCGCATAGGGGGTATTATGATGGTGCTGCCAGAGAAGCCTTAGGTATCGGCGCCTACCACAGATTGGGGAACACTGGACGCACTGTGTTCTGCTATGGGGATCCCACGTTCCAGAGTGAAATTCAAGGAGGGAAGGAACGAGACGGCTGGTACAATAGGCTGGTCTGCCACACACATGGGGATGGGGAGCTGTGGCTGGGAGTGTGGTTCTGACGTAGAGGGCTCAGAGCAGGAGGGCTTGGGCGGGGAGGGCTGATGTTAGGTACCCAGGGCCTGATTCAGATCTCCATGGGGTCACGCCAGTGGTCACTCCTGACCAGCCCTGGTGTGAGCTCAGAGTCAGGCCTGCAGGGTGGTGGAAAGGAGGCGATGGGGCTGGAGGATTAGCAGGGAGCTGGCAGTGATGATGGGGAAGCGGCAGCAGCGTAACCTGACAGCCTGTCACAAGCCAGATGAATGTCTCCTGTGTTCCTAGGAGGCAGCGCCGGTTGGAGACCCACTGTGTTCAGGCTTGGGCCGGTGTGGACAGGACAAGCCCCCATGCACAGCTGTCTAGGCAGTCTGAGGAAGCAGAGGCAGGCAGTTGTGCCTTTCAGCAATGCTGTGTATCCCTCAGCAGAGCACCCCGGTGTACACGCCTGCAGCGCACGGGGAGGGACCACTGGAATTCCTTGGGCATAAGGAGCGGGGGCTCCGTGACTAGTGGCTGGAAGGACGCACCATCAGGATTCGGGCTCGGAGGCTTTCCCTGGGAAGCCCATTTCTCAGCGCTGTGGGTTGGGCCTCCCCTAATGAACGAGGGCAGCTTATTCTGTCTGTGCAGCTCAGCTGGGTCCCTGCACAGAGACGTTTTAAACACACGATTGAACCTGCCACACTTTTTGTTGTTGGAGGGCAAGTTTGTGGGGCGAGCAGCCCAGGATGGGAGACAAAAGGTGGCTACAACAAAGCAAAGAGGCCAGCCCGAAGTAAGAGGCGTTCTGATGAGTGCACCGAGCAGTAGCCCCAGCGCACCAGCTGCCTGGACGTTGCCAAGCCCACACCATGGCCAAATTGTTGAGCCTGGCGGTGCCTCAGTTTCCCCAACCGCGCCTACCTCTAAGAGCGCCGTGCTTGTCGATCGTGCTTGTTTGCCGGGTGCTTTGAGAGCCTCACCTGGAAAGGGCTAAATGTTAAGCGTGAGCTATTGGGATGGCGTGAGCTCAACGAAACCCTGATTTAAAAAAAAACCTCTCGTATCAATCTTTCTTTTTAGCCTGCTGCCCATCACCCTAGTATCCGGGCCCCTGACTCATAAGAATCTATAGCATTAGCAAAGTCCTTCAGGGGATTTCATGGCATCTCCTGCACTTCTCTTTTTGGGGGGGATCATAGCTCGGCTTGGGGTCGGGCGTTGTTGGTTTGTTTGCTTTAGATTTTATTAATTCCCCCTTTTCTCTCTTTCTCTTGTTTTTGGTTGGTAGCAGATGCGGGGATGAAAGTGGGTCTCAGAGCTGGGATTTAACCCCTCGTTGTTTGGCTGTGAGCCGTAGAGCCTCATGCCTTCTCCCATGTTGCGCCTTGTTCTTGGGAGGAGCTCCTTGTAATCATCCACGAGGCTGCCTCGTTATCCTCCTTCAAATCGCTCCTTAAAACCCTCCTCTGCCGAGATGCCTGCAAAACACTTGACAGCTGTTAGGCTGCTGGCATGCAGAGTCCACTGCCTGTCACGCTGATGAATACTGTCTCGTTGTTTCCGTGTGCTGCCCCTCGGTTGCTCTGTCTCCATCTGTTGTCCCTTGTCTGATACTTAGATTATAAGCTCCTTGCAGCAGCGACTGTCTTTTTGTTCTGTGTTTGAGCAGCACCAAGTGCAATAGGATCCTGGTCCATGACTAAGCCTCTTGGGTGCTACAACACTGCAAATAACAAAGCCGGGATCTGAATCCACAGCCAAGGTTGGAGGTGTTGTTGGCTCCGGAGTATTTCTACTATTGAAGTCACAGAGTTACATCCACACGGGATTTCATTTCTCACCCAGGTTGTAGAGAAGAAGGTCAGTGGGAAAGGCCCTCCCTTTGTTAGCGGCTCTCCAACAGAAGGATGGAAACGTCTGTGGGAAATAAAGGCCGGGGGCAAGGGAACTGGGCTGGTTCAGGGCCTAGAAACTTTCTCCGCTGTGTTGCTGGGGTGAGATTTCAAATATGAAATTGCAGAACTACTAACTGTGGTATGTGGTAACTTTTGTTTAAATCACCCTCTGGGCCAGATGGCTGGAGGATAGCTAATGTGATGCCGATTTTTAAAAAAGGCTCCAGAGGTGATCCTGGCAATTACAGGCTGGTAATCCTGACTTTAGTACCAGGCAAACTGGTTTAACTATAGTAAAGAAAAGAATGACCAGACACATAGATGAAGACAATTTGTTGGGGAAGAATCAACACGGCTTTTGTAAAGGGAAATCATGCCTCATCAATCTATTAGCATTTTTTGAGGGGGCTCAACAAACATGTGAACAAAGGTGAGCCAGTGGATATACCATACTTGGACTTTCAGAAAGCCTTTGACAAGGTCCTTCACCAAGGGCTCTTAAGCAAAGTCAGCTGTCATGGGATAAGGTCCTTTCGTGGATCAGTAATTGGTTGAAAGTCAGGAAACAGAGGGTAGGAATAAATGGTCAGTTTTCACAGTGGAGGGGGGTAAATAGTGGGGTCCCCCAGGGATCTGTACTGGGACCAGGGCTGTTCTACATATTCATAAATGGTCTGGGGAAAGTGATAAACAGTGAGGTGGCAAAGTTTGCAGATGATACAAAACTATTCAAGAGAGTTAAGTCCAAAGCAGACTGTGAAGAGTTACATGAGGATCTCACCAAACTGGGTGACTGGGCAACAAAATGGCAGATGAAATTCAGTGTTGATAAATGAAAAATAACACACGTTGGGAAACATAATCCCAACTATACATACAAAATGATAGGGTCTGAAGTAGCTGTTACCGCTCAAGAAAAAGCTCTCAGAGTCTTTGGGGATAGTTCTCTGGAAACATCCACTCAACGTGCAGCGGCAGGCAAAAAGCGAACAGAATGTTAGGAGTCATTAGGAAAGGGACAGATAATAAGACAGAAAATATCATATTGCCTCTATATAAATCCATGGTCCTCCCATACCTTGAATGCTGTGTCCAGTTCTGGTCACCCCATCTCAAGAAAACACATATTTGAATTGGAAAAAGTACAGAGAAGGGCAACAAAAATGACTAGGGGTATGGAACAGCTTCCACAGGAGGAGAGATTAAAAAGACTGGGGACTGTTCAGCGTGGCAAAGAGACGACTGGCGTGGAGAAAGTAAATCAGGAAGTGTTATTTACCCCTTCTCATAACACAAGAACAAGGAGGTCACCCAATGAAATGAATAGGCAGCAGGTTTAAAACAAACAAGTGGCAGTGCTTCTTCACCCAGCACGCAGTCAACCTGTGGAACTCATTGCCAGGGGATGTTGTGAAAGCCAAACGCGTAACTGGGTTAAAAAAGCATGAGATAAGTTCATGGAGGATCTAGCAGTGGCTATTAGCCAAGATGGCCAGGGATGCAACCCCATATTCTGGATATCCCTAAGCCTCTGACTGTCAGAAGGTGGGACTGGACGATGGGATGAATCACTCAACAATTACCCTGTTCTGTTCATTCCCTCTGAAGCATCCAGCATTGGCCACTGTCAGCAGACAGGATTCTGGGCTAGGTGGACCTTTGGTCTCATCCAGTGTGGCCGTTCTTATGAGAATTCCACCTCAAGTCATCCAAAGCTGTGCCCATCTGACAGCTGTTCAGGGCCATGTGTGGAATGAGTTTGGTGGTTCTCTGGCATATCCCCAGTGGACATTCTCCAAATCCATTAATCCACTAGCACCACAACTGGCAGGCTTAACTGAACGGCCAAGTACTGGGCGGACTAAGAATGAGAGACTTTGGGAGAGGAAGAACAGTCCGGTGGCTACGGCACTAGCCTATGTCTCAGGAAACCCACGCTCAAGTCACAATCTCCCTGTGTGACCCTGGGCCAGTCCCTTAGCTCCTTGGCCCAGATTTCAATGGGAGATGGGCACCTCAGGACCAGCGAGGCTCTGGCCCAGCGCTCACATCTGTAAAATGGAGATCGCTGCGTTAACACTCAAGCAGTGGGGCATGTACTTGTACCTAGATGGGTAGGACTAGGAGAGGAAGCTCCTGCTGGCTCGGGGCAGCTTGCTCCACAGTTTCCTGTGCTGTTCCTTTCCTCTGGCTAAATAGAGAGCGTCAGTGCTCTGGACCCCTCCGCCCCGCAGGGTATCTACCCGGTGATGGGAGAGTAGATCTCAGCCTGACATCTCCAACGGGATAATTATAACACCAGGATTTGTGTGTGTGGGGGGGGGAAACCCATCCTTATGCTGCCTGAAAGAGTCGACAAGAGCAACATGATTAAACATGAGAGAAATCCACGCAGAGCAGCTGTGGTTTTAGCAGAAAAGCCACCTTATTACTCCATCCCCCGGCATTCTAGCGGATTGGCTCCCATCGCTTTGTTTCTGCCCTTTCTTTGGACTTCCTACTCCGATGTCTGAAATGGCGTGGAAGAAAACTCAGTGATACCTTCAGGCCTCTCCTGAAATTGGGACCCGGCTGGACTAGGTGCTGTCTATACACATAGCAAGGGGCAGTCTCCGCCCTAAAGAGCTTGCAGTCTATGATAGGCAAGACAGATCAAGTGGGCAAGGTGAGGTGGCTGCCCAAGTTCAGTGTCAGAAATAGACCCCCCCCATCTCCAGAGTCCCAGCCCTCTGCGCTATGGGCTCTGCCCAGGTAGCGCTGTGATGACCAGAAATGACCAGAATTTTATGATCCGAACCAAGAGAGAATGACAGTGACTCTGGGGGACGAGGCGAGAGGCTGCAGTGGGAGGCCTGGGATCTCCCTGCGATCCACCACCACATCAGGGATGGGCTGCAGTGGCGGCAAACGGACTCTGTGGACCCAAGAGGCGGCAGCTCCCTCTGATAGACAAGGGAGGTCTCGCGCTCCGTTCAGGCCAGCTCAATGAGACTAGCGCCAGGCTAGGGCGATGGCTGTGCAGCCCGGTGGGCAGGGCACTTCCCGTCCCTTCCTATGTGTTCGTGCCGCATCTAGCACAACCAGGGCCACAGTCTCAGCTGGAGCGTCTGGGTGCGAACGTCACATCACCAACAACAATAGCCGTGCCTCTGCTGGTGGAGGTGGCTGACATGGGCTGATACAACGCGGCCCCGGGCTCAGGCTACACGCTGCAGTCGGCGTCGGACCCCTGTGTCTATTTGCGCAGCCCAGCACGGGTGGCCGGTGGCTACGCAGTGCGGTGCCCGCGCGCTCTTTCCCCGACAGGTTGGCGACCTTTGCAAAGCTCCTGAGGCTAAGGAAGTATTTACAGGGCCCACTGCGCTGTGAGGTCTGGAGCAGGACTTCACAGCAGCGTTTCTCCACCAAAACTGTGTCGGGGAGATCTCAGGGACCAGCACGTGTCCAGGGACCGGTCCTTGAGAAATGCTGCATTAAAGTACCAGGCAAGATTGCTTTGATTTAATGAAGAGCTTCCACCTCTTTGCCAAGTAAGCAATGGGCATCCAGGGAGAATCTTCCTGTGCATTGAAAACTGTAGATGGTATGTATGTGTGTGAGAGAGTGTTCTGTGCAGCTGTGTGCCTCTGGGGTGTGTGTGTGTGTGTCTGTGTGTGTAACATGCACACACAAATCCAGGGGGATCCAAAGTTGGGGAGCCGTAGCTCTGGGGAAGAGGAGCCCACCTCTCCCCAGGCGGGACCAGGAAGGCCAGGGCGTCGATTACACAACAAAGGCGGGTGGTGATCGGGTCTGGCGGTGCTTTTCGGCTCCAGAAATTGGGAAGCTGTCAGCTCCTTTCCTCCCCACCAGACTCGCTGGGAAGATTTACGACCCCTTCTTGCTCTCGGCCACTCCCAGCGCAGAAACCTGCCCCCTCTCCTGCTCTGTAGCCAATCAAAGGGCTGAAACCCGCCCCCTCCCCCCTGTAACTTTTAAAAATGTATGATCGCTCTCGTCTCTCCACCCCCTCCCCGGCTTCTTGCTCCCTCCCTCCCCTCCCCTCTTTCATCCTGGGTCCCTTCGCTCTTTCATGTCTGCATGGAAAAGAGAGGAGACAGACACGGAGAGGAGTGGGAGGAGGTAGCAGGAGGCACAGATCCTGGGAGGGGAGAAGGCTGGAGGGGTAGGGCCAAGGAGACTCACATCCCAGCCCTCCTCGCACACACACACACACACACACAGAGGCATTTCCAGCCGCCGCGGCTGCTGCTAGCAAAGCAAACTCCCCCCGTTCCCTTCTTGCAAGAGAACTTCCTCGGTTCCCCTTGGAGAGGAGGGTTCAGACCCTGGGTCTCCCCGGCCCGAGCTTGTGCCAAAGCTCGCCCTGGGCTGAATCCCTCGGCTCCTTTACCGACCAGCCTTGGGTTCAGGATCCGTGGCTGGAGCATCTGGACACGTCTCACTTCAGGGTAGGGGCTGATGCCAGACACAACAACTCCTCCTGCAGCGGCTGCTTTGTTTTGGAGTTTATTTTTGTAGCAGATCGCCGTTCCTGCAACGTTTTTGTTTTTGTTTCATTTCTACACACACACTCTCTCTCTCTCCTCCCCGGACTGCTAGATGCGGCGGGGTTTCTCTTAACTTTGCATCAGCGCCCCCCCGCTCCCCAAACAACAGATCCGCTGGATCAAAGGACGACCCCCCCCTGCAAGAGCCCTGCATTTGCTTATTAATTGCAAAGGGGGCAGGGGGCGAGGCGGCCGGGACAGACGGACGGACGGTGGAGAAGCCGAGATGCAACTGACCGGGGCTCCTCTCTGCCTCCTGCTGCTCAGCCAGCTCTTCCCTGGCAAGGTGAGTGCCCCGGCTCCTCGCCCCCCCCCCCCGCCCGCTGGCCAGTGAGACCCCAGGCGGTTGCCAGCCTGGAGAGGATCGTGCGCTTTACAGTAACAGGGCTGGGGGGGGTTCGGGAGGCGCCGACCTGGCCCGTGGGAATCGAGCTGCAGCGTTTGGAATCCAGGTTTCACACACGCTCCCCCCTTGCACGTCCACACACACTCACTCACCCCGCGTGCAAGGAAAGTGCCGTGAACACTAGAGGAAGGGGAGGGGGATTTTTGCCTTCCCCTGCGATCCCTCTGAAGCGCCCCCCGGTTGCTCCAGAGAGGTCAAAGTTTCCCGGTTTCTCTGATCGGGGGAGGGAACGGTGCGTAAAATCGGTTTGCGTTTTAAAGGGGGGGGGTGAGGATACGACCAGGAGCAGCCCCTGGATTTTGCATGAAACTCCTTAGCCTTAGAGGCTGTGTCGGTTCGCACGGAGCGGAGTGGGTGCGCCCCACCCCTCCAGTCCTTTCGTTTGTGAAGTAGATCGAAGGGATTTTGCCACCGACCTCGCTGGAGAAGGGGAAAGGGTTTGGGTCTGGGCTCGGCTGTCACTTACCTCCCTGCAAACTTCAGCTAAACTCAAACTGCCCTGGTGTATGTGAGAGCAGAATCAAGCTGCTTCTCACGAACCAGAACCAGCCTTTTGTTTGCATCGGGGGCCTGTGTTTAGCGGGTGTCTCGTTTTTGTACTGGACAATCTAGAGATCTCACAGGTGGGCGACACACTGGGGGTGACTCTCCATCTCCCCGATGTACATCCATTAACAGCTGCTTTGATTTACCCCCATTGGGACTGGGAGTGAGAGCAGAATCCAGCAGCCGTGTGTGTGTGTGTGTGTGAGAGAGAGAGAGAGAGAGAGAGAGAGAGAAAAGCAATGCGAGTCCCTCATTCATTCTTTCCAGTAAATTTCATGTCAGGATTAATGTGGAACACATTTTCCTGGTCTGGAATTAACATTTTTGTGCAGCCAGTCTCTGTAATTATGCGGTCAGCCCATATAAAAGCTGCATTTATCCTCCTATATCCTGAGGAGGTAATTAACATTGCATGGCTTCATTTTTCTATTCTTATTAGTTGTGACTCAGGGAGATTTTTCGTTTAGTTGAGGAGGGGCTGTTGTTGGGTGGGGACCGTGGGGTGCATAAAATAAATAAAATAATGGATGCAGTTGTAAACCATCCTTCGGGGAGGAACTGCTTGGTGCAGGAGTGACTGTGAAGTGGGGCTGGGGTTTTAGTTAGACTCAGACTCGGCTTAGGGAACTGAAGTCCCTTAGGGAACTTGTGGTGTTTTGTTTTCAGACCAGTGCTCAGACTGGTTTCGGAAGGGCTGCTTTGATAAACTTGGGGAAAACTCAGCAGAATCACATCTCTGTCCTACTGTTCAGGCTGGGTGAGATTGGGGTGAGGGGGTGTCAGTTGGGTCATTATTCAGTTTGTAGAAGGATGTAAACACTGGGCCAGTCAACAGGTTACACAAGGGATGAATTTGGCCTGTTAATTTTTACCAACAGGTAGTGAGAGGTTTTTCATTAAATCAATCAATCAATCCAATCTATCCCCATACATCCCATCTATCTATCCATCCCCATACACCTCATCTATCTATCTATCTATATCTATCTATCTATCCCCATACACCTCATCTATCTATCTATCTATCTATCTATCTATCTATCTATCTATCTATCTATCCCCATACACCTCATCTATCTATCTATCTATCTATCTATCCATCCCCATACACCTCATCTATCTATCTATCTATCTATCTATCTATCTATCTATCTATCTATCTATCTATCTATCCCCATACACCTCATCTATCTATCTATCTATCCCCATACGCCTCATCTATCTATCTATCTATCCCCATACACCTCATCTATCTATCTATCTATCCCCATACACCTCATCTATCTATCTATCTATCTATCCCCATACACCTCATCTATCTATCTATCTATCTATCTATCTATCTATCTATCTATCTATCTATCCCCATACACCTCATCTATCTATCTATCTATCCCCATACACCTCATCTATCTATCTATCTATCTATCTATCTATCTATCTATCTATCTATCTATCTATCCCCATACACCTTATCTATCTATCTATCTATCTATCTATCTATCCCCATACACTTCATCTATCTATCTATCTATCCCCATACACCCTATCTATCTTATCTATCTCTTTCTTTCTTTCTTTCTTTCTTTCTTTCTTTCTTTCTTATCAAAATTCTCCGACCTGTGTTATGGACAGGCCAGAGATGATCATAGTGGTCTCTTAAAAACTGTGGGCCAAATTCTCTGCTGGTGTGAATGCTTCCTTGACTTGGGTGGCATTTGGCTGTTGACACCAGAGGAGAATTAGAGCCTATGACTCAAACTCCCACTAGAGGCAATGGAAAGACTCCCCTCCCAAAGACTGTAATGGGAATTTGGGATCAGGCCCATACAATCACTGGAGGTGCTCATGGAGCTGCACACACCCATGAGACACCAAGCTTGTCCTGAGGACTTTACAGTCTAGGGGCCGGACGCCATGAGTGGTGTTCCCAGTTTGGCTTGTCACTGGCCTCCAGTAAACCCAGTTTGATCCACACAGGAAAGCCTCAAGCCCAGCAGGGTGAGCTCAAAGGTTCTGCCAGTAACCACCTGGGGGGACCCTCGCCTGCAGTGCACCAAGGGATTCTATTTATAGACCATCTTTGCCTGATGGTGGGTCTCTTGCTGTCAATGTGGACAGAAAACCAATGAGCGAGTTTTGTGGGCGGAGGCGGGGTCAGGACTTTCCTCCTGCTTCTGTTTAAAAAGACCTCTCAAAGGTGTGGGTGAGCAGCAGGGACTCAAGGCAGGATGCAGGCAGGGGGCTTCGTAAGAGCCCCCTGTAAATCCCCATGTTGGAATGAGGTAAACCACCCGCACCCGGCTTACACCTTGCCAGTCTGGCCACAGAGTGGCAGGCACTTGCTGTCAGGCTCCCACCGCTGGCAACAGCTGGTAGCATCCTGGCCTAAAGGCTGGTGCAATGGGGAACACACACACACACACACACACTTTGTTATCATCACCGGAGGGTTGCACACTTTGTTGCTTCTATAGGCCCAGTGCACACCCCACGAGCTCCCTATGTGTCACTCTCCCATCCCCCTCTGTTTCGGGGACTCCCTGCCCACCCCCACCATGCCAGGAGCTCTGGGGGGCCCCATTTCTGCTCCTCCTCCCACACCAAGGTCCCTCATGTCAGGGGCTCTGTGTGCCCTCTTCCCCCATACCAGGTCCCCCCATTCTCCCCAAGTCCTAACTGAGAGCAGAGCCCCATTGTGCTAGGTGCTGTAGGTGCACAGAGTGAGTGACAGGCCCCACCCCAAAAAGCTCAGAGACCCATATAATCCAGCGACACCCCCCGCCCACACACACAAACACACACAGTGAAGGAGGGACCCAGATCCCAGCCAGCTGGCTGACAGTGCGGCTGGACTCTGCACTTCTCATGCAAGCAGAGGACGTGAAAATCTGGCCCTGATGGTGAGTGCTGAGCCTGGAGCTTTTTGGAAAATGCATCTCCTAGAACAGATGGCCTGGCTTTGCACACCAACACACACTGACGCAGGCACACACACCGTCCATGGGACACCACCACCGCGCTGGACAAACACAGCCAAGTTGCACAAAGAGCCTGACACAAACTCACCCGTGCTGCTAGCAAATAGAATAGTGGGCCAGGCCCAGAGCTCCACTGAACAGAGCTGGGCCGATCGACACCTGCCGAGGGTCTGTACACACACGCACTGTGTATATACACACGCACAAGCTCTATACAAAGAAACACTGAGGTTGTTTTCAGGCTCCCAACAAAAACGGCTCCTTTTCAGGGGAGATAATGATTTCCTGCCGCAGGCGCGTGAGCTCACTGCCCGTCCCCCTCCGCACTTGTAAAAGCTTCGCTGCCCCATATAAAGAGTATATTTTCTTCTTCCTTGGCCCGTAATTTCTTTTTCGGAGGGTAAACGAAACTCGATCCTTGCAGTAGCCTGTAATTTGCCGGAGAGTCTGTGCAGCCACCGCTGTTTAATCCCTAATGTGATTTCCTGCGGCAGAGCATGACAGTTTACACAAAACACACACACATACACATGCATCCCACTCACACACACACTGCCCCACACACAATCGCATGCACAGGCACAGATGACACCCCAGTCTGAACTCACATTTTTATTCCAGAACCCACTTCCTTTATTGCAGGGAGTGACATTTTCCTATTCATAGAATCTAGGACCCTCTGGAAGTAAGGCCTTGCATATATCCTAAAATGGAATCAACACAGGAACACAGACGCCACCAGACTGGATCAGACCCGAGGTGCACAGTACAATACCATGTCTCTGGCAGGGACCAGCACCAGACAGTTCAGAGGAAGGTGTAAGAACCCCACAGTAGCAGATGTGGGATAATCTGTCTCCCACACGAGGTCTCCTCCTGACCTCTAGTAATCAGAGCCCTGAAGCAGGAGGAATCACACTGGACGGACCTCAGAGAAGGTCAGCAAGACCTGGCCTCATGCAGAAAGTTGAATGGCCTTGGAAGTCCAGGGGAGTCTTTCCATTGATTTCACCGATCTGTGGATCAGGCCCGATATGTCTAGCTTGGTTGACATGCGGGAGACATGCCAACTGGCTAGCAATATTTCCAGGCTGCAAATCCAGAAGAGGGTTATTTAGGCGGATGTAGTGAGTATAGGAAGGGTGTGTGTGTGTACAATGGGATGAATTTAAGGCTAAGTCTTAAGCAGCACTTACTGACAATGAGTGCAGTTAGATTTCCAAGGGGAGCTGAGGCAAGCCTGATTAACTGAGGTTTTGTTTAAAGGAGAGGGCACATTGTTAGCATAGGAGGTGTAAAGGACCCATGCTGCACCAGGCTCCTTCTACCTTGCCGCTTCGATGCTGGTACCCACACTGAAATGAAGATGGGGGAAGGATGCCGGGTGACGTTTTGTACTGTCTGGACTGGAAATCCCAAAGCGGGAGAGAGCAGACTGGGTTAGGCAGGGTCCGAATAGGTACATGACGTCCATACAGAACCTTTCGCACGATGTACACGCAGCGCTCCTGGAATGCAGCCACCTCTGGGGTGCAGGGCAAAGAGCCAGCTTTAGCTGAGGGAAACCTTTGCTCTGAGGGATGTAGCCCTGGTTTTGTTAATATCCCTGCGGAGCGATGGAATGTCTCCCTCCCAGTAAATGACATGGAGCTCACTTAGAGGCCGGACAGTGGCTGTCTCTCTATTTCTGTTGCACAGGGCTCAGCACAATGGGGCATCGATCCTTGCTGGGGTCCTTGACAGCTGCCATAATATAATAATCAACCTCCGAAGGATGAGGTCTGGACCAGTGACTTCGAGGGAGAGGGGGTGAAAAGCAGGCTGGCTTTCTAGACTCAAGGAAAGAGGAATGTTCTGTTCTGAATCCCTTGTGTTAAACAGTCCTGGGCTGGGTTAAAATTAATATCTTACTAATACTTAGCCCTTTTATCTGGGGCTGTCACAGTGAATGTACGCTCCCGGCCCACCTGGGAGGCCGGTGGAAAGTGCTGTTCCCGCTGCGTAGAAGGGGAAACCGAGGCACGGAGTTTTTGAGCAGCCCAAGGCTGTAGCAGGTGTCCGCGGCTGAGCCAGGAACTGAAGCCAGGTGTTCTCTGACGTTAGCCACCAGACAACACTGCCAGGAAAGAACACCCCACAAGCTCGCTCTCCAGCTGTTTCATTCTGCGGGCAGCGTAGTGAGTTGTGGTTATTACAGTGGTGGCTAGCCGGTCTCCCAAACCCTAGTCCAGTGTGCTAGCCACTGGACAGCACCGTCTCTCATGAGCCAGCCTCTCCGTCCCCCACTTCCAGAGTCCTCTTCTGCTGCTTGGTTCTGCAGCAGTTTCGGTCTGCAGACCAGTAGATCTCACATCCCATTCGCCGTGTCTGCAGCAGGCCTTTTGGCCTCGTTTCCCACTGCTGCTCCCACCAGTTCAGCTCCACCAGGGGCGGTAACAGCGGGAAATTTGGGGAAAACAATAAGCCTGGACTGTCCCGGTGAGTAATTTGCCCATTGATGTTGCTAGATTATCCGCTTATTAACACTTACGCTAGTGATGTGTGAATGCTAAAAGGGGCGATGCCCCGAATGCGCAAACAGGCTCAAGTTGTACAATCCGGATCGAGATCTGGTTCTGAAACTTTCTGCAAATCTTGGGGCTGTCAGGATCCAGGCTGTGGGTTTTCCTTCAGTTTCTGGCTGTTAGCCAATACCTACATGTTAGGTGTAGTATACACCGCACTGATGGCTATTAAAGGCATGGTATTAATATAGCATATATGATTTATCTAAGTGTTGAGAAGCTATGTTACCTGAATGTATTATGTTCCTTCCCCACAGTTCCGTTCACCCATGTCAGGTATCCACAACACTTTGCAAAAATCCAGTCCGAAAATAGGAAATACATGAATGTTCTGCCCCGGTACAAGCTGCTTCCCAGAAGGAGGGGTCTGTGTGTCTCCTTTTCATATCATGCGGCTTTGTCTTTAGACAGTCAGTCTGGCTAAGTTCCGTTATTTGGTCTCTTGAGCATTTTTAGGAACGAACTGCACATGGCCAATAGTTGGCGTCACCTTTGAGTCAGTAGGAGCTAGGCAAGAGGGTCACTGGACAGAGACATAGCAGAGCTGGGGGCTTTGCCTGGCTCTGCCACTGCTGAGTTGTCTGACCCTGGGCAAGTCACTTCTCCTTCCACCCTCTGGCTTGTTGATTTAGTCTGCAAGCCCCTCGGAGCATGGCATGGACAAGGAGCCCCCAGTCTGGGGCGTGGTCTCCAAGCACTGCTGTAGGAATAAGCAATAAATGTGCGCTGGGCATTGATGGCCTCCTGGCTTCGTTATTCCCGCAACACCCCAAACCTCAGCGTTAATCGCGTTCGGGCAGCGAAAATGAGAGAGGGGTTGGAGTGAATACTGACCGCGGTGAGAGAACCTGCTGCTCACCCCACAGCTGTTCTAGCCTGTTCAGAGCAGGTTTCTATTCTGTCCTCGGTCACCACAGAACCTAGGGCTTAGGAGGCACGTGAAAGTCAAGTCAGAGTAGCTGTGAAAAAACAAACCCCTGACTGCCAGACCTATGCCGACCTCCCCTCCAGCCTAGATGCAGCTGTGCGGATCCGGTCGACAGAGAAACCCCTTCTGTTGGGCTGCGTCTACACTACTGGGCGAGGCCAGCCTGGCGAGACCAACCCAGTGTAGACACGCCCCGAGGATAAGCGATGTGACCGGGAGGTCGTATTCTCTCTCCTCTCCTAGCAGCAGCAGGATGTTCTGGAGGACGGGATGGACAGTTCATTGAGAAACGTGAGGACGTGGGGGGGGGGGGGCTGCTGTGAATGGAACACCCAGGTGGGTGTGAATAGCGTAGGAGCGGGGAGGGTGTGTGCTGTCAGTGGAACGGCCCATCTAACAGGTTGGGCAGGATGACTAGGGTGGGTGGAGGCGCTACTCCTGGAAGAGCCTTACACCAGGTTGGATGTGACTGGCGGGTGGGGGGTGGCTATTTATGGCTCAGGCATGTCACCAGCGCAGTGTGGACACCTGCGGGGGTGCTACCGGGCTTAGCCGCTTGGGTGTGAGGCTGTGAGCAGTGGAGGGGCGAGGTATTAGCAGTGGAACAGGCAAGTAACAAGTTGGGTGCGACTGGCATGGGGAGAGGGACGCCAGCCATGTAACAGGTCGGGTGGGAATAGCATGTACCTGGGTGGTTCTGCTGGGGGTCCCCTCCCTTTGCCAGTCGAACCCTTCTTGTTACTTGGCTGTTCCTCTGAGAGAAGCTTCCCCCCCTCTGCTATTCACACGCCTGCCAATCACACCTGATTAAGGCCTGCTAAGAAAGAATGAGCCACGGGAAAGGGTGGGGACCACGAGTGCTCACAGGGGCTGTGCAATACTCTGTGCGTGCACCTGGAGATCAGGAACGTGTGATGTGCGCGCACGCATCGAGATCTGGAACACTCAGTGTGCGCGTGCCTGGCAATCAGGAATGCTCGGTGAGCGTGCGTGGAGGTCGGGAACGCTTGGTACGAGCACGTGCATGGAGATCAGGCACATTCGGGCGTGTGCGTGTGGAAATCAGGAAATCTAGGTGAGCGTGCGTGGAGATCAGGAACGCTTGGTACGAGCATGTGTGTGGAGAACTGGAACGGGGGCGTGTGTGCACGGAGATCAGGAACGCTCGGGGTGTGTGCGCGTGGAGGTGAGGAACTCTCGGGGCGTGTGCACATGGAGATCAGGAACGCTCGGGGCGTGTGCGCGTGGAGATCAGGAACGCTCGGGGCGTGTGCACATGGAGATCAGGAACGCTCGGGGCGTGTGCGCGTGGAGATCAGGAACGCTCGGGGCGTGTGCGCGTGGAGGTGAGGAACGCTCGGGGCGTGTGCGCGTGGAGGTCGGGAACGCTCGGGGCGTGTGCGCGTGGAGGTCGGGAACGCTCGGGGCGTGTGCGCGTGGAGGTGAGGAACGCTCGGGGCGTGTGCGCGTGGAGGTCGGGAACGCTCGGGGCGTGTGCGCGTGGAGGTGAGGAACGCTCGGGGCGTGTGCGCGTGGAGGTGAGGAACGCTCGGGGCGTGTGCGCGTGGAGGTCGGGAACGCTCGGGGCGTGTGCGCGTGGAGGTGAGGAACGCTCGGGGCGTGTGCGCGTGGAGATCAGGAACGCTCGGGGCGTGTGCGCGTGGAGATCAGGAACACTCGGGCGCGTGCGCGTGGAGGTGAGGAACGCTCGGGGCGCGTGCGCGTGGAGCTCGGGGCGTGTGCACATGGAGATCAGGAACGCTCGGGGCGTGTGCGCGTGGAGATCAGGAACACTCGGGGCGCGTGCGCGTGGAGGTGAGGAACGCTCGGGGCGTGTGCGCGTGGAGATCAGGAACACTCGGGGCGCGTGCGCATGGAGGTGAGGAACGCTCGGGGCGCGTGCGCGTGGAGATCAGGAACACTCGGGGCGTGTGCGCGTGGAGGTCGGGAACGCTCGGGGCGTGTGCGCGTGGAGGTGAGGAACGCTCGGGGCGTGTGCGCGTGGAGGTGAGGAACGCTCGGGGCGTGTGCACATGGAGATCAGGAACGCTCGGGGCGTGTGCGCGTGGAGGTGAGGAACGCTCGGGGCGTGTGTGCATGGAGAACAGGAACGCTCGGGGCGTGTGCGCGTGGAGATCAGGAACACTCGGGGCGCGTGCGCGTGGAGGTGAGGAACGCTCGGGGCGTGTGCGCGTGGAGGTGAGGAACGCTCAGGGCGTGTGCGCGTGGAGGTCGGGAACGCTCGGGGCGTGTGCGCGTGGAGGTGAGGAACGCTCGGGGCGTGCGGCGTGGAGGTGAGCGTTCGGGCGTGTGCGCGTGGAGGTGAGGAACGCTCGGGGCGCGTGGAGGTTGGGAACGCTCGGGGCGCGTGCGCGTGGAGGTCGGGAACGCTCGGGGCGTGTGCGCGTGGAGGTGAGAACGCCGGGCGTGTGCGGCGTGGAGGTGAGCGCCGGGCGTGTGCGCGTGGAGATCAGGAACGCTCGGGGCGTGTGCACATGGAGATCAGGAACGCTCGGGGCGTGTGCGCGTGGAGGTCGGGAACGCTCGGGGCGTGTGCGCGTGGAGGTGAGGAACGCTCGGGGCGTGTGCGCGTGGAGGTGAGGAACGCTCGGGGCGTGTGCGCGTGGAGCTCGGGAATGCTCGGGGCGTGTGCATGTGCGTGGAGATCGGGAAGGTGAGATCAGGAACACCAGTGACAATTTTCACAATTCCTTTTCAGGATATTTTCCACCTGCTAAATGTTCTTTCCCCGCCACACCCTACATATTGGCCATTTCTTTTTTCCTACCCTCCATATGCAGACCCCAAAATCTTGCATATTTGAACGTGGGCGCTGAGCTGTGTCCAAACCAAGGGCCAGATCCTCAGCTGGGGCCAAGCAGCCCAGCTCCATCAGTGCTGCGCCCGTGTGCACCAGCCCACAATACCGGCCACTTGTTTTGGATTTCAAAATTTTGCTGTGATGCGCCCCATGTTTGCTCGGAAATGGGGCTGATTTGAAATGAACAGAGTTGAGTGAACCTCACTGGAATGTCACAGGGCGGTTTCCTCTGGATCTTGACCATTTCTGCCCTTACTCACAGCAATCTGAGGGAAATCTCCCGTGCTCAGCTTTGCAGAGTTCATGGGGAATAGCTCTGAGAACAGCTTCCCCCCAGCCCCTTCTGATCTCACTTAGGCAAACATTTACGCGCAAGCTTCCCTTGAAGCCGATGAAGTCGGTGGGACTGCTCCCCTGCCTAACTTAACAGGGCCACACAGAGGTGCTGGGGGGACCTAGGGTGAAACTGGAAACTGACCCCCTTCCCCAAAATAAAACCCCGAACCAATCAGAAGGTGGGGGTTGCAAACAAGCCAATCCTGGCCTCATTGTGCATAGGCAGTTCTGGCTCCCTGCTCCAGGCACTGTGACCTGGTGCATGGGCTCGCATTGCCACTCAGGTTTGGCTCAGCTGCCCCGTCGGCATGGGAGGGCAGCTGAGCCAAACCCGAGCAGTGCTGTAACCCGGGGTGTCGCTCTGCGTGGGGACCCTCTCAAATAGGAGGTAGGGGGGCGGGGACCAGCTGCCCGGCCCTGTTGGAAATTGTTTGCCAGACTGGAGTCTTAGCCAGTATCTGCAATCCGGGCTCTTTCACTGAGATGCTACAGGCCGGGTTTGGAACAGATTGTTCAAGTCCTCAGCCCCCACGATCAGGGTCAGATGTTCAGAAGTGCAGAGCCCCTAAGGAGCCCAGCTCCGTGTAAAGCCAGCTGAGGAGCGAGGGTCTGGAGCAGGAGCTGTGGGGCAAACACCCTCCCTGGTTTGAAGAGGGAGGTTGATAAATGTATGAGCAGGACGATACCATGGAGTGCCCGGCACTAGCCGGGGGCTGGACCCAATAACCCAGAAGGTCCGTTCCAGTTCTGTGTTCCAAGGAAAATCTGTTCCTTGTTCTCCAGCCGCACATAGAAACACCTGGGAAAGACTAAGTAGACAAGGCCCCAGTGTAAGAAACAAGTAGTGAGCTGCGGGGGATCCTCTGTCTGCTTTATCCATCACAGGGATGTAAAAAAACAAAGGGGCCCAAGGCCAGCGATTAGAAACAAAGCCCTGCAGCAGTGCCAGGCCGTATAAATGATTAATATAATTCCCACTTTATGCGAATGCTCATTTTGCAGAACACCTCTGCCCGTGCCGTTGCTGAGGGGGGTTAACTCACCGAATGAGACAACCTCTTGCTTCAGCTGCTATTCTATGGATTTCAAATCCTCCTCGTTCTTGACACTTTTTCTCAGCTCAGGAAAAGCTGCGGGGGTTGGCAAATGGAGGTTTTTTAAAAAATTACAAGCGCCGCCTCTTTAAGAGAGACTGGGGCGCGGGGGTGGTGGTGATGGGGGGTGTTCAGCTTTAAAGAGACAGCGCCCAGGTCACCAAGGGGCCAAGCCGTCAGTTGGTGTAAATGCTCATAACTTGTGTTGACTTCAGTGCAGCTGGGCTGATTTCCATCCGCTGCGGCTGCGGCCCGAGGAGTTCAAGCCCCAGCAGGTCTTGCATCTCTATTCTGTTAGGCACATGTCCCGCTGATCGGCCCCATCTGTTCAGGTCTGCAGCGGGTGGCAGAGGGTTGCATTAACCAGGAGTTTGAGTGCAACACAGAGAATCCAAGAGACTCTAATCCCAGCCCTGACCTCCAGCCTGAGTCACTTGATCTCCTTGTGCCGTAGCCAATCCAGCTAGAAAATTGAGTCAAACCGAAAAGCAGAACTTTACTCAGGACCAGATGCCGCTTCGGAGCAGAGGTTCTTTGGGTCCATAGATGCCAAGGTCTGCAGTTGTATCCACATCTAGCTGGGATCTGGTCAGGTCTCCTCAATTAAGCCGGGCTGGTACTCAAAGGGGAGACCTGTAGGGAACCCAGAGTGCTGTGGCAAGTGGGGTGAAAGATTGAGTAGGTGGTGCTGGTCCCTCTAGGGCTGTGCCGATCTCCCTTTGATGTTTATCTGGCCCCCATTGCTGTGGGGTTTAACTGATCGCCATATTTGGAGTCAGGAAGGAATTTTCCTCCAGGGCAGATTGGCAGAGGCCTTGGAGGTTTTTCGCCTTCCTCTGCAGCGTGGGGCACGGGTCACTTGCAGGAGCATTCTCTGCACCTTGAGGTCTTTAAACCACGATTTGAGGACTTCAGTAACTCAGACATTGGTTAGGGGTTTGTTACAGGGGTGGGTGGGTGAGATTCTGTGGCCTGCGTTGTGCAGGAGGTCAGACTAGATGATCATAATCGTCCCTTCTGACCTTAAAGTCTATGAGTCTAGTAGCTGGGCACTTCACAATTGTTAATGTATTTAACCCCACAGTGCCCCCTGTGGGGCCAGGCGGGACTATTAACCCCATTGTAAAGATGGGGAGCTGAGACACACAGTGGCTAAGTGACTTCCCAAGGTCACACTGGAAATCTGTGGCAGAGCTGGGAAATGACCCCATGTCTCAGGTTAGCGCCCCTAGCCGCTGAGCCATGCTTGCTGCTTCTTCCATTTGAAAGATGAATTGTAAAACAGAGCCGCTTCTTAGGTACCACTTAGTGCTCCATCGCACTCCGCAGTGGAGGAGGACCAGCAGGCAAAGAGTTAACCGAAAATCTGAACACCTGGATGTAGCCAGAAGGGCCTTTGCAAACAGGAGGGGCAGTTAGACGTTGGGGGCTCTGTTGCTGTAACAGGGCTGCCTTCTGTTTGAACGTTCCCAAACACATGGACGCTGACAAATGTATATTAAAGTAAATCCACTGCCCTCCGGATTCTCTCCCTTGGAGAGCCCAGCCCAGCCCTCCTCCCTCTCCTTTCTTGCTTTATTTAGGCACTGTGCCTTTAAGATGGCCTTATGATAATTAACTGTCTCCAGATGCATGGTGCCAATTAATTTCTTTGTTCTTGGATTCAGAGGGAAAATATTTAAAGGCCCGGCGCCTCTTGAAAGATGCAGCCAGCCGAGTTCCTGTAGCAAATATGGATCAAGTCATTGTAATATGATCCTGCCATAAGAAAGGGGGTGGGGGAGCGCTGGGGAGAAAGGTTTTGGCTTAATTAGAACAGGCTTTGACTCTGAGCGAGCAGGGAAACAGCCAGTGTTGCACCACTCAGAACAGTGTCGTTTTGTCCCGTCAGCTGGGATCTATCCAGCCGTGGAGTCTCACTTTGTGCCCAGCTTCCTGGTTCTTAGCCGGGCTCCTTTTTGGGGAAGGAAAGAGATCCGTTTTAGAGCCAGTTACTGTTTCTAGGCAATCCGCATGCCCATACTCTGACTGCTGTTAATATAGACCAGGGGTAGGCAACCTATGGCACGCGTGCAGACGTGGTGTGCGAGCTTATTTTCAGTGGCACTCGCACTGCCTGGGTCCTGGCCCCTGGTCCGGGGGGCTCTGCATTTTCATTTAATTTTAAATGAAGCTTCTTAAACATTTTTAAAACCTTATTTACTTTACATACAACAATAGTTTAGTTGTCTATTGTAGACTTTTAGAAAGAGACCTTCTAAAAACGTTAACATGTATGACTGGCACGCGAAACCTTAAATTAGAGTGGATAAATGAAGACTCGGCACAGCACTTCTGAAAGGTTGCCGACCCCTGATATAGACACTTCAGGGGCGAGCTGTGGGGTGGAGGGAGAAAGGCGGAGGAAGAACAAGGGTGTCATTTAGCCCTTCTGAACTGTAATGGTAGAGGTGAGCCTTCTGCAGGGGGATGGGGACGCAGAGGGGCTGCTGAGGCAGGGGCGGCTCTAGAAATCGGGCTGCCCCAAGCAGCGGGGTCCCCTCTTGTTGAGCGCATGCCTGCGGCAGCCGGGACCAGCGGACCGAGCTCAGTCATGCCTGCAGGTCCGCCGCTCCGTGGACCTGCCGCAGGCGCTGGTGTCTAGAGCCGCCCCTGTGCTGAGGGCCAGGGAATGTCTCTCTTCAAAGATCCCTAGTTTGTCCCTTCTGCATTCGAGGAGTTTCCTTTTCAGCCTGCAGTTATGTTCAGACAACCCCCGCAAAGGTAGGCATGTTTACACACCCACCAACATGCATGCACACAGTGCTCCACACACACAGGTAGCTCAGCGGTTTGAGCATTGGCCTGCTAAACCCAGGGTTGTGAGCGCAATCCTTGAGGGGGCCACTTAGGGATATGGGGCAAAATCAGGGGCTGGACTTGATGACCTTTCAGGGTCCCTACTAGTTCTATGAGATCAGTATATCTCAAATTATTATTCACGTTCACACCGTGTGTACAATGCTGCCAGCCTCGAGCAGCTACAGATCAGGACTCTGCCCCCTCCCTCCCAAATCCTGAGATTGGTTTAAAAATCATGAGATTTAAAAATAATAATAATAGAAGTGGCTTCTTTTTCTTTGCCTTCTAGTTTCTGAGCCTTCAGAGTCATGCTTGGGTCACATTTTCCAGTTTTTCTCTGTGACATGAGAGCCAGAAAAAATACTTTTTTTCTTTATTGCATGACTATTGCAAATCTTATCATATTCTTGGAACACAGCGACACCAGCTTAGCACCCCGAATTTCATCACAAGGCTTGTGATAAAGTCATGAGAGTTGGCTAGATTCACGCACACTCAGCTTCTCATGAAGACAAGTGCACACGCAGAGAGGGAGCTACAGATGCACACAGATGCTTATAGGCATGGAACGTGTGTACACACCTGCCCGCAGGTGCGCAAGGCGAAATAAATCAGGAAGTGTTACTTACTCCTTCTCATAACACAAGAACTAGGAGTCACCTAATGAAATTAATAGACAGCAGCTTAAAACAAACAAAAGGAAGTGTTTCTTCACACAGCGCACAGTCAACCTGTGGAACTCTTTGCCAGAGGATGTTGTGAAGGCCAAGACTATAACAGGGTTCAAAAAGGAACTAGATAAATTCATGGAGAATAGGTTCTCCCTAGCCTCTGTTTCCCAGAAGCTGGGAATGGGCGACAGGGGATGGATCACTTGATGATTCCCTGTTTTATTCATTCCCTCTGAAGCAGCTGGCATTGGCCACGGTTGGAAGACAGGATACTGGGCTAGGTGGACCTTTGATCTGACTCAGTGTGGCTGTTCTTATGTTCCCACACCCCTCAAGCCGGAGTGATTTTTCTTTTATGTGAAAATGTGAAATCGGGAAAGAACGAAAAGCCTCAGGAGGGAGCACGGGCATTTCTCCTGTGTAACATGCTGCCTCATCTCTGCTTCAAGCAAGCATAGAATCATAGAATATCAGGGCTGGAAGGGACCTCAGGAGGTCATCTAGTCCAACCCCCTGCTCAAAGCAGGACCAACACCAACTAAATCATCCCAGCCAGGGCTTTGTCAAGCCGGGCCTTAAAAACCTCTAAGGAAGGAGACAGGCAGGCTCCTTAGAAATGGACAGGCCCGGTACACAGACGGCACTCCCAGTGGTCACATGGCTACACCTACAGACACAGCTGCTCCAATTCTGCAGTGGTGGGAATCAGATAAGTACGTAGATAAATTATCCCTCCCCGCCCCGCCACCGCCTGGCCATACAGACACACAAGCAGAGGCAGGTCCATAAGGGCAGGGGAAGAAATTCTTAGTAGTGAGCCGCCATGCAGCAGAGATTACCCCGTCCGTCACCATGCGTGGGTGGGTATGGCCCAGGCGTCCCCTTCTCTCATCACCTCCCCTGCATCGAGGACTGTGAGGTGGGAGAAGAAAAGAGGAGGGAGGCAGGGCACCGAGGACGAAGGAGTGTGGCTGAGAGAGGGAGGGGGAAAAGGTTGGAAGATGGAGGGAGAGAGACAAGTGAGGCTGGGTCCAAGGCCGGGGCAGGAGCTATTGCAGCCATGGGCGAATGTCAGGCAACCTACTACAGGCCAGCTGTGCTCGGTGCGTTGCCCGGAGACCAGCTCTGCTGGCTCCTGACCTGAAGAGCTCACCATCGAAAGAAACAAGTGATCTTCAGAGCGCGGGGGAAGAAGGAAACACCAAAATATACACAACTTTTAAAGCACATTCATCCCCCCCCAAACCTTGAGCCACCTCTGGCCAATGTCTTGTAGGCGTCACCGCAGAGGTGATCTTTCGGAGAAGGAGGCAGGAGCGGCTTTATGGCCCAGTTCAGGGAGGGCGTGAGGCTCAGAGGGTTGTGGACGAAGTTGTCGAGCAGAGGGTGGCTGAGGTGTCGAGCAGGTGAGAGATGGCACAGCAGAAAGGGTGGGGAGCCCAGCAACGAGAGAGGAGAGTGAGCAGGTAGGAAGAGAGGACGGATGTCGTTGTGGTTAGGGCAGTACCTGAGCACTTAGGAGACCTGGGTTAACATCTCTGCTCTGCTACAGCCTCCCTTGTGCCTCAGGGTCCATGTAAAACGAGGATCGCAGCATGGCATTAGCTCACTGGGGTGGTGAGGCTAAATACAGCCGAGATCATGAGGCTCAGATACTATGGTGATGGGGGACAGATATGTGCAAAGAGGGAAGGTGCGGCGCCATGAAGGGCCTTTAAAACAAAGGCAAGCTGCGAGGCCGTGCTCCTATGCAGTGCGTGCTCTGGGCACTCCCAGCAATCTGCCTGGGGCGGGAGAGGGATCACAGGAGAGCTACAAGAATGGCTGGAGGTCTGCAGTGCGAGAGGAAACCCGCTCGAGCTACATAGCTTATCAAAAAGGAGGTCAAGAGGTGACTTGATCACAACCTTCAAGTATATTTGATACTGGAGGGCTCTTTAATCGAGCAGATGAAAACAGGACGGACAGGGGCCAAGGGCTGCAAGTTGAAGTCAACGTTCCACGTGGCAGTAGGTTGAGTGTTTCTAACAGGGAGGGTGATCCACCATTGGCAGGGCTCACTGGGCGACGTGGTGGATTCTCCATCACTGGAAGCATTTAAACCCTGACTTGGACACCCTCCCAAAAGATACACTCTAGTTCATCCACAGGTTGCTGGGCTTGATGTAGAAAACGCGGTGGAATTCTCCAACCTGTGTCTTCAGGTTACCCAGGTTATCTAGGGAGGTGGTGGAGTCTCCATCCCTAGAGATTTTTAAGGCCCAGCTTGACAAAGCCCTGGCTGAGATGATTTAGTTGGGGATTGGTCCTGCTTTGAGCAGGGGGTTGGACTAGATGCCTCCTGAGGTCTCTTTCAGCCCTAATCTAGACGACCACCCGTGTTTCCTGCATCAAGCCCAGACCCTTGTGCCTGAGCTAGAGCTTGTCCAACCCTTCTGGCCTTGAAAATCCATGAATAAAACTGAACTGTCTTGTGAGCCCTTCTCTCCGGGTCAGCAAGGAAGCCCATTGACATGCTAGTGTGTTGGGTGCAAGCAACCCGCATACCTACCCCCGTCGATGGCTGGAGAGACCCCATCTGAAGGGCTGTTCATCCGGCATGTTTCCCAACGTTACTGTCCCTTTCCAATACCTGGAATAAACACCGGCTCTGTCCTAGGGGAGAAAGGTAATAGGTAATAAAGTTAATAAAGACTCTCGTTAGCTAAGGCAAACGGGAAAGGCTTTAACACGGGAACTGAAGGGAGGAAGTGACTGAAGGACACACTTACTTAGGGAAGGGAATCACTGCGTTCATATCATTCCATATAGGATCCCAGTCCCCCCCAAAAAATGCTTTAAATCATTCCCCCTTGGTTGAAATACTCCCTCGGGACCTTCTAAAGGACATTTCTGTCCTGACAGCTTCGGCCATGTCTACACGAGCACTTATGTTGGCAAGATTTTTATCACTCGCTGGGTGTTTTATTCACACCTCTGAGCGACAGAGGTTTTGCCGGCATAAATGCTCGTGTGCACAACGCTCTGTTGGCGGGAGACACCCTCCCGCTACGCTCGTTGAGCTGGTTTTATTATGTCAACAGAAGAGCTCTCGCTGGCTACACGAGGGATCTTACAGTGGCGCGGCTGGATCGGTAAATCTGTGCCGGCTTGTTAGTGTAGACGTGGCCTGAGGGTGATATTTGTCTGGATGCTGAGCCGTCAAATGGCACTTGACATTAAGGTGGTATGTGGGTGCGCTTCCCGGACACGGTTCGTCAGTTAAGCACCGGCAGTGTGGGGTGGGCACCAGAGTGCAGTTGTGGTTTATATGAGGTCCTGCATAAACTGGGGCTGTTGCTTTACACTGGGAGATGTTTGCGGGGCGGGGGGCAGTCGGCCCGTGGATTTGAAAAGGGTCAGAGACAGGGGTTTAGGGCCTGAGGTGAAATCTGCAGCTAACAACAAGGAAGGGAGAAAATCGCTTAGTCGTGTGATCCTGTCCCCTCCATTCCTGCTTCTCCATCCCCTCCTCTCGCAAGGATCTGTGAGGGCCAGGCCGTGGGCAGCCGGCGGGCACCGATCAGTTATCATTTGCAGTCAGGAGGCGACTAGCAGAGTCAGGGATAAACTGGGGCCAGGAACCAGAGTCTTAAGGTCCACCGCAAGGCAAGGCCTGGAGCAGAAACAAGCGGGCAGTGTCTGCACCATTGCTCAGACAGCGCCTCATGCTGGCTTCCTGGTTTATATACCAGTATGAGCCAATCAATGGGCTGTGAGGGGCCGACAATCAGGCCCTGCTGGGCGGTACTTCCGGCAGTGTCTAGCTTCCAGGGTCCCCCAGCAGAACCCCCCACCCTGAGTTTCCAATGGGGATGCAGAAACATTGATGGCCAGACCCTCTGGAGTCCCATGTTCTAACCCCCCAGGGTCTCTGCACCTTTTTATGCCCAGGCTAAATTTGGACTGTACAGATCACCACCACTCCTATGGTGGGAGGAGACCCCCTTGGCCTCCTGTCCGTAAAGCTGTGTGACATGTTAGCTGAAAATCAGGGGCTTTGCTCCACCAGCCCAGCTTGCCCTCCCAGCTCTGGTGTTGGGGCCACAAGGTGGGCAGTGTCTGTAAAGCGAGACCTCTTTGTCAGGCCAGCGAGGATGGTGGCAAGCGGCCTCCCCTGCATCTAGCCTCCACACTGGGTCGGTTTGCAAGCTGGACAGCGGGACCAGCTCTGCTCTAGAATTCCTGCAACCTGTGGGCAAACAGTAAGTCAGAGACACTGGTAGCACACAATAGACTTCTGTGTGGGCAGCGTTTTCAAACAGGTGTGCTTTACGGTCCCCCAGGGGTTCTGCAGGAGTCTGAATCATCTGGAAAATCTTATGGTTTTAACTCAGGGAGCCATTGGGCCAAACACCGTGACCAGGCCTGTCTCTCACCAACAGAAGTTGGTCCAATAAAAGCTATTAAGCCCGTGTCTATAATCACCGCGGTGCCATGAGAGCAGCTTTCACTGCACAGTCGCATCAAAGAGACTGTGCTCATCAGCACAGCTTGCCACAGCACGTTGGATGAGGCCAGGGCTAGAGCTGTGCAAAGAACTGGATTGTTGGTTTGCTGGCGATACTGTAAAATCAGGGGTGGGGGTGAGGAATCATTTTAGATCCATCCAAAACACATTTTTTAAAAAATGTTCAGTGACCTGAAAAGTAAAAAAAAAAATCATTTTGGGTTGAATGAAACATTTTGTTTGACCGGAAATGAAATGTTTTGTTTCATTTTTGAGCGTTTTTAAAAAAGGTTTTTACATACTCTTTTTAATAACGTTGAAGTAAATTTCAAAATGAAGGGTCATTTTGAATCAAGAAATCAAAATGTTTCCATTTTTTCAGAATTATTTTAGTGGGTTTTTTTTAATAAAACAATTTGGCAAATCCGCCACAAATATGTGAAATGTTTCCATCAACCTGAATGGCCATTTTTTGATGAAAAATAGTTTGGGCTGAAAAATTATGCCCAGCTCTAGGGTGTTGCATGTGATCATGCTTGTGAGAGTGTAAAGATTGTGATGCAACCGTGGGGAGCCCAGAGCCCTTTAAATCCCAGCCGCGTCTGGGAATCAGAGGGCTCTGGGCTGCCCGCTGCGGCGGGGAGCCCAGAGCCCTTTAAATCCCAGCCGCGGCCGGGAATCAGAGGGCTCTGGGCTGCCTGCAACCGCGGGGAGCCCAGAGCCCTTTAAATCTCAGCCGCGGCTGGGAATCGGAGGGCTCTGGGCTGCCCGCAGGGGCAGAGAGCCCAGAGCCCTTTGAATCCCAGCCCCTGGCCGCTGATTGCCCCCTCCCCCGACCCCTGCCCCAACTGCCCCCCAGGACTCCCACCCCCTATCTAAGCACCACTGGTCCTTGTCCCCCGTTACCCACTCCCGAGACAACTGCCCCTAACTGCCCCTTGGGACCCCAGCCCCTATCTAAGCCTCCCTTCTCCTTGTCCCCAACTGCCCCCTCCTGAGACCCCACCCAACTTCCCCAGGACCCCACCCCTACCTGTCCCCTGATAAACCCCCTGGACTCCCATGCCTATCCAATTGCTGCCTGTCCTCTGACTGCCCCTCCGAACCTCTGCCCCATCCAACCCCCCCTGCTCCTTGTCCCTTGACTGGCCCCTGGAACCCCCTACCCCTTCTCCAACCTTGTAATCTTGTGGCACTGACGCGTTGTAGCTTCATTTTATATTGGCTTACAGGGCGGGAGTGGGGGGGGCACCACCATTTTGGGCCCCACCAAAAATTATACAAACCTGCCGCCTATGTTCCTATGGTGGGAGGAGACCCCCTCGGCCTCCTGTCCGTAAAGCTGTGTGACATGTTAGCTGAGCGGGCAAGGGGCTATTTGCCTGCCAGCCCCCAGCTTGCCCTCCCAGCTCTGGTGTTGGGGCCACAAGGTGGGCAGTGTCTGTAAAGCGAGACCTCTTTGTCAGGCCAGCGAGGATGGTGGCAAGCGGCCTCCCCTGCATCTAGCCTCCACACTGGGTCGGTTTGCAAGCTGGACAGCGGGACCAGCTCTGCTCTAGAATTCCTGCAACCTGTGGGCAAACAGTAAGTCAGAGACACTGGTAGCACACAATAGACTTCTGTGTGGGCAGCGTTTTCAAACGGGTGTGCTTTACGGTCCCCCAGGGGTTCTGCAGGAGTCTGAATCATCTGGAAAATCTTATGGTTTTAACTCAGGGAGCCATTGGGCCAAACACCGTGACCAGGCCTGTCTCTCACCAACAGAAGTTGGTCCAATAAAAGCTATTAAGCCCGTGTCTATAATCACCGCGGTGCCATGAGAGCAGCTTTCACTGCACAGTCGCATCAAAGAGACTGTGCTCATCAGCACAGCTTGCCACAGCACGTTGGATGAGGCCAGGGCTAGAGCTGTGCAAAGAACTGGATTGTTGGTTTGCTGGCGATACTGTAAAATCAGGGGTGGGGGTGAGGAATCATTTTAGATCCATCCAAAACACATTTTTAAAAAAATGTTCAGTGACCTGAAAAGTAAAAAAAAAAAAAAATCATTTTGGGTTGAATGAAACATTTTGTTTGACCGGAAATGAAATGTTTTGTTTCATTTTTGAGCGTTTTTAAAAAAGGTTTTTACATACTCTTTTTAATAACGTTGAAGTAAATTTCAAAATGAAGGGTCATTTTGAATCAAGAAATCAAAATGTTTCCATTTTTTCAGAATTATTTTAGTGGGGTTTTTTTAATAAAACAGTTTGGCAAATCCGCCACAAATCTGTGAAATGTTTCCATCAACCTGAATGGCCATTTTTTGATGAAAAATAGTTTGGGCTGAAAAATTATGCCCAGCTCTAGGGTGTTGCATGTGATCATGCTTGTGAGAGTGTAAAGATTGTGATGCAAAGCACATTAGAACATGAGAACGGCCATACTGAATTAGACAAATGCTCCATCTAGCCCAGTGTCATGCCTGTGCCAGATGCTTCAGAGTGAATGAACAAAACAGGGAAATTTTGAGTGATCCATCCCCGTTGTCCAGTCCCAGATTCTGACAGTTGGAGGTTTTAGGGATATCGAGAGCATGGGGTTGCATCCCCGACCATCATGGCTAACAGCCATTGATGGACCTAACCTGCATGAATTTATCTAATTTGGTTTTGAAACCGGTTATAATTTTGGTTTTCACAACATACCACGGCAACAAGTGCCACAGGGTGACTGTGTTGTGTGAAGAAGCACTTCCTTTTGTTTGTTTTAAAACTGCTGCCTATTAATTTCATTGGGTGACCCCTAGTTCTTGTGTTATGAGAAGGGGTAAATAATACTTCCCTAGTCACTTTCTCCACACCAGTCATGATTATATAGACCTCTGTCATACCCCCATTCGTTATCTCTTTTCTTAGCTGAACAGTCTCAGTCTTTTAATCTCTCTGTGTATGGAAGCTGTCCCATACCCCTAATCATTTTCATTCCCATTATGTAATGGGAGCAGAGTTAAGGTTACCAGGGTGTTGCTGGGCTTTTAAGGGTACCCTTAATATCCTTTGGGTTTTTTTAATGTTATAGGTAATCCACATGGCTGAAGTTTGGCAAAGTTGTAAGAAACTGTAAACAGGATCTTAACTGCCAGCTCCACCTATAATTCAGACAGTGTATGTGTGTCTATACAAATGCACCTTAACTCTGCCCCCTTGGAGATGGCAGTAAGTCCCTGGGATTACCTGCATGTACTGATCTGCAGTCACTGAGTGAGGTGTAGCTGTACTGAATGGTGGAGGCATTAGCTGGTGCACCTAGGAAGAGGTCTGATTGTGGTATAAGGGAACTGGAAGGCTGTCCGCCTCTGGGTGTGTGCGTGTGAGCCTTTCTCTGCAACACCTGTGCATATGATCAAAGGAAAGAGGTACCTGTGTACCTTGTGAGATCCAGTATGCCTCATTTCCACGCTGAATGTGCATGCACAGATATGAGTGCTGTGTGTACGGGCCAGATGGTACTTTTGGTACTTGACTCCCAAGCTAATGTCTCTGACTCATTTCCCCACCTGGTTTCACCCATTGTTTGTTGTATCCTTTGCTCTTTACACAGCCAAGAAACTAGGCAGAAAGGTCTTTGGATCCCATTCTGTGTTAATGAAATATACAAGTCAGTGCAAGGCCTAGCTACTGGAGCTGGGTGAATAACGGATTTTTGGTTCTCTGGCAAGTCCAAAAAATCAGGTGGAAAGAATTCAGATCAAACCAAAACTGATCTTTATTTTTTGGAAATTTTCAGCACACTGGGAAAGTAGGAAAACATTTCGTTTCCGGGTCAAAAGAAATGTTTTGTTTCCATTTCAAGCATCTTTACATTTGTGACTGTTTAGTAAATCAAGGAAATTTTGAAACAAAAAGTCGTTTGAACTGAAAAAAATTGAAATGTTTTGAATTTTTAAAGATTTTCTTTTAACCACCACAATTCGTCGAAGATCAAATTTGCCAAACGTTTCAGTGTCGCTGAATCTGCATTTTTCACTCCCAAAATAGTTTTGTGTGAGAAATTTCCCCAAGCTCTACTAGCTGCTTACACAGTTATGCTCTGATCGGTAGCTTCTAAAACACAGAACACAGTGAGCGCCAGTCAGTGCTCACAATCTATTTAAAGGAACACAACCCTATTTTCCTATGCACCACACACCTGTGTTTTCTGAACCTACACAGAGCTGCTTCCCCAAAGCTTTTGAAGTTCGCCCCTTAGGCTTTTGTCCCGGCGCTTGTTAAATGACCCTCCTGGCCTGGCTTTCAGCCCTTTACTCTGGAATCATTTGCTGTTTCCGGCAAGATGATATTAACCAGAGAGATGGGAGCATCTTGTGCTCCATTGCGATTGTGTTTAACCTGAGCCCACCCCTGTGTTTGTGAGGGGGATGAATCAGTATGTGCATATTCGCGGAGACTTGTCAAAGGGGGGAGTGTGACTTGCCCACCCCTGATCCCCCACTGTGAAGATCTGAAAGGAACAAACAGGCATTGTTAGAAGAGGATTCTACTCCCCCACCCCAGGGCCCTCCCTGTTTTTAGGGCCTCTTGTCATTCCTCAGATTTCTGCTCTGATATGGAAACTGCTTTATGACTTCCCAGGCTTCACACAGGTGTCAGAGCCCATCTGCTGGGAGGAGACCCCCCCTTTGGTAGGCCCTGAAGGAGAGAAGGAGGAAGGGCCCAGGAAAGGAGAGGGGGAAGGAAGAGGAGAGAGGAGGGTGGGGAGGGGAAGACTGATGAGGAGAGAAGCCCAGATTCTTTCAGCTACCTGGGCTACCTTGCGTTCAAACACAAGATGAGGTGTGAACAGCCAACACAGTTAGTACCAGGTATCTGGGTCTGGTCAGGAGACTTGGGTTCTGGTCCGAGCTCTGCCACTGACTTGCCCTGGGACTGTGGTCGTGTTGCTTTGCCACTCCATGCCTCAGTGTCCCCATCTGTAAGCGGGGGCAACATGGTACTTTTAAGTAAGGGCCAAAGCATAGATCAAGCCATCCCCTGCCCTGAGGAGCTCGCAGGCTGCGTGGCGGACGCAGATCAGGGCCCATGCACTGCGCGCCCCGGGGGAAGAGATGGGCCACGAGCGCACGATGGGCTAAGGCCAGCGTGTGGGCCGGGCGGGAGGAAGGAGTGGAAGGGGGGGGAAGGAGCTAGTGCAGTGGGAGCTCCATGTGGGTGACATGGAAGGGGGCACCAGCTTGGGAATGGAAAAAGGAAACAAACTGGGTGGTGGCACCGGTAGAAGGGGTGGAGAATTGAGCTTCCAGCTGCAGGCTGGGGCGGGGTCCATTGATCAGAGGTGGGCAAACTACAGCCCACGGGACCGTCCTGCCCGGCCCTTGAGCGCCGGATGGGGAGGCTAGCCCCCGGCCCCTCCCCCGCAGCCACGCCGTGGGGCTGTGAGCTCCTGCCGAGCAGCGCGGCAGCCAGACATGCTGCTCTGAGCGGCATGGTAAGGGGGCTGGGGCCGGGGCCGGGGTTCTGATAAGGGGCAGGGGCTCCTGGGGACAGTCAGGGGACAGGGAGCAGGGGCGGTTGGATGGGGCAGAGGTTCTGTGGGGAGGGGGTCAGGGGATGGGGAGGGTGTCAGGGGATGAGGAATAGGGGTTGGATAAGCGTGGGGTCCCGGTGGGCCTGTCAGGGGGCGGGTATGTGGATAGGGGTCAGGGAACAGGAAACAAGGAGGTTGAATAGGCGTCGGGTCCTGGGGGCCGTCAGGGGACGGGGGTGAGGATAGAGATCGGGTGACTGGGAGCAGGGGGTTGGATGGGGGTGGGGTCCTGGGGGGCAGTTAGGGGTGGGGGTCCCAGGAGGGGGCGGTTAGGGGACAAGGAGCAAGGGGGGTTGGATGGGTCGGAGGTTCTGAAGGGGGCAGTCAGGGGGCGGGAAGTGGGAAGGGGCTGTTTGGGGGGGGGCACAGCCTTCCCTATCTGGCCCTCCATACAGTTTTGCAACCCCAGTGTGGCCCTCAGGCCAAAAAGTTTGCCCACCCCTGCCATAGATTCAATGGCAAGGAGGGAAGCCTGATATTTAGCCGGACCCCCCATAAAGCACAGGCCTAAGCTGTGCACCCATATGGCGGCCTAGCACGTTGCGGTCTGTGGTTATTTCTATCCCACCAGCGCCTAGAGATCCCAGCCCAGATCAGGGCCCCATTACGTTAGGGGCTGTACGAACACATGCTGCCCTGAAGGCCTTAGAGTTTAAAGAGGCAAGATGGACAAAGTCCCCATTTTACAGCTGGGCAAACTGAGGCCCAGAGCGGTGAAAGGACTTGCCCAAGGTCACCCAGGGAGAACCGGTGACTGGACCCGGTCTTGTGACCACAATGTGTCTTTGAAGTACTGCATGTATGGCTTGAGCATGCGCTGATAAATCCTTCAGTTTCCTTGAACGTCTAGTGACCCTGGCGGGCTGTTTGGGCTCTCCTAGAGTGAAGCAGGAAGGCTGGGCCAGGCTGGAGCTGGATGGCTCTGTGATCAGCCCAGATTGGTAGTCAGCGAAAGGTGTCGCCATGCAATGGTGCTTAGAGACCTCCGGGAAACACGTAGGGGGATCTCCATCTGATGCTCCTATGCCAAAGAACAAGGCAGGCGGTCTGGGCTGCAGCAGCTGATGGGAAATATCGTTTCTCCCCTTCTGGTTCCCTGCAGGCCGGGCGGATCTCAGCCCCATGCTCACAGAGGGTCTCTGTCTGCAACCCCACCCCCACACGCTGCGCTCCAGCCAGCTCGGGCCCTGCCTCGCTCATCCTTTTTCACCCTTCGCCCTTGCAGGTTTCAGCCGGCCAAGGCTGCAAGAGCGGACGCTTCACCTCCCTTGGGGACTGCTGTGCCCTCTGCCCCCAGGGCTACGGGGTGGCTGTCCCGTGCGGCAGCTCCAACACGCAGTGCGAGCCCTGCAGAGAGAGTGAGTAGAGGGGACCCCGGGGAGGGGAGCGCAGGCTAACGGCTGGGCCTGGGAATCCCTTTTGGCCAGGATCTCGCCTTCAGTGGTGCCCAGGGCCAGCAGTGACAGAGAGAGGTGCAGAAACCCACCCCAGCGGTCGCCTGGTTGCCATGGGGATTCTCTCTTCCCCCGTCTGCTAACGGCAGCCTGCCCAGTGCGCCCCACGCCGCGGGGCATGGGCCGAACCCCTCGACGGGCACGCCCAAAGGGCACCCACCTCATCCCATTGCATCCCACTGGCCCCACAGGTGCAGCCGTGGGTGGGTGGCTCGGCCTAATCGGCAGGCCCAGGGTCACCGGAAGACCTAACGCGTGTGAGAGAGAAGGGCAGGATGGGGGGGGAGTGTGGGGAGGGGTCCTGGGATGGGGAGGGTAAGGGGATGTTGGGGGAGCTCTGGAGTGAGTGGGGGGGGGCTGGGGAGGAAAGCGATAGGGAGAGATGGGGGGAGGGATGGGCCCATGTAGAGAGGGAGAGGGTATAAGGAGGGGGGCTTATAGGGTGAGCAGAGTGCGGCACCGGAAGGGACATCTAGTGCCCTCCTGCTCCAGGCCATGTCCTCTCCCTCCTGGCCTGGTAAGGGACGGGGACCCGACGCACAAGCGCTGGAAGCTGGCCCTGCGGAGATCTCATTGCTCCGCAGGTCTGGCCCACCTTCTTTTGCCTCTTCTAAATGGGGGGCTTTTGTTCTGTTAGCGCTCGTTAGAGCAGAGGTAGCTGGGCCAGGGGTCTGCGGGATTCCCCAGGCACCCCTCAGCCCGCACCCCTCAGTTCCCACCTGCTGTTCCTGGCTGGGGGCCACCCCCCGCCCCACCCAAACCCGGCACTTCTGCCCTGCAGCTGCTCTGAGCCAGAGCCACCCACCCAGTCCCGAGCACAGCTTGTCAGCCGTCCCGCGGCTGTGTGATGTGGACCCGGCGGCTGAGAACCGGCCCAGCTCGATCCCCACGTGACCTGAGCCAGGCCAGGGAGCCCCGGTTAGCGTTATTCCCCCTGGAGAGGACATTCACCCAGCCAGAGGCATTTTGGTGGGAGGGATAGCTCAGTGGCTTGAGCATTGGCCTGCTAAACCCAGGGTTGTGAGTTCAATCCTTGAGGAGGCCACTTAGGGACCTGGGGCAAAAATTGGTCCTGCTAGTGAAGGCAGGGGGCTGGACTTAATGACCTTTCAAGGTCCCTTCCAGTTCTAGGAGATTGCTATATCTCCAATTTGGGGGGGGGAAAAAAAAAAGGAAGCTGATCGGACGCTGTGCTGATCTAAAGGAAGCCACCTTCCAGCATCCACTGGCCTGTCTGTCCAGATGTGCTGCTTGGGTCAGTTGCTAAACAGACAAGCTGTGTCTGGGACTGGCTCAGCTGAGCGAACCGCACCCCCTCCCACAAGCCCAGCTGGGGCCAGTAACTGGACGGAGCCTCTGCAGTCATTAGGAGAGGTGGTGTGGGTGGCACTCCGCCCTTCAAGTCAGTTACTAGCACTGTGCTGCCTTTCGAGTGAGACGTGAAACCAAGGTCCTGACCACCCGTGGTCATTGAAGGTCCCAACTCAGATAATCACATCCTGTCTCTTTAAATCCCCCTGCAGCTTTTCATTTCCTATTCTAAACAATCCAGAGGGGTGGAGGGCTGTTGCTGTGAGCTGTTAAACAGCTGCTATGTTCCACCTCAGAGGTGGCTGCATTTCATCAGCTGATAAAGACACCCCAGCGTATAGTTCTTCAGTCCGTTTGTAAAATGCTTTGGGCTATATAAATGCAAGCTGGTTAACATTGACGCACCCTACTAGAGCAGGGGTTCTCAAACTGGGGGTCAGGACCACTCAGGGGGTTGCGAGGTTATTACATGAGGGGTTGTGAGCTGTCAGTCTCCACCCCCAACCCCGCTTTGCATCCAGCGTTTATAATGGTGTTAAATATATAAAAATGTGTTTTTAATTCATAAGGGGGGGGGTCACACTCAGAGGCTTGCTGGGTGAAAGGGGTCATCAGTACAAAAGTTTGAGAACCACTGTACTAGAGGGTTTGACCGCTTTTACCCACAATGCTTTGTGCAATGGTAATTCGGTGGCTGAGTTCAGACATGAGCCTGTCTCCCCCCAGTGGCTGGAGCCTGTAACTATAATAGCCTGCTACCCACAGCGGATGGAGTTACTCCTCTGACTCAAGTGGCGGATGCTTGTGGTTAGGTTGCTAACAGGTGGGTGCTCAGTTCCTAGTGGCTGTTTTACCAGGAGTAGGTTCTGAGCTCAATGTCTCTTTCCATGGCAGATGGGACGTTCTCCTCCACCAGCAGCGCCACGGAGCCGTGCCAGCCGTGCTCACGGTGCCCGGTGGCAGAGGCGTGCACCCCCACCCGCGACACTGTGTGCGCCCCCCAGTGTGCCCCCGGCCACTACCTGCACGTGGAGAACGGGAGCAGCAGCCAATGCCTGCCTTGCCAAGTGTGCGGGCAGGGCTACGGGGCAGCGATGCCGTGCGGGCCTACGGACAACACCATCTGCCAAAGGTGCCTGGAGGGCTTTTACTCGGAGGAGAAGAGCGACTCGGCGCCGTGCCTGCCCTGCCGGCTGGAGTGCCACGAGGACGAGGTGATGATCCGGGCCTGCAGCCCCGTGTCGGACACGCTGTGCATGGGTACGTACCATGCTGACCACTCTGGCAGGTGTGGCTGGCTGTACTGGAGAAGGCGGGCGAGCACGGGGTGGGGGGATCCGCGCAGGTGGCGAGCGAGGGGCGTGTGCTGACTTTTTTGGGTGTGTGAGTTGCAGTGGGGGCGTTGTGTGTTGAGTGGTACAAGGGGCGACTCAGCCCTGCGGGGCCCCTCTCCCGCCTGTCCCTGACTCATGACAACCCCGGCAGCTGCGACTGGTACCATCGCGTCTCGGATCCACAGCCATCGGCCAGGGCGCCTTTGGGCCAGGCACTGTCCAGACACAGAGAGTCCCTGCCCCAAAGACCTGGCAGACTAAGCTGTGTGGGTCCCCCCGCACCCACAGAGGAACAGTGTGGTGTTATTACAGCTGTGTAAGCTGGCTCAGCAGCCCAGGAAGGACGGATGTCAGGCCAGAGTCGGTTTCAGGGCACAATTTATTGGGTGAACAGAAAACTTAACTAAATACCAAACTAAGGAATTTCCTCTGCCCAACCCAGACTGCAGATCCCAGCTGTTCATCCCTCCCCTCTGGCCCCTCTGGGTCCAGGCACTCCTGCAGCAAACTTCCTGCCGTTCTCCAGCTCAGAGCTCTGGCTGGCCTCTATAGGGACGACTATCACCTGACCCACCCCAGCTGACCAGCTGGCTGACACCTTATGAACGAATTTGAGTCTTGTTGTTGTTGAAAAATCGCATTAAAAATTAGAAATTTTGTTTGGGATTTAAAAAAAAATGTCATGGGGCTGGGATCGGATGAAACTGGAAGATTTAAAATGTATATTTTTTTGTTTGTTTCGGTGGGTTGGTTTTTGGACTTTGGTGATTTATCATTTTCCCCTTTCCCTCCCACCTTTTAAAAATAACTGAAAGAAAGAAAGAAAGAAAGAAAGAATTTTCATTATGAGTTTCAAATGAAGAAAAAAAACCCTGTCCCATTGCCTGGTGTGGAATCTGTAGAAGAAATATCACTTTCATGCTTTTAGCACATTTCTCCCTATCCCCACCCCCCACCCACCCGCCGCCTTTTGTGATCCGCTCTGGTTAGGATGAGACCTGTCCTTTGCACATTGCTGGGGGCAGAATCTAGCTGTCTTGTCTTTAGCTTGAGACTGGCTTGGTGTGTTGCATTGGGATAGCCCAGCTTGCAGGGGTAACAGGGAGACAATGTCCCATCAGGGGTTCATTCCCCCTACCCTTCCCAGAAGGTCTTGGAATTGGAACAAAGCCATGTGTGCAGATCGGACCAGGCCCTGGCCCAGTTTAGATCGACAGGAGCTTGGCAAGGGGCCCAGGTAGGATTTGACCCAGATTGTCCTGGATTCCCCTCTGTCTTGTTCTCAGTTTTGCTTGTGCATTTCCCGCTGGAGAAAGGTGCCGGGTTGGTAGTTCTGGAGACTGGAGTCCTCTCCCCAGAGAACAGAAAGCAGCAGGGCTGGCCCCCATCACACCAACCCTGGCCTGAGCAAACCACGGGTAGGGTTGAAAAGGGGCCTTCAGCCTCTGTAGCTCATTTGGTCCTTGTCAAAGGGTGTGATTAGCACTGGTGTCATTAGCTTTGCTAGGCTGGTGTCTGCTCGAGACCTGACAAATTCGTGTCAGTGCCCACCACCAGATAGGTCAGTACCAAGCTGGGCTGGATTTGAACCGGTGACAGAGAGCCCCGGGCGGGCATTTGGAGAGCACGGACCTGAGCGAGGCAGGAATGAAACTCATTTCCCACATCATCATTCCCTGGAGCTGCCCCGTCCCACCTCTTCCGCCATTCCCTAGAGCTATACTGTCAATGGGGAGACTACTCCTTGGGCAAGGAACATATCTGGAGCCTCCGTTTGTCAACTCGAGTCCCCTAAAAAGGCCCCGATTCTCAGCCAAGCGGGTGCTCGGCACTCTCTGAAAATCAGGACCCTCTAAGGGGTCTCCAACTGAGCACCCAAATCACTAGTCACTTCTGAAAATCTTTGCCTGTCTGTCTGTCTATCTAGCCCCACACGCACTGTCTGTGTGTGTGGCTGGCTGGCTGGCCCCGTATAGACACTGGCTGCCTGTCTATCCAGCCCCATACACACTGTCTGTCTGTCTGTCTGTCTAACCCCATACACACTGTCTGTCTGTCTATCTATCTATCTAGCCCCCCACATGCACGCTTGTTCATCTGTCTGAAGAAGGAAAGGGATGTTCCGGGGAAGAGGATCAGGGCCAGGATCGGAATGGGAGGCCAGAGCGGATTGAATCCAGCGAAACACTCCCACTCTCTCTCTTTCCATCGTCCTCTCCCTCGGGTTTTGTTTTAGAGACACAGTTGCTTTTTTGTCTGCGAGGACAGAGTCTCCTTAGGTTGCCCTTAATCTCCCCTTTGTCCCGGTCGCTGCGTCTTTAATCCCGCTTGGCTGTTGCGGGGTGAGTATGTGGGCTTGTTAATGAAACTCTCTGAAGCAGAGTGTATTAAAGGGCTGGGTGGCTGCACCATGCCGAGGGGGCAGCGCCAATCCCTTAAGACTTCATTGTCTCCCCGGTCTTTGCCTCCAGCCTCCGTGTGATCTCGTCCTCGCTGCTTTTGAAAGGATCCGGCGAAGGGGCGTTGTCATTCCAAGCGCGGGAGGGGGCAGCTCTGCTGGAAGGAGGCAGCATCCTTGGGCCCTGTTCACTTCTTAAGGAGCAGGGCGGGCGTTCGTGGGGAGAGGCTTGTCCCATAATAGAACAGCGGGGGAGCCATCTCCGGTCAATGATATTATGGGAGCAGGATTGAAATCGACGCTGGTCCAAGGTTCAGGGCTTGCTATATCTTGAGAACCAGCAGGGCAACAAGCCAGTGCTTTCTGCTGCTTTGGATTTCGAATGGTGTACGGCACTGATCTCCGTACCCCGGGCCTCGCACGGGACGCTGGATAGGAGAGGGACCATGGGGTAGTGGTTCAAGCAGACCTGGACTGGATCCTGCCACTGACTTGGGGCCTGAGCCAAAGATTTTTGGATGAGGCCCTTGGTGCATGACCTCCGGGAAGTCACCTACCCACTCTGTGCCTCAGTTTCCCTGTCTAGGAAATGGGGATGAAAGGAAAGTGCTTTGAGCTCTTCGTCTCACAGGGGCTATGTACATGCAAAGTATTATGGGCCGCCGGCTGCTAAAATTGTGTAGGGTGAAAGGCCAGCTGGGAATCAGCATGGCATGGCTTCTCACGTCCCACAATCCTCCAGGGCTAGCAGTGCATTGGCAGCCCCGGGACACGTGTTTCCAGGTGTAGGCTAGTGATCGGGACGAAGAAACTTCCGTCAGAGCAGCGGGGACTCAGGGGAGAGGTGGCTGGCTGCTTTGCACACTGCTCGAAATGACCAAGGTCCTTTGTGATAGAGTGACCAGATGTCCTGTTTTTAAAGGGACAGTCCCGTTTTTTGGGACTTTTCCTTATATAGGTGCCTATTACCTCCCACCCCCGGTCCCGTTTTTTTCACAGTTGCTGTCTGGTTGTGCAAGTGAACCCCAGCCCCTGTCATTGCAGGATTGGGGTCCAAGAGGAGGGAGCACCAGGCTGGTCGGGGTCTGGCTCTCCTCCCCCAGTGCCACTCTGGGAGCTGGCGCTGCTGCCTGCTGATCCCTGAGTGACCCACCAGGGCGCAATGTAGAAAGGGCCTTTCCAACTCACCAAACCCCCACAGCAGCTGGACGGCCAGCGACTGCATGCGGAGGCAGCAGAACCTCGTTGTGCTGGGCCTGAGGAGGCGTCGGTTCAAATCCTGCCTTTGCCGTTTACCTGCTGGGTGACCTTCAGCGAGGCTCTGTGCTCAGACTCCCGCCTTCTGTCTGTCTTGTGTATTTGGACCACGGGGCCTGGATCCTCCAGTGCACGTAGGCGCCTCCCTTCCATTGATTGCAATGGCGCTGAAAGACCTTTGTGGGGCTGGGCCTGGGGAGGAGGGGCTGTCCCTTGGGCACAGCAGCAAGGCGCCCCAATCTCCGAGGCAGCCTTAGGCCCTGCTGTAATATAAATCATCCGCATTCTGCTGACGCTCCCTGAGCTGCTGTGTTATTGGGAAGGGGCCGGCGCCATCTGCCATTGCTAGGCACTAGGGTGACCTGATTTTATAGGGACAGTCCCGATATTTGGTGCTTTTTCTTATATAGGCTCCTATTACCCCCCACCCCCGTCCCGATCTTTCACACTTGCTGTCTGGTCACCCTACTAGGCACCGAGGGCCAGGATCCCGTGGCTGACAGGTTCCTCACAAAGGGTTAACCTGCCAGATTTCTTCCATCTCCTCCTTCGCCAAGGCCATAGGCGCCTGTGCCCGCCCCCCCCCGCACCCCTGGCCCTGCCCCGACTCCACCCCATCCCCGGCCCCGCCCCCATTCCAACCCCATCCCCAAAGTCCCCGCCCTAACTCCGCCCCCTCCCTGCCCCTATTGGATCCCTTCCCCAAATCCCCACCCTGGCCCCACCTGTTCCCCCAGCGCGCCGCGTTCCTCCTCTCAGCTGTTTCACGGCGCAAGGGCTGGGAGGGAGGGGGGAGAAGCAGGACGTGGCGGCGCGCTCGCGGAGGAGGCAGAGGCGGAGGTGAGCTGGAGCAGGGGGGCAGGGCCACAGGGAGCTGCCGGTGGGTGCTGAGCACCCATCAGTTTTTTTCCATGGGTGCTCCAGCCCCGGAGCACCCACAGAGTCGGCGCCTATGCCCCAGGGCTCTTCAAGAGTCACAGGGAGTCTCTGCTGCGGTGATATCTGCAGCCACATATTCAGTCGCTGGCAGAGAGCGACTGACATGCCGGAGATGTGCAGAGCTGGAGGGGGACTGAGGCCCAGGGCTCAGCACTAAATGCCTGATCCATTGCAATCAGGGCAGGGTGCTGAAAGCTGGCCCCCTTAACCCTTTCTCCCTTCCCCCCAGAGCTGGGTGCAGGAGTAGGGCCGTGTCTCCAGGAGGGGAGGGGACATGGACAGGGGTAAGAGGGCCGACAGCTGGTACCCCGGAGGGCGGGGGTAGCAACAGAGCCCCGGGTGCAGGTAGCAGAGCTCTGTGTAAAACCTGGGGGTGCTGCACCCCTAGTTCCCTCACCTGTGATCAGGGGGCATCTTCCCACTGACTTCAGTGGCTCAGGCCTTCAGGGGCTCAGGCTTCAGGGGCGGATGTCAGGTGTCTCAGAAGGGGCGGAGGAGGGGTGTTTCAGGGAGGGACGAGTGGGCTGAATTACAAGCGATGGGATGAAATCAAGGTGAGAAGGAAACGTCCCAGCAGAGAGAACTGCACTGTCATTTTCAGCTTGAGGAAAAATACCTGCGCTAGCTCCGATCGAGCCAGTGCTCTGAAAAGTGCTGATCACCCCAAGCCCAGCCCCGGCTGAGAGCCTCGTACATCCTCAGGGCAGCTCACGCTGCTGCGGCTAGCTGGCTAGTTTTAACGTGCGCACTTGACATCTAGTGGAGCGGGAAATTGCGCCGTCCAGGTCTAGGGTAGACGTACTCTGAGCCCGCGGAGGAGTCCCCATCCTTTACACTAGCCTGGATTAAACACCTGGAAAACGGACTGGGCTGGCTCTTGGGCTCAGATATTGTTAGCGGCTGAAGAAAGCTTTTTCATCTCCGGTTTCTCTTGAATTCCGGAACACAGTTAACCTGGGAGGAGCTGAGCCCCTGGGAGGGGAAGGGTCACAACCTCTGACCTCTGAAATGACAATGCTTGTCCTTTTCTAGTTAGTAGATAATTAAAGTCCTCCCCCTCCCCCCAAACACCACACCGCACAGGGGGAGAAAAGACCAAACTCAGACGCGCCTGTCGGTTTGAATGAGAGGGGCTGGGGGAGGGAGGGGAGGGCGAGGCAGGTTTGCAGGACGGCGAGCAGGCTTGCAGAAGCATAGCTGGAATGAACGCTGCTTGGAGAAATGGGAGCTGTCCAGGGCGTGGCAGGGTGAAAGGTGACTGAAAACATCAGGCTTGGGCCTTTTTTGACTCATACAATGGAGGAAGACAGTCTGAAAGGTTATTCTGGGGGGAGGGCGGTTGTTTTGTGTTCTGCCATTGTTTTATCCTGAGAAATATCCAAAACATCAATTCTTCTCTTCCTTGGTTTTGCCGGAGATCTTCTGGGAGGTCTCGGAGATGTTTATTGTGAGCTCTTTAACAGACGTGCCCTTTCTCCCAAGTGTTCATTAGGCATTAGAGTGAAATAGGTGGTCACAAAAAACAGACTTTTGAACATACCAATGCAAAATCCCTTCCCTCTCCCAATGGCTCAGATTTCAGTGCTGTGTGATGTATTGACTTCACTCACTAGCTTGCCTGATGTCTGCCAGGGCAGAGCAGGCCCCAGCTTGGAATGTTAAAAAAAACCCCAAACAATCCAGGGGAAAAAACCCTCCTGTTCTGATACAAACACCTAAAGAAGCCCAGCAGGGCTGGGAGATGAGACGGCTGTGGAGTGCTAATGGGCTGGAGTTTTGCTTCAAATCCAGCCAAGGTCAGTGAAGACTGGAAGATAGTCATTGCTCCAGGTGTAATAAGTTGGGTGGTGCCCAGGTCTTGATCATCACAAAATGTACCTGCCCTGTCATCGGTCTCAGCACAGCGGCCTAGGAGTGACGAGCAGCAGGCCAGGAAAACCGTTCTCTCTCCTAGGCTGGCTGGGCAGTGGGATGCTTGGCTCCATGAGTAAGCAGGTGATCTGTGTCAGCCAGGCGCCATTCGCCCCTGCTACGTTAACATGGAAACCAGCCACATCTGTCAGTTCAGCTCTCAGCCCAACGCAGCAAATTCAGGGTGCACTGAAGTGGGTGCACTGAATTCAGATGGGGCGTAAGCGGGTACACTGAGGCGGTGGAGACAAGCAAAGGAGGAAATGTCTCCCCTTGTTGTGGGAGGCGAATGCATTGTGCCTAGGTTGGGTGGAAGTTATATTTGACTCACACAGATCTACCGACCAGCCTCTGTGAGCCTAGAAACACCATTTTGTGGCCCAACCATAATGGGGCTCGATAGGGGCAGATCTTAGTGCCCTTCTGGTTAGTAAGCCACCCCCAGGAATGCTTTGGGAATTCAAGGGTGGGTGGAGGGAGGAATGGCCTGTGGAACTCATGGCCACAGAAGGTCCCTAAGGGCAAGAGCTTAGTAGGATTCTGGAAGGGACTGAAGATATTTTTATGGAGGAGAGGAACCTCCAGAGTTCTAGTAGTAGGGATTTAAAACACCCAAGGGCTTTGGAAGAGATAAACCCTAATACTTCAGGGCTTAAGCCCACTGCTGTCTAACAGAAGCTAAGAGGCACCTTTCCCCTGGGGCAGGTCATCCCAGAACTTCCCCCTGCAGAGATTCATGCACCTGCCTCCGAAGCAGCTGTCAGTGACTGGATACTGCTCTGATCCTGTTTGCGTGGATTCCCCCAATACCACAGGGGCTAGCAGGAGTCGTTAGCCCCTTCCTAGCAGGAGGGGTTGCCCACGGCGTTCCGAGATGGGCATTAGTGATACAATCGTACAAACGAGCTTTTCTCAGCAGCCAGGCCCAGCGAGCTAGGCCAGACGTGTCTCACTGCTAGCCACTTGCACCCTAACCGCTTAACCTTCCCCCTGGTCCTCCCGGCTCCTTAAACAGGAAACGCCTCCTCTGATTCACAGAGGGAATCCGTGCACTGCCAGCGCTTCCCACCTGCTCAAATTCATCCGCCCATCTCACAAGGACCGCCCACTCAGGGAAATGACTCCCCAGCCGCAGCCCCCTCAGGCTGGGCCCACTGGGTCTGAGAGTCCCCTGGGACGCAGCTGCGTAAGGGAGAGAGAGAGAGAGAGAGAGAGAGAGAGTGTGTGTGTGTGTGTGTGTGTGTGTGTTTGGGGGGCGGGGGGTTATACTGCACAGTGGGTGAGTGGTAGCTAGACAGCCCTCATCTGCCTGGGCTTGTGGGGGTTTCAGATAGAACCATGCGGCTTCCCCCTTCTCTGCTCATACCGTATTCCTAGTGTTACCATTAAGGGAATGTAGCAGCTGCCTCTGGTCTTTGCATGAAACGTGAGCCCAGCCCTTCTGTTGGTTTACACGTGACTGGGTGAGTTCTGGCTGCCTGATACACACTCCAGATGCGTTCACACCAACGCACTGAACACACGCACTGACCTCTCCACACACTCAACCGCCATAGGAGGGCGTGAGGCTGTGTAGCATGGGCGTCACACCCCGCTAGGTCAGCTTAGCGTTAGAACTGGTCAGAAAATGGCTTTTCTGTCTTGCAAAAAAAAAAGTGAGCTTTGACATTGAACGAAAAGCCACCGCTTTAAACACTTCTGTGAAATGAAACTCTGTGGAAAAAGTCAGCCTGGCTGCAATCGAAACATTTTGTTTTGACGAGTTCGAAAGATTTCATTTGGATTTTGACCTTTTTAACATTTAAAAATTTGTCAAAGATCAGAGTAAATTTCTAAATGAAAATTCAAAACTTTGTCTTCCAAAAATGTCATCTTGATATTTTCTCAGAACAGCTTTTTTCCATTTTTAAATGAAATTGCATCAAAAGTGATAGTTTTGCACACAAAAAAAAATCAGTTTAATTGAAATGGCATCTTCCAATGAAATTTTTGTTAAAAAAAATGTCCAGCCAGTCGTTCTTAGCATCCACTTCCTACTCTGCACCGATGACACAAGCAGTGGAAAACGAGGCACTTCCTCTTATGATCTCATTAACCCACGCAGGCCCTGATCAGGGCCCTACTGTGCCAGGTGCTGTACATACATAACCAGAAATGTCCCTGCCACCCAGAGCTTTCACACACCAACACGCCATTCTCATGTATCCCCCGTACACACGCATACACGCTCACACTTACATGCCACTTTCATCTCTGCTTTAGCTATCGCAGCTGGAGGCTGTTGAGGTTAGAGAAGGACCCAAGCTCCCTGCTTTATAGATGCATAGACTTTAAGGTCAGAAGGGACCATCTAGTCTGACCTCCTGCACATCGCAGGCCACAGAACCTCACCCACCCACTCCTGTTTGGAGGAGATCTTCTCCCAAGCAGTGAGGTGTCCAGGCCCAAGGTACCAAGAAAAACTGGTGACTTCACATCCTCTGTTGGAGCTTAAACCTCCCTAGAGTTCCAGGGGACCTGCAAGAATTAGATGGCTCTGCGGAGGGCTCCCCTGAATCTCCCACAAAACTGGACGCAGAGAGAATCTGATTGAAATTCTCTGGAGCCTGCCTCACACCAGCTGAGCTCAGATTCTGCAGCCGGGAAAGGGGCCTGGTGGAAAAGGCGAGCTCCCTGCCAGCTCGCAAGTTCAGCCAGCCTCCCGCTGGCCCCGCTCCCTGCACATCAGGGGCAGCCGGCCCCATTCGGGGGTGAAGCAGAATGAGTTCACGCACCCCGCTTTGCAGCTTCAAAGGCAGGAGGGACCCTGCAAACCGTTCCCTCTCCAGCTGTTCCTCCATAGACAAGGCCTCTCCCCCATCCCTCCCCCGCCCGTAACTTGTCATCACTTTCCAGCAGACAGACCAGATGCTCCTCGCAGGCACTGGAGCAATCCCCAGCCGCGGTCTATTTTGGAGACTTTGATGTAGCCATGCAAGGAGGCGGGGGGAGGGGGCGTGGGTCTAGCTGGGCCAGACGGGGACGATGGAGAAGGGGAGCTGCAGGGTAGTTTTCAAGCCCCGGAGCTGAGGGCCTCGCTGGGAGAACGCAGCCCCACTCCGGTCTTTCATTATCGGCTGCCTGGGCCTTTAGCTCCTGCCGTGTCCGGAGAATGAGATCAGGGCACCGGCTTGCTGGAGCCGTCACACACTCAGCACGGGGCAGATGCACGGCAGCCCCTCCGGCAAGGATCAGACCTTCGGGCTGCTCTAGAGGAGGGGTGGCCCCCTCCCCGACGCTGTGCTGGGCCAGCTACCGGGGTTATTTCTGCCTCCGATGGTAGCCAGTGGGGGGGACTTTTAGCAAGAAGGAGGCAGGTCTTGTGGCTCAGGCACTAGGCGAGGGACACAGGAGAGCTGTAGTCATTTGCCAGTGCTGCCCATCACTCCCTGTATGGCCTTGGGCAAATCACTTAATCGCTCCCTGCCTCGGTTTCCCATCCGCAAAATGGGGAGGATGACTCTGCCGTGTCTGTTCCGATTGCCCCCCCATCCCCACGTTGGCGGTGTTGGGGTAGCCGTGTGGGTCCCAGGATATTAGCGTGATGAGGTGGGAGAGATAATCTTTTTTATTGGCCCAACACCCTGGAAGTGGCCAGCCGCAAGTCCAGCTCCTAGGTGGAGGCGCGCAAGGAGCTCCGCACAGCTCTCACCTGCCGGCACTGCTCCCGCCCCCAATGCGGAGCCGGTGCTCAGGGCAGAGACAGCGCACGGAGCCCTGTGATCCCCGCCTAGGAGCCGGACCTGCTGCAGGCCGCTTCCGGGGCGCAGCGTGGTGTCAGACAGGTAGGGACTAGCCTGGCTTCCCCAGGCGGCATCGCCAACAGGACTTTTAACGGCCCAGTCGACGGTGCTGCCCAGAGCCGCCGCGACCCAGTGCTGGCACTACAGTACTGGGTCACGGCCCGAAGTGTGAAAAACACTGCTCTGGACAAGTCACTTTTCTTCCTCGTAGTAACCCACCGCTTCCGTACAGCTCACCACAAGACTGATCTTTAGCCATCCGCTTTGCAAACATCTATTAACCCACAAAACCCGCTTGGGAGGCAGCTATTCTCTCAGCGATCCTTTAGTCCCCTCCCCTCTCTCCCCCCCAGCAAAAACATTTTTGTCAAAAATGTCTGTTGAACATTTTTGAGTTTTTGTCAAAACCCCTCCCCCCCATGTATTGGTTTCTGACAGCCCCAGAATTAAACCGTTTTCAGTTTAAACCCCACAAAAGTCAGCTTTTGGTTGCTGAAAACTGAAAAAAAAACAACAACGCTGAGGCGGTTTTAAGGCAAACTCAAAGATCTTTAATGAAAACAGAACTTTTGCCTGAAAAAAAATGTATTGCTGTTGTGCTAAAAAAAAAAAGCCATTTTCTGCTGAAAAAAAGTTATGCTGAAAAACTTTCCACCAGAGGGGAGAAAATTGAGGCACCGCGGGGAACAGCCCCGCCTGCTGATTTGGGAAAGGGCCCAGTGTCTCACACGAGGCCCCCAAAATGGAGGTGCCTGGGGAGCGAGGGGTAAGCACGGGTCTCTCTCTGTCTCTTTTAAGCCTCTCATGTTGTTGGTGTGTTTGCTTGCAGACAGAGAGCTGCAGATCCTGAAGCGCACGGAGGGGGACCCCCGCAAGGAGCACCCCAAGAAGCCCCCGCTGTCTGAGTCAGAGGGCAGCGCCTCCCCCAGCAACTCCTCCGAGTTCCTCCCCCCGCTGCCAGACAACAGCAAGAACATCATCCCCGTCTACTGCTCTATCCTGGCCGCGGTGGTGGTGGGGCTCCTGGCCTATGTGGCTTTCAAATGGTACGTGTGGCCTCACTCACGGGGCTGCTGCAGCTCAGGGGAGGGGGTGTCGGGAGAATCCCCGCAGGGGGGTCACCAGGAATGGTGCCACTCCTCATAGGCCGGCTCCCATGCGGGGCACCAGCCAGCAAACCAGGTGCTCTCCACAGCCACGCTGCCTGGGCTGCCCTCCCAGGGGGTCTGTCGCCTGTCGTACCCCGTTGGTGCCTGGCAAAGCCCTTTGGGTCCTACCGGACCTGGACCCACACCAGGACGCCAGCTCCAAACCCTGAGCTCTGGGGACATCCCCATCTGACCCTAGCGCTACAACGGGCTGGAACCAGAACACCGAACCCCCTGAAACTCTGGGGAAGTTCAGATTTGGATCCAAAGTCCAGGGCTTAGGCCCGTTTCTGTGAGCACCGGGATCGGTCCCACTTTGCCCATCCCTCGTGGTGTGGACGTTCATCTCCTCCTGCGCTTTGCATCTGAGTGCTCCTCTCACCGATGCCTCCCACTCACCCCCGGGAGGCAGAGAAGTATCATTATCCCCATGTCACAGATGGGAAACCGAGGCACAGAAAGGTGACGTGACTAGTCCCAGGTCATGCAGCCAGTCAGTGGCACAGCCAGGAGGAGAACTCAGGAGTCCTGACTCCCAGACCTGTGAGCTAACCGCTTGACCATGCGTCCCCTTCACATGTGAGCTCCCTGGGCTTTGAAAAAACATTCTGTATGAAAGCAATAGGAAGGACATCCAGCAAGGGCAGGGCTTGTCCTATGCCAGGAGGGAGGAGAAAGATTAATGTCTAGGGGCTCAGCACAGGACTGGGAGCTGGAAACTCCTGGGGTTTTAATCCAGGCTCTGACACTGACTGCCTCTGTGACCTTGGGCATGTCCCTTAGCCCTTCTCTGCCTTGCTTTCCCTGGCTGGGATCTGGAGGGACCTCCTACCATGCAGGGGGCAGGCGGGGTGCAGTGATGAACTAGGGAGTGTTTGTAAGGCGTTTGGAAGGCACAAAGTATTGGGAGGGTTTGGCTGGACTCAGTGTGCCAAGTGGATCCTGGGTGCAGCTGCATTGAGCCACTGGGCCAAGTCCATTGGGGGTGCAGCACAGCCAGGGATGACTCAGTTGCAGCCCATTCTGGAGGAAGGGATTTGCCCTCCGGTCCTCGTGTCCCGCCTGCTGGGCACACAGGTGTTCAGCTGGGGCACAGGCCAGGCCGAGCATCGTTATTCCCTTTGGGGCAGGGACGGCCCACAGAAGGGACTGTGTCCCCCACTCCGTCGGGCGCGCTGCTGGGGCCCAGTGGCTGAATAGGATTAAACCTCATTTGGGAGGCCAGATTAGATCCTTCTCTCCCTCTGTACCCAGGCTCTGCTGGGGAGACCGGAGGAGCGGGCGGTAGATTAATGGGAACCCTGCTGAAAGGATTTCAAACTGCTGGCTGCTCTATTGGGAAGTGCATAGCCAACCCCCACCCGGCTCTTTGTGCCTGTGTTTGGGGATTTATCTCCCTCCGTGCTGTTCGAGCCGCCCTGCTCCCCTTCCCGCTTGTTTACATTCTTTATATTCCACTCACACTGAGAGACTCCAGAGCCGAGTGGGTCCCTCCTCCTGCCATATAGATCATAGACCCTGTCCCGCCTCCTGCCATATAGATCATAGACCCTGTCCCGCCTCCTGCCATATAGACCATAGACCCTGTCCCGCCTCCTGCCATATAGATCATAGACCCTGTCCCGCCTCCTGCCATATAGACCATAGACCCTGTCCCGCCTCCTGCCATATAGATCATAGACCCCGTCCCTCCTCCTGCCATATAGATCGTAGACCCTGTCCCTCCTCCTCTATATAGATCATAGACCCTGTCCCGCCTCCTCCCATATAGATCATAGACCCTGTCCCTCCTCCTCCATATAGACCATAGACCCAGTCCCTCCTCCTCCATATAGATCATAGACCCTGTCCCTCCTCCTCCCATATAGACCATAGACCCTGTCCCGCCTCCTCCCATATAGACCATAGACCCTGTCCCTCCTCCTCCATATAGACCATAGACCCTGTCCCTCCTCCTCCATATAGATCATAGACCCTATCCCTCCTCCTGCCATATAGACCATAGACCCTGTCCCTCCTCCTCCATATAGACCATAGACCCTGTCCCGCCTCCTCCCATATAGATCATAGACCCAGTCCCTCCTCCTCCATATAGATCATAGACCCTGTCCCTCCTCCTCCCATATAGACCATAGACCCAGTCCCTCCTCCTCCATATAGACCATAGACCCTGTCCCTCCTCCTCCCATATAGACCATAGACCCTGTCCCGCCTCCTCCCATATAGACCATAGACCCTGTCCCTCCTCCTGCCATATAGATCATAGACCCTGTCCTTCCTCCTCCATATAGATCATAGACCCTGTCCCGCCTCCTCCCATATTGATCATAGACCCCCCCGTCCCTCCTCCTGCCATATAGATCATAGACCCTCTGTCCCTCCTCCTGCCATATAGATCATAGACCCCCTGTCCCTCCTCCTGCCATATAGATCATAGACCCTCTGTCTCCTCGCTCACCCCGGCTTCCTTTCCCTGAGCCTCCCTCTGCGTGAGGAGTCAGCGGATTTCCACTCGACCGATTCCCCCCCACCCCACCCCGAGCACAGACCTGCAGATCCTGCTGTGAGTGCTGGGGCCGGTGGCAATTTGCACTGATTGTATTTGCTGGGCAGCCCACGGAGGACTGTGGCTCTGTCAGCAATTGGCGGCTAAAGCACCGGGCTGGGACACAGCAGCTCTGAGTCCGATTCCTGGCTCTGCTCCAGGCTCTGGGTGACCTTGGGCAAGTCACTTGAGCACCGAGGGCCACGTTCCGATGCCGGGCTCAGCCGGAGCTGTGTATATGTAGGGCCCCCAGGCCTGGGCCAGGACCCCATAGTGCCAGGTGCTGTACAAACACAGACCCAACACACGGTCCCTGCCCCAAACAGCGTCAGGCTAAGGACATGTACAGATCAGGCCTGTATGCTCCTCACAGTCACCGCTCCGCCGCTCAGGCCTCTTCTGCCTAGATATATTCCCCCCTTGCTGCCTGCTGCCTTGCACCCCCTGTTCTCCTCTCTGTTTAGCGAGTGCCTGGTCACTGGCTGGGGGCCAGTCCTGGGAGCTGCTGAATGTCTGACTTCCTGCTAATGCCAACCGGGAGGGCAGGGGGCGGGCAGCACCTCCCAGGATCAGGCCCTGGCTGCAGCATCTGGTTCCAGCCGAGCGTGGAGCCCTGGTCCAATTCTGAGCTCTATGGGGGGCGGGGGGGAGAGCGTCTTTTTGTCCTGCGTGTACAGCACCTGGCACAGCGGGGCCAGGAGCCCGGCCGCCAGCCCTAGGCACTACTGGGAGGGCGGTACACACATCGTCAGAGACAGCCCTGCCTGCGAGAGAGTAGGGCTTAAACACACACAAGATGGGGGCAGGGATAGAACCCAGATGTCTCGAGTCCCAGGACCGGACCTAGTGCGGCCTCCTCGTGCCCTGTGAGACCTTTCACCAGTGCTCTCCCTGTGGCACTAGACACATGCTCCCGTGCCCAGACCGGCGCTACAGGACTAGCACTAGCCACAGGCATTTGCTCCAGCTCTCTGGCTGGGGACGGGAGCGGGGGGTGCAAGGTGCATGAAGCTGTTTGCAAACCGGGCTCCCCCGTGCGTAGGCAGGGAGGATGGGGGCAGCACTGGAGAAAGGGATGGAGTGAGGGAGGAGGAGGGAAGCCAGAGAGGGAGGGCGAAAGAAGTGGAGGCTGGCTAGGGGCAGAGAGACAGAGATGGCAGGAGGACCCCCATCTCCGCCCCGGTCAGCTTGATGTTTCTCCAGCAGCCAGCCCCGGCTGAGCCATCTGTGCCAGGGGTCTGCAGGGGACCGGGCGGGGGGATTATCCTGGTATTTGGGAGCCCGCAGAGAAAGAGCGCGGCTGAGCCCAAAAGCCCTTCCCTGCCGAGGCGCCGTGCGCAGGGCTGGGCCAGCTAAAACCCTGCAGTCGGGGGAGGGGGAGGAGCCAGGTGTTTCAACGGGGGCCTTCAAGTGCAGGCGCTCAGCTGAGATGCTGCTAAACTCTGGAGGTGTGAAGGGGGCACGTGTGCGTTCAAGGATCCCCCCTCCCACTGCTAGCACGTTACTGAGCCCAGCCGCTCTCCCCTTCCCCCGCTGCAGCTGGAACACCTGCAAGCAGAAGAAGCAGCTGGCCAAAGCCAGGGCTGGGGAGCTGGGGGCCTCCCCCGAGGGCGAGAAGCTGCACAGCGACAGCGGCGTCTTCCTCGACACGCACAGCCTGCAGGAGCAGCACCCGCTCAACAAGGGTAAGGGCGTCTCAGCCGCTGCCTCAGCTGGGCCACACATCCCACCCCACCCCAGGGAGGGTGCCTCTTCCCCGCCCAGGAGTTCTTGGTAGCTTCCAGTCCCATGAGGCTAGGGGCCTTGTCAGTTTCTGGGGTCCCCCAATGAGGGGTGGCTGTTTCTATGTTCCCCCAGGGATATGGGTATTGGTGGTTTCTATGTCCCCACCAGGGATGTGGGCATTGGTGGTTTCTGTGTCCCCCAGGGATATGGGTAGTGGTGGTTTCTATGTCCCCCCAGGGATGTGGGCATTGGTGGTTTCTATGTCCCCCCAGGGATGTGGGCATTGGTGGTTTCTGTGTCCCCCAGGGATATGGGTATTGGTGGTTTCTATGTCCCCCCAGGGATGTGGGCATTGGTGGTTTCTGTGTCCCCCAGGAAGTATGATGGACCCGTTTCCAGGTCCCAACGACAGGTCTAAGGGCTGGCATCTTGCACCTCTAGGGGGCTAGAAATGGCAGCTTTCCCCCACTGGCACGGGTCAGTGTCCAGCTTCCCATTAGAAAGCCCCACGCTTGCTGCTAGCCCCGGCAGTCTCTGTGCAGTTAAACCTTAAATGCCTGCCCATGTGTGTTGGGGCATTTGAATGCATGTTTCCCGCTGCCCTGCACACAGTTGGACCCAGTGGCCTAGGGTTGCCAACCTTCCCGTCTTGGCCAGGAGTCTACCGGGGTCGGCCTCGATCTCCCGGTGGCTATTGACAGCAATCTGGGAGGTATTAATAGGCCGTTAACAGACCGGCTCCCTGCCTGCCCTGGTTCCGCGTGGCTCCCGGAAGCGGACGGCATGGCCAGCTCCTAGGGGCAGGGGCAGTCAGGGGGTATCTGCGCGCTGCCCCCACCCCAAGCCCCGACCTCACAGCTCCCATTGGCAGGGATTCTGACCAATGGGAGTTGCAGGGGCGGTGCCTGCAGGCAGGGGCAGCGTGCAGAGCCGCCTGGCTGCTCCTGAGCCTAGGCGCCGGACATGCCAGTCGCTAGGAGCCACCTGAGGTAAGTGCCACCCGGCCAGAGCCCACACCCCTCACCCCCTCCTGCACCCCAACCCCCTGCCCCAGCCCTGAGCCCCATCCCACACCCAAACTCCCTCCTAGAGCCCACACCCTGAACCCCCTCCTGCACCTCAACCCCCAGCCCTGAGCCCCATCCCACACCCCACCACCCGCCTAGAGCCCACACCCCGAACCCCCTCCTGCACCCCAACCCCCTGCCCCAGCCCTGAGCCCCATCCCACACCCAAACTCCCTCCTAGAGCCCACACCCCGAACCCCCTCCTGCACCCCAACCCCCTGCCCCAGCCCTGAGCCCCGTCCCACACCCAAACTCCCTCCTATAGCCCACACTCCGAACCCCTCCTGCACCCCAACCTCCTGCCCCAGCCCTGAGCCCCGTCCCACACCCAAACTCCCTCCTGGAGCCCACACCCCTCACCCCTCCTGCACCCCAACTCCCTGCCCCAGCCCTGAGCCCTGTCCCACACCCTAACTCCCTCCTGGAGCCCACACCCCTCACCCCTCCTGCACCCCAACTCCCTGCCCCAGCCCTGAGCCCCGTCCCACACCCAAACTCCCTCCTGGAGCCCACACCTGGAACCCCCTCCTGCACCGCAACCCCCAGCCCTGAGCCCCATCCCACACCCAAACGCCCTCCTGGAGCCCACACCCCGAACCCCCTCCTGCACCTCAACCCCCTGCCCCAGCCCTGAGCCCCATCCCACACCCAAACTCCTCCTAGAGCCCACACCCCTCACCCCCACCTGCACCCCAACAACCTGCCCCAGCCCAGAGCCCCATCCCACACCCAAACTCCCTCCAGAGCCCACACCCCATATCCCCTCCTGCACCCCAACCCCCTACCCCAGCCCTGAGCTCCCTCCTGACCCAAACTCCCTCCTAGAGCCCACACCCCCTGCCCCAGCCCTGAGCCCCATCCCACACCCAAACTCCCTCCTGGAGCCCACACCTGGAACCCCCTCCTGCACCCCAACTCCCTGCCCCAGGTGGAGCAAGGATATTTGGGTTTGTGGCCATGTGTGCTTTTGAAAACCCAGCCACTCGTTTTGGTGCCTAAATGGAACCCGAGCCCGTCGGAGCAAAGGCACCTGAGCTCACAGGCAAAGGGATACAAAAAAACCCTCTAAAACAGTCCAGCTCGAAATGTTGAGCACGTTCCATTCGGTACCACGTGTATTACAAAGCTGGGGGGGGATCCATTAAACAGCCCCCCGGAAATGCTGCCCAGCAGCTTAGGCCAGGGAGTGGAGAACACCGTGTACCCCCCCCCCCCCCAAAACTACAGGGCGAATATTTGCGACGCACACTTGAACTATGCCACCAACACACTGCGAACGGCCATTTTGGGCCCAGCCCCGGCCCAGTGCCAGAGCAGCAGGGCGAGTGCTAACGCTCCGGGAAAGGCGGCTTTAATGCCGATCGTGGGACAGGCTCTGTTTTGTGATTCAACCAAGAGCCGTGGCCGCCTTTGGCATGCAGGGTGACTGAAGGGGAGGGGTACGCACTGAATCACCAGGACCGCTGCCTCTGGCACCGGGGCGTCTCGTAGCCAGGCTCAGCTTAGCCCATCAGCCCCAGCCCCCGGGGCATGTTGTGCTGTGAGCTGCCGGGGCGGTGACTGGAACAGGAGAGCGGTGGAGCGCTTGGGTAGGGATGCAGGGTAACACCAGCCCGCTCGCACGTCCCGGCTCTGACTCTCTCTCTGCCTGTCCCTTCGCAGCGCACAAGGCTGAGCCCCGGCTGTACAGCTCCCTGCCACCCCACAAGCAGGAGGAGGTGGAGCAGCTGCTGGAGAGCTCCAGCCACGGCAAGGACTGGCGCTGCCTGGCCAGCCAGCTGGGCTACGAGGAAGAAGCCATCGACACCTTCGGCCGGGGCGAAGCCCCCGCCCACACCCTCCTCTCCGACTGGGCTGCCAAAGAGGGGGCCACGCTGGAGGCCCTGTGCGCAGCCCTGGCCGGCATCGAGCGGCCCGACGTGGTGGAGAACTTGACCGGCCCAGCTGAGGCCAGCTCGGTGGTGTAATGGCACGGGCAAGCCAGCAGGGGGATGCGCACCCCGCGAGACCGGGACTCGCTAGGAGTTTTAAATGGCAACAAAAAAAGAAAAGGGGGGAGGGGAACAAATTTTGTTAATTATAAGGGAACTTTAAAAAAAAAAAAAAGCAACGAAACAAACAAAAAAGCCACAGAGCAGCGGCCTTTGGCAGGACCAGGTGCAGCACCATGGTGTGACTGGCGCGTGAGCCCACCGTCTCCTACTGGCAGCGACCGGGCCTGCGGGCGCCATGTGCCGTCCCTACCGGCGGCAACCGGGCCTGCAGGTGCCACACGCTGTCCCTACTGGCGGCGACCAGGCCTGCGGGTGCCACACGCTGTCCCCAATAACGGCCATCAGGCCTGCAGGTGCCACGTGCCGTCCCTACCGGTGGCGACCAGGCCTACGGGCGCCACGTGCCGTCCCTACTGGCGGCGACCGGGCCTGCGGGCGGCACACACTGTCCCTACCGGCGGTGACCAGGCCTGCGGGCGCCACGTGCCATCCCTACTGGCGGCGACCGGGCCTGCGGGCGCCACACGCTGTCCTTACCGGCGGTGACCAGGCCTGCGGGCATCACGTGCCGTCCCTACCAGCAGCGACCGGGCCTGCGGGTGCCACACGCTGTCCCTACCGGCAGCGACCGGGCCTGCGGGCGCCACACACTGTCCTTACCGGCGGTGACCAGGCCTGCGGGCATCACGTGCCGTCCCTACCAGCAGCGACCGGGCCTGCGGGCGCCACACGCTGTCCCTACCGGCGGTGACCAGGCCTGCGGGCGCCATGTGCCGTCCCTACCGGCGGTGACCGGGTCTGTGGGCGCCACACGCTGTCCCTACTGGCGGCGACCGGGCCTGCGGGTGCGACGAGACCTGGGATTCTGGAGCTGAAGGCTCTGGGTCCTCACCCTGCTTGACCATGGGCTTGGGAGAGAGCCAGCCCCTGAGGTGAGCGGGTGGCAGGGAGAGCGGCTGGCATTGCTGGAGAGGGAGGAGCGTTTGGGGGGGGGCGGGTTCTCTGCCCCTTTGACTTCGTCCCCATGCCCGCCCTGTCTGGGGATCCCGGCTGACCACGTCGTGTGGGTTCCTTCCATCACGTGGCCATTGTACCCATGGGGATTAACCACGGGCTTTCCGCTTCCCTGTGCCCCCTCTGGAAGAGCCCTCAGCCCTACGGACCTGCCAGGGCCAAGCCATTTGCCCTCCCCAGGTGGACTCCAGCCCCCCAGGCCAGGCCAGGGGGTGAAGGGACACATCACCGGGCACGGGCGTAGGGCTCTGCTGTCTAACCCATTCTAGCCCCCGCCCTCCTCTGTCACCCCTCCAGCCCAGGCCCTGCACCACCCCCAGTCAGCACCTCCCGCCACAACCAACTGCACCATCCCCAAACCGTGTCTGCCCCCCCGCCCACACTACGCACAGAGAAACGCCTGTGCCAGGCAGGGACTGACCTGGGGCCCTTCAGGCTCCAAGGAACAGTCCCTGACTCAGCGTCTCCCGGACCGAACTGTGCTCTGGGGCTGCACTGCTTGGCACGCCACCCTGGGTCCCAGCCGCCCCCCTTGCGCCAACCACTGCAGCCTCAGCCCGGCCAGCTGGAGCGGCCGCAAGCGCCATGTGTGCACCGAGCTGGGCCGTTTCGGCGCAGCAGAAGAAAGGAGCTGATTTCCCCTCCCTGCCCATGGGCCAGCTGGTGCAGATCTACCATCGCTGACGGAGGCCTGTGATCAGCCCTGTTTCCACAAATGGCTCCCCTACAATAAGACCTTCTCCCCTCCCCTGCAGTGGAGGCATGAAACCGACCCCCCGGGTCTGCGGCGCTTGGAAAAGTGTTTCTGTCCCTCACGGTTGCCGCGTGAGCCCAGCCGTGCTGAACCGCCGCGGGAGAGCAGCTGCGGCGCTGCGCCTCGCCGGGGAATGGAACCCGCCTGCCAGAGCAACCACAGCCCCAAAAGCTCGCCAAGCTCCCTAATGGCTGGCCCGCCCCAGCCTCGGTTTCCTGGGCTCAGCCCGTGGCCAGAGACTGACTGAGTCGGTGAGAGCCTGGCTCCTGCTAGTGACTGTAAGAGCCTGCTGGGGCCAGACCGCTGTACCTCAAGCAGTAGCGGCCCCACGCTGGGGGCCACAGGTCCGCCTAGGTTCACTCCCTAGCGCGAGCCCTGCTACAATCCATGCTGGGGGTGCAATGGGCTCTTCCGGTTCAATTGCTCTGCTACGTACTTTGGAGAATCGAGGCAGGGAGGGTGCAGGCTCTCGGGGACCCCATACCACACGTGCAGCTGCAGCAGGGCTGGGCTAACGGGACCTTTGGGAAGGGCTAAGTAGCACGTGAACGCACATCAGCTTTAACCTGTAATCGACGCGCTCGGCTTCGTTTTCTTCTTCGGTTTAGGACGTTTTTTGTTGTACTTGACGTCTCTGCCTGCTCTCGTGTTTGTACTGTTCGCCCGCTCGTTGTGTGGGACACGGCTGTGCCTGATGACATGGCTGTAGTGCTCACGTGTTACAAAACAATTGCATTAAACGCGCCATCAGTTGACCTGTGGCCTTTGGGAGCTGGGCTTTTGGGCAGGGCAGTGGGTGAGTAGGAGCAGACCAGTGGCCCAGCTAGGCCGGCAGCAGCTGCTTCAGGAAAAGGTGTATGAAGCCCTGGAGGAGGCAGTTATGGACTAACCTGTCCCCAGGGAACTTTTCCTCCTGACCCTGAATAGGTGCGGTTGGTTTAAGCCCTGAAGCCTGAACATGACAGCACCACCTGCCCCTGGGTTAGGCCAACCAGCAACAGGCTCCACCCATGGAAACGCTTTAGCACTATGGGATGGTGCATGGCCTGGAGGTGCGGCTGAGCCGGTGACCCACATGGCCCTTGCTGAAGTGGCACCCCACTGCCCAGCAGCACCTCCCACAGGCAGCCTGAAAACGCTGCTTCCCTGGCCCCTGCAGCCGCCTCCATCCCAGCTGTGCCGCAGGAGCTGACCAGGGGCCACCTGTGAGCGTGAACAGGGGCAGCAAGCCCTGGCTGCCTGCGCCCCATGGGCAGCTCCCCCCAACAAACAGCCCTGCCCCATGCCAACCGCCCGCCCGGTGCTGCTGTCTCCGGCGCAGCCGGCTGGGAACGGGCTGAGATGCTGCAGATTCGGGCTCCAAAGGCAGGAGCCTGGTGGGCCAGCCTCCGCCCCGCCACACCCTACAGGGGGCCTCGCACGCGGGCTCGCCCATCAGCCCTCAGCACGCTGACGGCTCGCCCCCCCGCCCCGGAGCTAGGCTGTAGATTTGCCTGTGAGGACCCTCGAGCTCTGGCATGCAATAAACAATAACCACTAGGTGGGGCCATGGCAGGGACCTCCCCTGGGCGCAGGGCCGGTGTCAGGGGTCCCTCCCCAGGTCCAGGTGAGCATCAGGGGCCTCCCTTGGGTGCAGTTGGGGCCAGGGGCCCCTCCCCTGGGTGCGGGTTGCCATCCCTGCTAGGGGTGTCCCTGGGTGCAGGCAGGCGTCTGAGCTGAGGGTGCTCCCAGGCCAGGTACCACTCTGATGCAGACGGGGCCGCTGCCCAGGTCCCCACCCCTCTTTGCCCTTCATCCTGCCTGGTGAGGCTGCCAGCATTCCCGGGTCCAGCCGCTGCTGCACACTGGGCTGACAGAGCAGGGCCGGAGGCTGGGTGCGCCTGGGGGACAGGGGGCCACCCTCGCGGTCACGGGGCCAAGGGCTGAGCTGGCCTAATCAGTGCCTCACTGCGTCCCCAGCTTCCACCGGGTAAGAGCTCAGCGGTGGGGAAAGGCCCCGGAGCCCCCTCATTTGAGTCCCTGGCTGGGAGGGTGCCGCAGGGGCCCTAGGGTCACCCCCGGCGCCCCAGCCACCTTCAATCACTGGCTTCTGCCTCCTTAAATTGCCCCTACAGTCTAGTTACATCCAATAGCACCTATTCCTAGAGGATAACAGCCTACTACTACTGCTGGCTGATGGAGTCAGTCTGTCAGCTCATGTGGTGCCATGGAGGTGAAGGGCCTGGATCTAAACCCTGGTGCTGACCCAAACACCAAAGGCAGTGGCGGGGGGGGGGGATTGTTTAAGGGGTGCCCTGTCTAGGATCCCCCTGGGGAGGCGTCCTCGCTCAAGCTGGCCTGCCCATCCTCACTCAGCAGCTGGCGGTAGCTCCGGCGGGGGTCTTGTGCCCCTGGCTAGCAGGGGAAGAGCGTCGCTGAGGGATGCGGCAGCTCCAACGGACCATGTGGCTGCCCCAGTTCCTGTCCCAATGGCCCCGCGCCTCGGGGAAAGCTCTCGGGGCAAGTCCCACATGGGGCCGTGGAACGTGAAGGCAGCAGGGATGCTAATAGGTCTAAGTCCTGCAGCCCCAGAGGCTGGGCAATGCCTGCGTGCTGTGTCTCCTGTGCCCTGACCCCTGGGTACAACAGAGCCAGCGGAGAAGCCCCTGTGCCCACGAGGGGCCGTGCGTCGGGGGCTTGCGAAAAGCCCGGCTGTGGAGCTGCAGCAGTGGAGGCTGGCACAGGGGCAGGGCGTCCCCCACGGTCCCTTCCCCAAGACCGTTCATGGCTCCCCCCACAAAACACGCAGGGCTCGTGCCCTGCTGGCTGGAGCCTACCGCAGTCCCTGCACGTTTTGGGTGTATTCCAATAGCACAGCGAGCCCGGCGGCACTAGGCGCTGTCCCAAACCTAGGCAGAGCCCAGCCCTGCCCTGAAGCGCTCCCCATCTAACTGGATAGACAGATTGATCATAGATCATTAGGGTTGGAAGGGACCTCAGGAGCTCACCTAGTCCAACCCCCTGCTCAAAGCAGGACCAATCCCCAAATGGCCCCCTCAAGGATTGAGCTGACAACCCTGGCTTTAGCAGGCCAATGCTCAAACCACTGTGCGACCAAGGCCGGGGAGTGGAAATGGGCCAGAGATGGGGGCCTTGCCCGGGGGGGTGGGGTGCAGCAGGTCAGCCTATGGTGCTAGGCCAGGGGCTAGAAGCAGGTCTCCCAAGCCGCAGCGCTTTTCTCTAACCACTGGGCCATCTGCCCCCCTGGCCCGTCCCCCCTGCCTTTCTGCCGGGGCACAAGCCCTCGCTGGAGTGTGCCGGTGCCCAGCCCGCAGAGCCAGGCCTGGCCACCTTGCGTGCCACGCACAGGCCTGCGAGCTCTCGCTGCGGAAGTGCCTGCGGCCCGGGCCTGGCCGATCAAAGGCAAGATGCTGAGCAGCTGGTGCTAATGGAAGCCAGGCTGGGAAAGTGGCTCCCAGACTGAATAGCAACGGGTGGGGGAGGGGCAGGACCGGGCGAGTCTCTTCCCTTGAGAGTCAGCCAACAGGAACAGAGCTTTCCCGAGCCCCTGGAACGGCTTTACACACTCACCTAGCACTGCAAGGCAGCCACCTCTGGGGTGGGACATGGCAGCTATTTAGCAGCTCTCTACAACACTGCACAGGGAGCACTCACTGGAGCAGCCACCTCGGGTGGGGCAGGGGGGTCGCAGCAGTTGTTTAAGGCTCCAGGAGGTTACAGTGGAGGGGACAGCCAGTGGGCCCCATGGCGCCCGGGGTTACATTACACCTCTAGGCAGGATCATGTTGCTTGCAGAGGCAGCAGAGGCATCCAGCAACCGCCCACAGCTGAGAAGGTGCCCACAGGCCTGACGCTTAAGGCTGGGAAAGCTTGGTTCCAGCAGCCCCGCTGAGAGGCCCGTTAAGTTGGCCGCAGGCGGGGGAGGTATCTGTGCTGCTGGGGTGTGAGCCAAAGCCAATGGGAGTCTTCCCGGTGACTTAAAGGGCTGGGCAGCGGGCCCCCCCTTTGTCTACAGACGATGCAAGGAGGGAATGTACGGGGGCCTGGCGCTGACGCCTGCCCGATCAAACCCAGCCATGGCTGAACGCTCTGCCCAGCTCACAGGGCCAGGGGCTGGGTCCGCTCGGCTGACAGTCTGATGCCAAGGCTAGCAAGGGAGCTGGGTGCCCGGCTGGTGTGGCAGTGGGCGACGTGGGGGAGGCTTCCCCTGGGGCTGCGGCGTTAGCCAGCCAGTCCCCACGAAGGGCGGGCGTTGGCCTGCGTGCTGCAGAGCTAACTGAGCTGTACAGGGCCACGGCTGCTCTCCAGCGACCAGCAACAGCCTCATGGTGCAGCTGAAGCACAGGAAGCCCTGAGGGGCTCCCCCCGGATCCTTGCCCCCCCACCAGCCTCTTTGCTGATGGCCAAGGTGGCAGTGAGCCAAGAGACTCTCCCCTGGCACAGGCCCGGGCCCCCATCCTGGACGGGGCCGGGCACCCGCCGTGCTCATGGGCTGGCAGGAGTTGAAGGCACCAGGCTTCTGAGCAGGAACGACTGAGCGTCTGTCCCAGGCCTGGACATCACAGAGCGAAGCCGCTCAGCATCAGTCCAGCCGACGCCAAGGCCACAGGTCTGTTAGCTGGGGTGTGCAGGCGCAGGGGTCGATTGCACCCAGCTGTGAGCAGGAAGGGGCCCCAGACCCGGGTTAGCTGCGGGACGCGACTGGTGGGTCATCGATGCTCTTGGCAGCGGACGTGATGCTGTAGCACGGCTGCAGACTCCCGGGGAGCCCATCCAAATGGCGACCCCTCCTGGCCAGTCCCAGCCAGAGCCGACTGGCGCCTCCCAGAATCCAGTGCTCTGCTCCCAGCTTGGGCAGCCACCTGTTGGAGGTCACAATTGTCGTCAGAGCTGGGGGTACAGCTCCGGAGTTCTGGCTCTGGGGCCTGAGCGCAGGACACTAGGCCTGTGGGTCTCTGCCCCGTCACCAGGCCCAGGATTTGAGAGGAGAACCATCGCCCCGAGTCGACTTGGCATCTGTTGCTATCTGGGCTCTTTGGAGCAAGCACAGGACGTGGGGGAGGATTCTCACGTGTTCTAGCAGGAGGCACTAGGCGGCGCTGTTACAGTGGCCCTAGTAGTGACAGCTGCGGAGGAAATGGCCTATTGGGAGTTTTGTGATGGGCGGTTTGGCAAAGAGCTGTTGCAAGCAGCAGGGACTTCGCTCTCTGCCTCCATCTCTGTAACGGGGGCAGAGCTGCTTCCCGGGAACCGGGCACTGGTATTTAGGCTGCGGTTCCTGAGCGAGGCGATCGCGTGTCTCGTTTGTGACCCCCACCTGTTCCAGGACTGGGCGCAGAGTGTAAACAGAGACGTTGCACGTGTAAACTAACGCTCCAGGCCGTGCCATCTGCTGTCGTGCGGCCGGGGGGGGGCTGCAGACTGCTGCCCTGGGATGGTGCGGCTGCTGGCTGGTGGGGGGGAGTCACACTCTGCCTGCAAAGTCTCACGTTTCCGAGTTAATCTGATGGGCCCGCTCTGTCCGTCACTGAGGATTAAGGCTCCCATCTGCCGCGCAGGAATCCCTTTCAAGAGTCCAGGAATGCCGGGGTATTTTATGCTGGGGCTTGTTTCTGAATTACAGGAGAATTGCTTTAGGGGAGGGACCAGATTCCTGGGGTGGGGAGGGATGGGCTGGGAGGAGCAGGGGGGCTGGTGCTCCTGCCCCGAGGAGGAGGTGGGCTAGGTGGGGGGGTGCCTGGCCCTGGTGGGGCTGGGAGGGGAACGCCCCTGAGGACAGAGGCTGGGGGAGGATGACCGGGCCTGAAGGGCACATCAATGGGGTGAGGAAGTTGGTGGCTGGAGGGGGGCGAGGGAGACAGAGACAATATGTTTAGGTGGTGGGAACCACTCCCCCTCCCCCCATGGCCTTTAACCCATAAAGTGCCTCCTAATCAGGCTTCCTGCCCCCTTCTACCCTGCATGTCCCTGACTCGACTTCCCGGAAGGCAGACTGGGCCTGGCCCGCTCAGCACTGGGGCCAAGGTGGCCGCTTGCCACGGCCTCTCCCGCGCTCATGGCCCCGGCTTCTCTCGGGTGCGGAGCTGTTGCTGAGGGGGTGGCAGCAGAGAGGGACGGACTCCACTAGGAGTGGCTGGGCTGCAGCCCAGGGCCTGGTGGGGGGCTCTGTCCCGCTGTTCACTTCCCTCTCGCGTGCTAGTGACAGGCTAAAGCTGTGGGCTCGGCTGGGCCTCCCTGGTTACCCCCACCCTGCTGGCTGTGGGGAGAGTCTAACCCCCCCCCCCCCCCCGATAATGAGCTGGAACCATCCCCCGCCGTCAGCCCAGCACAGGAGATCCAGGTGAGACGAGAGATGGGAACGGACCATGGTGCCTATTGCTGCCCGGCTCAGCCCAGCCGCGGTTCCCATCAACTGGGCCATTTAGGGTGAAACAGATGTCCTGATTTTATAGGGACAGTCCTGATTTTTGGGGTGTTTTTCTGATAAAGGCTCCTATTACCCCCCACCCCGTCCTGATTTTTCACACTTGCTGTCTGGTCACCCTACGGCCGTTTGTGACAGGAGTTGGATGGGTCTGAGCCTGTCCCCGCTGCCCGAGGAGCCACGAACCAGCAGCCTCAACCCCGGCACACAAGAACCAGCCCTCCCCCCGAGGCCGGGCCTGCACGGTGTGATAGCAAACCGCGCCCTGATGCTGCACAGACTGTATTTGTCCTGTGAGCGGACAGAGGCCGTGAGTGGCTCCGGCTGTCTGTCCAGCACACAGGAATTCAGAGGCAAAAACGTGCCCAAGCGTTTGAGACCTCTCCAGCCGGGAGCATTCACAGGAGCCATTGACCAGAGTCCCCCTCAGTGGGGAAACTGCTTTAAATTCAGTGCTGGGGAAGGAATGCCCAGATAACTGGATTTACCACCCCTTCCCCCGCTCCCGTTATGAGACCTTCTGTGTCACTCAACCGGACACACAACTGGATGGCCGCTGCGGTACGACTCAGCACTGCCCCCTCGTGGGCACAGCTTTGGCATTCACGGCTTTCTCATTCCGTCCACCTTGTTTGATGCTTTAAACACCTGCTTGAATATCCCAGGCCCTGTCGCCCTGATACTTGGGAGTTAAGTCACCAGTCACACTGTGCTGTCACTGAGGAGCTCAGAGGACAATGCTTCATCTTCTGGGCTGCTCATTTCATAGAATCGTAGAACTGGAAGGGACCTCGAGAGGTCATCTAGTCCAGTCCCCGGCACTCATGGCAGGACTAATTATCTCCACCATCCCTGACAGGTGTTTGTCCAACCTGCTCTTAAAAATCCCCAGTGATGGAGATTCCACAACCTCCCTAGGCAATTTATTCCAGTGCTTAACCACCCTGACGGGAAGTTTTTCCTAACGTCCAACCTAAACCTCCTTTGCTGCAATTCAAGCCCATTGCTTCTTGTCCTATCCTCAGAGGCTAAAAACAATAATTCTTCTCCTTCCTCCTTGTAACAATCTTTTAGGTACTTGAAAACTGCTATCATGTCCCCCCTCTGTCTTCTCTTCTCCAGACCAAACACACAATTTTTTCAATCTTCCCTCATAGGTCATGTCTTCTAGACCTTTAGTCATTTTTGTTGCTCTTCTCTGGACTTTCTCCAATTTGTCCACATCTTTCCTGAAATGTGGCACCAGAACTGGACACAATACTCCAGCTGAGGCCTAATCAGTGCAGAGTAGAGCAGCAGAATGACTTCTCGTGTCTTGCTTACAACACTCCTGCTAATACAGCCCAGAATGATGTTTGCTTTTTTTCTTTTTGGGCGCACTGTTGACTCAGATTTAGCTTGTGGTCCGCTATGATCCCTAGATCCCTTTCCGCAGTTCTCCTTCATAGGCAGCCATTTCCCATTTTGTATGTGCGCAATTGGTTGTTCCTTCTGAAGTGGAGCACTTTGCATTTGTCCTTATTGAATTTCATCCTATTTACTTCAGACCAGTTCTCCAGTTTGTCCAGATCATTTTGAATTTTAATTCTATTGTCCAAAGCACTTGCAACCCCTCCCAGCTTGGTATCATCCACAAACTTTGTAAGTGTCCTCTCTATGCCATTATCTAACTCACTGATGAAGATATTGAACAGAACCGGACCCAGAATGGATCCCTGTGGGACCCCACTCGCTATGTCCTTGCAGCAGGACTGTGAAGCACTGATAATTACTCTCTGGGAATGGTTTTCCAACCAGTTTTGCACTCACCTTATAGTAGCGCCATCTTGGTTGCATTTCCCTAGTTTGTTTATGAGAAGGTCATATGAGAGAGTATCAAAAGCTTTAATAAAGTCATTTGCAAGGATTGTTGTCGTTCTCCACAGGGCCGTCCTAGCTATTCTGGGGCCCTACGCTGCCCCCGCCCACGGGCTGTGTGTGGGGGCCTCAGGCCTATGCGGGAGGGAGCAGGGGGGGAGGGAACCACCTCCAAGCACTCACCAGCAGCTGGGGCCGGGCCGCTGCACTCCTGCCGCCGGTGAGTGCAGCCCCGCTGCTGCTGCACTCCTCAAGGGAGTGGGGGCGAAGCTGGGCAGGGGCGGAGGCCCTGAGGAAGAGCTGGAGCAGTGGCTGGAGCAGCTGCAGACTTTGCGTATGGGTAAGGACGACCCTGGTTCTCCACCATCCTGACCTTCCCCCAAGGTCGAGAATCCAGCGACGCAATGGGACAGGCGGCAGTGCTGGGGGAATGGGTTAGAGATTAAAAGCTTCCATATGAAAAGAAAATGGAGGCTGTTTAATTTAGCGAGGGGGCAGGCAAAAGGTACTCAGAACAACAAATGGGACAGAGGAGACAGAGTACATGGAGGTTCCCAATCTCTTATAATACAAGACAGACCAAGGTCAGTGGAATTGAAAGGCAGGCAGCAAGTTTAAAACTGATCCAAGGAAATAATTTTTAACCCAACATACAATTAGCCTGTGGGACTCACTGCCACATGATACAGACTTCAAGGGTTTAACAGCATTCAAATTTTCACACAGAATCCATGACACACACACCCAGAGGGGCCAAAGACACCCAGGTCACCTGGTTGCTCTTTCCTTTGCTTCAGTTTCATTTTCCTGCCGGACGTTTCCACACTCAAGGAATCAGGTTCTAACATTTGATGCCAAGGGAGAGCTCTAATACTGAGCAAAGGGAGCAACATTTACCTCAAACCATTGCTGGACTGGATCCAATGTAAAGCATTTAAGGATACTTAGGCCCCGATTCAGCAAAGCACGTGCTTCACCAGGTCAGGGCCTCAAGGTCTGAAAGTTGTTGTACGAAGCCAGATTCTCTTCTGATCCACAGAGGTGAATTCCTGCTCCAGTTGGAAGTGCCGAGGCTCTGCACTGTGACGAGGGGAGGGTTGAATGATCTCTGTTTGCCTTAAGCCAAAACACTGACTCACCGGCATGGAGCTGGCTACGCGGGATGGTTAACAGAGATTTCCCTTTATAGCTCAGCCCAACAGTCAGCTAATGTTGGCAGCAAAGGGGCTCCCGCCTCCGGGCGCAACACAAGCAAGTGAAGCTACGATGTCCTTTTGCTGATCCTGTTTGCAATTTACAGAAACTGTCTGGTGATGCCACTCAGCCAGAGCAAGGGATCTAGAAGACGGGATGGCCCTTGAACCAATGGGGCATTTGTTTCTCTCTTCCAATGACATGAAGCAACGGGACTGATCCCCTTCCTGCAAGATAATGAGTAAGACCCACGAACCTCTATGACAGCTGCTTGCTTGCATTGTCTAAGGGGAGGACTGGTCTATGACAGGGGAGACGGCATGGTCTGGTGGATCAGGCACTGAACTGGGAGTCCGGAGACCTGGCTTCGCTACTGCCCTGCTGTGTCCCTGAGTCACTTCCTCTCCCACTCTGTTTTGGGGCAGGGATTGTCTCACTGTGTGTATACAGCCCCCCAGCAAAATAGGGCCCTGATCACAGCCTTTGGATGCTACTGCAAATACAAATCAGCTGAGATCACAGTCGAGACCCAGGGAAATTTGAGTTTGGAATGAGGACAGCAAGAATCTGCGGTTCGAGAGGGAAAGAGCCAGTCGTGTATTCAACCCAGCTCTCTGTAAACGCAGAATTCTTCCCTATGGGATGTTTTCTAGTGTCCAGCACTCCCGAGCGGTAGCCTTCTACTCCTTCCCACGGCTGGCGGGTCCAGCCTCATACAGCTCAGTGAGTAACTCGTTCTCCCTGCTGCAGAACCCAAATCATCCCATTCCACCCACTTCTGCCTCCCCAAACGATTCCGGCTCCTTCCTTGGCCTCTACATCCTGGCCAGTGTTGTGGTCCCAGCTTACACAGCTACCCACATGCGCTGCTGTCCCTCAGAAATCCACCCCTCGGCGTTCTGATCCTATTCGTTGCCTTTGACTAAACTCCCTCTGATTTGTCAGCACTGGCCTGGGCTCCTGATTGCCAGACAGAGGTGCAGTATTCCAGGCTCGGGGGCACTACTGAGGGGGCAGCGTATGGGCTTTGGATTCTACGTTTGTATCCAGCCTCTCCCCTTCCCCTGGAGTGTAAGGACAGATGTGCGGCAGTTGTTTTGGGTCACGGGGTCCCTCACTCGCTAGATTGCAGCAGTCCTCCCCGCCCCTGCAAACAGTGGGAAATCTAGAATATGAAAACGAGGCTACTTGGCTCAATGCTGCAGTCCGTGCAAGGCCCAGGATTCCACTCCAAGGCAATGACTAGGTGGCTGTCTAAGGACGACAAGATCGGGAGAGGCGGTGTGGTCTGAGGGAGAGGGCACTGGCAAGGATGTCAGGAGGCCTGCGTTCTATTTCCTGGTTCTGCCACCAAGTCACCATGAGACTATGGAAAGTCAGTTACTCTGCCTCAGTTTCCCCACATGCAAAACAGACGATGAGCCCCTGCTTGCTTGTAAACACTCTGGGATCCTTGGATGAGAAGTGCTAAGTGTTGTTAACTGGTATGAAATCTATATCCTCTTTCAGCCTTACTTACGGGGAAGCAAGTAGCTCTCGGGGGATTTCCACACTGCCACTGAAATATGCTGGCTGAGAAAGCGTACGACCATTTCAGTGCAATTGTTGCCGGCCATTCAAAAGCCGTGGGCTCCAGTCCTGCGGGGACTCCTGCACTGGCAGATACCGGTGCCACCGGAGAAATCCCTTTGTAGTCAATGGGAAGTGTGAAGCTCCTTGCCACACAACAGTCATGAAAAGAGACTACCCCAAGCACAAAATCCACTCCCCCTCGCCATGACGATCATGAAAAAACTTGCCTTCTCCTAACTCTGCTTTTGTGCCAGGGGGTCTAGTGAGTAAGGCACCCGACTAGGGCTCAGGAGAGCTGTGTTCTGTTCCTGGCTCCACGCTGACCAGCCGCAAGGCACAGCAGCGCCCTGTGCCCCTCCCATTCTGTCTGTTTCCACTGTAAGCTCTTTGGGGCGGGGACTGCCTGTCACTAGACAGAGCCTAGCACAGTGGGGCCGGGATCTCTGCTGGGAGCGCTCCACAGTAATCATTTTGTCCTCTCTTGGACACGGAGGACGACACCAGTTACCGAGAGAAGCTGAAGTCCCGGTAGTGGTGTCTGTCATCAGTCCCGCCGCTGTCTAGTTACGTTCAGAAGGACTGAGAGAGCTTTTGCCATTCCCCTTGCTTGGCTCACAAGCGACTTGCAGGCCAAGGACGTTCTTTCATTTCATTTCATTTTATTTTTTTAAATTTTTTTTACATAAAAAGTTCAGTAAAAATTGGATAAAGTAAAATGATTTAAGCAGTAAAATCAATCTTATCAACATAGCACGAGGCCTGCCAGAAACCCAGAGGCTGCCTGTTCCTGAATATTTACATGATAACAGATTAACCTTGCAGGAGAACAAAAAAAACCAAAAACAAAACTATCCTTACAAAGTGTTCCCGTGATATCAGCACGTGTCGGGCTAAAAGCAAAAAAAAAATTCTCAATATATTCACATATACGTTAAAATATAATACAGATCTCGGGGACACAAGATGTGCGCATGGGTCAGTGCGCCAAACAGCACCGCCAGATTTGAGACCCGGGTTTGCCTGCGAAGAGGAAGAGGATGGAAGGAGCTGTCTCCACTCCGCGTCGCCCTCCTCACTCCCAAACAGCGGGCAACTGCTTCATTTCATACAGAAACAGGGACATTTCTGTCAAAGAATAGGCAGGGTCGGGTCAGAACTGAGAGTCCCGTCCAAGCCAACAGCCTCCGAGGTTAGCGGGGAGGATTCCTTCTCATCAGGTCCAAAGAGGATGGATCGCTCCTTCCAAAGATTAGAGGTGGTTATTCTAAGTCCGTGTCCTCTTTGGGCTTGTAAACCGCCCCAAACTTCTGCATGTATTTCTTAATGTACTCCTTAGTTTTGTGCTTCACATTCTCGTTGCACTCCAGATCCTCCGGGTTCTTGCAGTATTTCAGCTCCTTGTTCATCACACCATGAGTCAGCTGGAAAGGAAGCAAGAAATGCAAAGGTTATTCATTGATCCAGGAAGCTGGAAGGCACCTGGAAGGATTTCATGTGTGGGGACGGCTCAAATGGAAAGGGGGACTTTCCTATGGGTGGAAGCAGGGATTTTTGGACAAGCTATTCTGCTATCTAATGGGGTAATGGAATGAGCTGGCACTCCGGAAATATTGCTCAGATCTACCCTCCTCATCATAAAAGAACAAGGGAAAATCCAGTGAAATTGAAAGGCTGCAAAAGTTTAAGCTAGAAAGAAATCCTCTCTTACACAATGAATAATTCACCCGTGGAACTCATTGCCACTAAATATAAGTGAATCCAATAGCATAGTGGGATTCCAAAAGGATTACATATGAATATGGGTAGGGATAACATCTGCAATTACATTAGACAGAACAAAAACCCCTCGCTGCCCCAGAGCCAACTGAGCCACTGAGGGGAGCTAGGAAGAAACTTCCCCTACTGGAAAGTTGTCAGACCACTGACCAAAAGAGCGTTTTCTCCTTCCTCAAGCAGCTGGCACTGCTGGCCACTGTCAGACAGGCTTGCAGACTAGATGCTGTCTTCAGGTGTGGCATGCTGCTCACAGTGCACCACGGTGCTTTGGCAACATAGGAAGTGACTGAAGGGAAGCATCCCTTTCCACCAGCATGTTTGCTTGTCACATGCCTGTGGACTGGGTGCAGGTGTGAGTGAAGCTAGAATTTGTGATCCAGCCCCCTAGGAGCAGAGAAGGCCCAGAGGGTGCAGGGAGGTTAAGCCCCAAGGGTTGTTTGAAAACCACATCCATCTCCTCTGCATTAGCTCCCCCAGAACACGTTGGGCCTTCCAAGCACAGCGCCAAGAACGACAGCTTCTCTGGGGTTCCTGAGTGGAAAACCATTCCTGTGTTTGTTTTAACCCCGCGTGCACAGATGCTGTAATAAAGCCAAGATACCTTGCGTGCTAAGTGTTTGAAGTCTTCTGTTGTGGTTATCCTTCCTACTTTGCAGTCAGGTTTGCGGTAGGGGTTCAGGCACTGCACGATGAACTGAGACATCTGGAGATGGGAAGGAGACACATTGGTAAATGGGAGCGCTTCATGCCATTGCGGATTAGCTACCGACAGTTCTGTGCCCAGGAACATTTGCCGGAAGGGGTAAAACCCATCCCTCCAAACCTCCTCCCACACGACATTTGTGCTTTCACAATAGTGAATTTAAAGGCAACTGTCAATAGAGCTCCAAGCTAGTGTTAAAGTTAAAGCTTCTTGGTGGAGACTAAGGGACAGAACCCACCTCCCACTCACACCAGCAGCGACTAAGAAAAGACCAAGTTTCAGTGTGTTCAGTCACGTTGTAGGTTTGTGGCAGTTGCCATCTTTGGCTGACAGACTGGGTGGATGGACCAGGGACCTTCACAGCTAAAAGCCTATAGCTCAAGGGAAAGAGCTATGGCTCTGTAACTCCTCATATCCTCTGCATGCGGGCACAGAAGGAGGCCTACCCCACACCAACAGCAGTGGGTTACAGACTCTCTTGCTGAGTAATTGTTACACAATTTCCCTAGGGCCACCTATATTTTCTTCTTGTAGCTATTCCTCTCTCAACACGCCTGCTCCACGCACGATAAGCACACGCAGAAGCCCAGCTAGAACAGTGAGCTAGCTTTTGAAAAGTAACCAACTCATGTTATTACACGGAAATGTAACCATGGACCCAATCCTGGACTCCTTCCCCAGGCAAAGCTCCCTTTACTTCCGTAAGAGTTCAGGCTGAATAAGGTGGTCAGGATGGGCCCTCTGTATGCGACCTGCAGGGTTATGAGTATCTACAGTCCTGGAGACTTTACATCCCACCTGTCCTGCAGGATGGGCACTGGGTTTTTCCTTTAAGACGGTAACTCAGGGTTATTGACAGGTATTCAGCCTGCAGACAGGGGAGTCTCATTTGATCATGACACAGTCACTTCCAGAGTGCGGCCTACCTAACCATACTGCATGGGAAACGGCTCCTCTGCTCCTGCTCAGCTGCAGCGAGGCCATCTCATGAGACTCCCCTTCCCACAGCTCTGAGCCTCCTTTATGCCCCAAGAAGAACCTTAAGCAGGGTGTGTTCTACTGTCCTGGGTCCTTCACTCTGCCTGCCCTGAAGGGTGAATTCCACTGAGGTGCTATAAAGCGACCCTCCCTTCCTGAGAGAGACACTGCGGTGAAATCCTATCCCATTTAAGTCACTGTGAGCTTCCTCAGCATTTCCCTCAGGGGACTCTTAAGGCTCCAAGACTGCATGTATAGTAGCTGGTCTAAGGGATTATTGAATTACGAGCCCAAGTAAAGACTCAGACTCAGCTCTTCCACAAAGGACAGGACAGTCTGCTGCCCTGCAGCCCCCCGCTCTAGAAAGCCTGTCTCAAAACCCTTACCTCTTTCCTGAACACTTCTTTGCTCTTCTTAGCCAGCTCACTCGAAGTGTCGGCTTCTGCTGTTTTGGGTTTTTTGGAAGACTGTGCAGGAGAAAAAAAAAAATCGAACTGTCACTTTCTGATTTATAAACACAAAATACAAACCAAACCAAGCTGGTCCCATGCTGCTGCAACACGAGAGACATTTCCCCATTCCCACCGCTGACATGACAAGAATGTGGGGCTGGCCCAACAGCCTCGCTTCCAAGTAATTTTGAAGAGTAACAATTCCGAGGACAAGGGAGGGTTATCACGTACCGTAGAAGTCACTCATCATTCCTGGAGCACACGACTGGGCCCGAGTGTCTTTTGAGAGTTACAAGCCTGCTCTGTTTCTGCATTAAGACTCCTTGTGCTCATCTGCAAGGCTCTGTATCAGCCTGCACCTCAGCTCTCCTTGCACTCTACCCTAAGCCTTGGCCACTCCTCTTAGAGGGCTTGTCTACACAGGGAAATTGACTGGCGTAGCTACAGCACATTATTTACTCCAGTACGGCTCTGCTGGTGTAAGTCCGCCACATAGACAAGCCCTCAGGCTCTTTTCTTCCACCCACTTGCAATTCACTGCCGATAAACATCCTACTCTTCTCCAGAGATCTCAAGACTCACTGCTGCTGGCTCACTTTCCATCGCTATTCTCGGCTCCGGAGCTAGTTGTTCTCTCACTCGTGCCTGACCACACTGAAAACAAGAAAGCACAAAATCGTAATAAAATGGATGATCCTTGCAAATAGCTCATTTCCTCCTACCCATTTATTTGCCCAGCTTCCCCTCCTCCATGTCGTGTTCTGATGTGCTCTAACTCAGCAGATGAGCTCCTCAGGCCAGGAAACTGATTTTCTCTTTTCTCTAGGGTGCTATATAAATAATTACCACTCAAAAGCTAAGAGAACATTAAGGTTGCAGAGTCAAGCATTTGAAAGTCTGTAAATGAAGGAATTAAGGAAAAGAGAGTACGTGACCATGTAATTAAAAATGGTACCATAACGTATATGCACAAGGTGACTGAATCAACATGGCACAGACCACCTTCATCTGGCCCCCTTGCATGTACATTATGGTACAGTCTAATTACATGATCACATACTATTTTTTCCTTAATTCTGGCATTTCCTGACTCATAAGGGCTTGACTTTGCAACTTCAATGTTTTTAACAATTTTGTAATTTCCTAATTGAAAAACAAAATAAAACAAAATTTCTGTTTATTGCGTGGAACCATATTGACCCCCAGCTCGAGTCATTGGCAAGGTTCACGCCATTAGATCTGCAGCGTAGTCCTCTACCATTTGAGCAAACAGAATAACTGGTAGCAGTAGTAGGTGGTTAACTTCTATGTGGGTCAGGCAGGGGGATGAGAGAGACACTTTGCCAGTCAGTTTCACAGCCATTTGTCCCTAGCTTGCCTCTCACCCCCATAGGTCCTCTGCCTCTGCTCCTATTCCAACCTGTTCTCCTCACCCTCTGGCTTCTGCAACCTGCTGCTTCTAGTCTCCCTCTGCATTTGAGTCAGGATGTTTCCTCCTCCTCCTCCATGCTGCCTGAGCGCCAGCAACAGGAGCACAGGCACGCTGCTTTCAGTTCTGGCGTCCAGTGCCACGGCAGCCAGAGCAAGTCCGGCATGCTCAGTGCAGACACCATTAACTGCCAAATTGAAATCTCTGCAGAGCACATGAAAACCAGGATTTTTCCAGAGGTTCATAACTTCAGAGGCCAAATCTGCTGTTTGTATTCCCTCTCAAGAGAAAAGACAGTTACCTGTTCCGTCACTGGCATTCTTCGAGATGCGTTGCTCATGTCTATTCCACAGTAGGTGTGCGTGCTCGCCACAGGCACCGGTGCCAGAAGTTTTTCCCCTAGCAGTACCCGTACTGGGGGAGCACCGCTGTGACCCCTGGAGTGGCGCCTCTATAGCACGCTATAAGGGGAGCTGCGCGCTCCCCCCACCCTCGGTTCCTTCTTCCTGGACAACTCCGACAGAGGGTAAGGAGGGCGGGGTGTGGAATAGACATGGGCAACACATCTCGAAGAACGCCAGTTATGGAACAGGTAACTGTCTTTTATTCTTCGAGTGCTTGCTCATGTGTATTCCACAGTATCTGTTGACTGTGGGTAGGAGTTACGAGTTCCCAGGACGCAGTACTGCTCTGCCGAACCTGGCGTCATCCCTAGTTTGGGAGACGATCACATAATGCGAAGTAAACGTGTGAGCTGAGGCCCACATGGCCACCCTACAGATGTCTTGGATAGGGACATGAGCTACGTAGGCAGCCGATGAGGCCTAAGCCCTCATTGAATGCACCCTGATGATCGGTGGCGGGGGAACCCCTGCCAGATCATAGCACATACGTATGCACAAGGTGATCCAGTGGGAAAGACGCTGGGTGGAGATTGGTTGCCCCTTCACACACTCGGCCGAGGCAACAAAAAGTCATGAGGATTTCCGGAACGGCTTGGTCCAATCCAGATAAAAAGCCAGCCCCCTAGGCACACTGAGCCTGTGGAGGTGGCGTTCCTCGTTGGAGGAATGGGGCTTAGGACAGAGCATGGGAAGAAAGATGTTCTGTTCCATATGGAAGGCGGACACCACCTTCAGGAGAAATGCCGGATGTGGGTGAAGCTGGACTTTATCCCTGTGGAAGACCGTATATGGGGGTTCCGAGGTCAGGGCTCCGAGTTCAGAGACACGACGGGCCAAAGTGATCGCTACAAGGAAGGCTACCTTCCATGAGAGGTGAGACCAGGAACACGTGGCCAAGGGCTCAAAGGGAGGCCCTATGAGGCGGGACACCACTAGGTTTAGGTCCCATTGCGGCACAGGGAGTCTAGCGTAAGGGAATAAATGGTCAAGGTCTCTTAGGAAGCGGGAGGTCATAGTATGGGAGAAGACCAGCCTCTCCCCTTTCCTTCTCTTGGCACCGCTGCAAGGTGGAGCCCTTCCCCTGCTTCTTGGAAGGGGAAAGGTGCCAACGGGGGGAGGGGGCCTCACTGCGCACCGATGACGCGGTGCCGAGCACCGAGTCCGCTCGGCGTGCTGGAGTTGGGGCCAGTGCCGATTCCATAAGGAGAGCTTGAAGCCTGATGCCCCTCTCCTTCTTAGTCCGCGGTTTGAATGACCTGCAGATCTTGCAGCGTTCACTCACGTGAGTTTCGCCCTAGCAGCGGAGACACTCAGCATGTGGATCACTCCTTGGCATGGAACGGCGACAGGAGTCGCACGACTTGAAACCTGGGGCACGGGGTATGCTCCGAGCCCACTCTAACAACTGAAAAACTACTAACTCTAGCAAATGGTACCACTAAGGTCGATTAGAAAGGCTGCAGCAGAGCTGACGCACGAAGTTCCAACCACCTTCACTGGCGGCAAGGAGGAACTCAGGGTGGGGGGAGCGCGCAGCTCCCCTTATAGCGTGATATAGAGGCGCCATTCCAGGGGTTGCAGTGGTGCTCCCCCAGTATGGATACTGCTAAGGGAAAAACTTCCGGCACCAGTGCATGTGGCGAGCACAAGCACCTACTGTGGAATACACGAGCAATCGCTCGAAGAACAACAATATCTTCTTGAGGCATCGGCAGCACCAGCAGGGACAAAATTCCTTTGGCCGTCTGGAAGGCGTCAGGTGCCAGGGACCAGTACTACTGCCCAGGGTGGCAGGTGGGTCCCAGAGGGTGCTCGATAGTCTGAACAGCGATGTTGGTGCCTGGCTGAGTTCCAGAAATGACAAGCTGCCCTGTGCAGGTCTTTGTTTTTCTCCCTTTCCCTTACAGGGCATCGGGGAGCACCCTCTCCCGGTGTGCCTTCTCTGCTTCTTAGCAGGCCCCGGGGATGGAGATCGGTGCGGGGCAGACGTCAGTGCCGATGGTGCGCTTTGCATGGATGCTGGTGCTTGGCACCAAGTCCAAATGGGCTGGCTTCATAAGGAACGCTGTTAAACTTATGTCCCGTTCCTTCTTGGTTCGTGGCTGGAAGCTTTTACAGATGCGACACTTGTTGCAGACGTGGGTTTCCCCCAGACACTTTAAGCAACTCTGGTAGGGATTGCTGCTGGGCATAGGTTTCTTGCAGCGTTCACAATGAACGAAGCCCAGGGACAGAGGCATGCCCCATCCCTGGGCTAAGTCCCTTAAGGGACTAACCAACCTAGCTCTATAACTACTCTAAGAAAACTAAGAACTACAAGAACTACTTCTGACAACTATGTACACTTAAACAGAGTAGAGACCCCCACTGGTAGATTTGCTTGCCAAGGCAAGAGAACATTCCAGCACCGTTACTGGAGTTAAGAAGGAACTGAAGGGAGGAGGAGCCGGCTGCACCTCTTATACCAGTGCATGCGCATGCGACTCCAGAGGGCGCCAAAGCCGGTCCCCTACGGATCCTACTGAGGGAAAAGCTTCCGGCAGCGGTGCATGTGGCAAGCACACACACCTAACATGGAATGGACATGAGCAAGCACTCGAAGAACAACAACATATTTTCTCTTATCTCGTTTTCAGAAGTGGCTGAAACATCTTAGCTGAAACTTTCAAAAACAATTCAGCCTATAGCACTGAAAGCTTCATCCCAAACAAAGGTTGGCAAAGTTATAAGTAACTGAAAACAGGGTCTTATAACAATGTTAGCCAACCTGAACTTTAGGAATAGCTAGCACTCTGCCTGTAATAAATGGCAGATCTAGTACACTAATAATGAACATCACTTTGATTCCAAGGGGAAATACTGCCCTGTTTCAAAGGGTCTTGTGCTCAGGAGCATACACATATATATTCATTCTGTTAACAGCTTGGAAGTCCCCTTCTGTACAATCAGAGGCAACAGTTTTCAGTATTGCCTTTCATGCTACAGGACACCCAGGAGACAGTAGTGGAAATATCCATAGGGAATTGAAGACTAGACCAGAAAACTCCAGGAAACCACATGCCCCTTATGGCATACATTTTTCAGTGGAACGTGAACCTGCTTTCCCTGCTAATGGATCACTTTCAAGTAGCAAGGGGAGCCTATGATTGCTGTTGCATTGGTGAAGCATGCCAGGTTCAAGTTTGCTATTAAGAAAATCCGTGCAGGACACTCTGATTCTATGCAAACTCCTCTGTTGCAGTGGCACTGGAACTTTGGAAATGCTCTGCTGTGTTGGAGGGAAAAGGCAGCAATGAGTAACAGAGCAGAGAAGGGCTGGGAGAAAGTCCTCCCACTCCCACAAGCCAGGGTTTGTCTACATGGGACATTAGCGCGCAGCAAGCCAGAGCGTGACCCTACAGCGCACTAGCCATAACGTCCCATGTGGACACTGCTGAAGTGCACCACAAGGTCTATAGTGCGCTTTGAGGCACTCCCATTTCAAAACAGCAGTACATCAAAGTATAGTGAAGAACTTCCAGTGTATTGCATCCCACGTGGACACTGATACAGCTGCGTGACAGGCTAAAGCACTGTAGATTCACACCCGGGTTTCCCGCACACCAATATCCCACGTAGACAAGTTCACATTTTCCATGGAAAAAGCTAAAATTTGCAAGCCTGGCTACTTGAATACAACTGGTTAATTCAGAGAGACCTAATTCCGGTTCTCTATGGATTACTGCGGTTAGCATTATTAGTGCTCAAGTACATTTAGCTAGAGGATAGGAGGAGGAAATTGGAGGTTTTTTCCTCATTTTAACATGCTGTTACAAATGCAATTATGATTCTGTAACTTTCTTTCCCTTAACCTTCAGCACCATGGCTGCTTTCGTTTCTGGTGTTTAAAGCTCTTCTCATTGTTTCCAGGATGGGTCTGCCCCACTTTTTAAATACTTCACCCCATATTTCTGTGGAAGGGAGAGATGTTAATACTTGAAGCTATTAGACAGCACTGGCTTACAATCTGCAAACTACTCAGATCTGTGGGGTGCATTATTTTATGATAAATGTTTCTAAAGTTTTGTTTTTAAAGGGATGTTATGTTTATACAAATGCTCACCACGGCTCTCCCTTTGAAATCAATGGGACTATTCACTGAGACGCTACCTAAAGCTATCTTAGAAAAAGGACCGAAGAAATGGATTAGATGCCATGTAAACTCCATCTAAACTCCCCAGGTTTAATACAACCTCCAGCTGCCTTAAACACTTTACGTAGCGCTCAACTCTCCTGCATTATGTTTTCAAACAAGAGGCATCATTCTGTGCATGACACTACCAGGAAGAAAAACTATTTATTATTTTATAGGACCAGGCGTGCTAGGCCCTTCATAATACAGGGAGAAAACCCAGAGCCTGCTCAGAGGTTTGCAGGTGCTTGACACAACCAAGTAGGGACAACACACAGTAGTGAGGAATGGGGCAGGGAAGGGTGAGGGTTATACAGCAATAAGACCACATGGTTATCTGGACTGGTCATGCTCACCCCTCCTGGAGGTTCGATTACCAGGCTGTTCGGTTTTGGGGAGCTTTCTTTTGTTTTAAAGTTAGCGGTGATCAGAAATTATGGCGTCATTGTGGGCACTATACACATTCTGCAGTTAACCCGGGGCCTCCGCCTAGTCACTGGTCAGCAGTTCTGCAGAAAAGGACCTGGGGTTACGGTGGACGAGAAGCTGGATATGAGTCAGCAGGGTGCCTTTGTTGCCAAGAAGGCCAATGGCATTTTGGGCTGTATAAGTAGGGGCATTGCCAGCAGATCGAGGGACGTGATCATTCCCCTCTATTTGACATTGGTGAGGCCTCATCTGGAGCACTGGGTCCAGTTTTGGGCCCCACACTACAAGAAGGATGTGGAAAAATTGGAGAGTCCAGCGGAGGGCAACAAAAATGATTAGGGGGCTGGAGCACATGACTTATGAGGAGAGGCTGAGGGAACTGGGATTGTTTAGTCTGCAGAAGAGAAGAATGAGGGGGGATTTGATAGCTGCTTTCAACTACCTGAAAGGAGGTTCCAAAGAGGATGGATCTAGACTGTTCTCAGTGGTAGCAGATGACAGAACAAGGAATAATGGTCTCAAGTTGAGGTGGGGGAGGTCTAGGTTGGATATTTAGAAAAACTTTTTCACTAGGAGGGTGGTGAAGCACTGGAATGGGTTCCCTAGGGAGGTGGTGGAATCTCCTTCTTTAGGGGTTTTTAAGATCAGGCTTGACAAAGCCCTGGCTGGGATGATTTAGTTGGGGATTGGTCCTGCTTTGAGCAGGGGGTTGGACTAGATGACCTCCTGAAGTCCCTTCCAACCCTGATCTTCTATGATTCTCTCACTTCACTGAAATCTAAAAAACCTGACATGCAAGCTAGACACACAAGAATCATTCCATCCATTACCAAAGGACAGCTACCACAGGTGTAAAACGCAGCAGCTATAACTGCACAAGGCAATGCTACCCAACAGTCTACGGAGATGGTGAAGAAGAATGGGGTACTCAGTTGAAATTGCCAGGGTCATTTAGGGAGAGAGATTGTTCCAGCTGGAATTTGACCAGGGCACCCAGATTAATATGCATTCTCTTACATTCCTAATTCAGGATAGGAGTTCCCAGCTTCACTCTGGCATGCTAGAACCTCACCCACATGGCTCACCAGAAATCCTATGCTAGGAATAGCTAGAGTAGATCCAGGAGGACCATATGTATTTGTTTGCTGTCACTGTATAAATACATCTGAAAGTGTGTGATATCTGACTGGAGAGTGGTGAATGCTTTTAAGCCAACCCAATGGTGCAACTCAGTAGTAAATGAGTAGTAAAAGGGTAGAGTTTGAACTCTGGACTCACAAAGCAGCAGGAGCTGGGAGTGTCTCAGAGATGCTCAGTTCCTCACATGCAACGAACTGGTGACAGAAGGATGCTTTGTGGAAAATGTGAGACATTTTAGTTTCAATTGTGGCACTTTGGGGGATGGGAGAGGCTGGTGGCTCATAGGCAAGCAAAACAAACTGGACCAAATTGGAGCAATGTGTCCTGAAATGCTACACAAGGAGTTCTTTGACTCCACCTGTTTTCTCCCTTCTAGTCAGTGAAGGGACAATCAATCTGTTGACATAAGCTCTTAAAAACTTAAAAATGAGAGCTCATAGTCTGAAATATCAGGCTGCCATATGGAAAAATCACATTTCATTGCAGCACCGGGATCCAATATTAATGGGTATGGCGCACAGCCAGCTTATACTGTGTTTTATATCAGCGCTCGCACAAAGACATGGGAAGTCAGACTGGCGTGTACTCAGACATTTGGCAGGGCCACTTTCATTTCATTTTACATCCCCGTAAATCTGATGTGCTGAGACAGAGCTGGCCTTGAGGGAGCTGTGAATCACCTGGACAGAGAAGTAAAGGAGATGCAGTATGTAACAAGCACGTTTTATCTCCGCAGTTTTTTTTTTTTTTTTAAAATACATGGGGTGCTGGAGTCTAGTTTGCTTTGGGTTTGTTCGGCCAAAGTCCAGCTTTATCCACTCCTCTAACCAAACCTGGATATTTGACAGTAGCTGCCAGTCATTTATTAGCAAAGTGGTGCCAAAAATACCTTCAGAAAGGGCCTTGCTAAATGTTCTTGATTTTACATTCGACATGGACATAATCAGGACTAGTTAATCACTCAAAAGCAAAATGGGATTTTCAGATTAGTTTAATTAATGGTCCTGTAAAGTTAATATGGCCTGATGATAAAAATCAGGGCTTTAGAGCAGATCTTTACCTTCAGTTGCATCTGTTCCTCTCTATTTCCTTAAAAAGTAACTCTTGCTGGTTTCAGTCTGGGATCTCTTGCCAATTAAAATTTAGATGACAGAAGCAAGAAACAGGTACGTTTTTAATAAGCCATGCACTGCTTTAATCAGTTTAAGTAGTACATAATGCAAACTGGTCCTGTCCGTCATATACAATACTATAAGACTCAGATTTGTTGAAATTCAAAGATGTAGCTACAGTTGCATTTGGCAAGTTCCAATGGACACTATCCGATTACCTATTTGAACTAATAAGTGATGATATCAAGAAGGCTGAGGTGTTAAATGCCTGTTTTGCTTCAGTCTTCATTACAAAAGGTTAATGGTGATCAGATACTCAACAAATTAATACTAAGAACAAAGGGGAGGGGATGCAAGACAAAATAAAGAGAGAACAAGATGAAGAATATTTAGATTAGGTAAATATATTTAAATTGGCAGGGCCTGGTGAAATTCATCCTAGGGTACTTATGGAACTAGTTGAAGCAATCTCAAAACCATTAGCAATGATCTTTGAGAACTCATGGAGGACTGTTGAGGTCCTAGCGGATGGGAGAAGGGCAAAAATAGGACCCATCTTTAAAAAGGGGAACCAAGAGGAATTACAGACCAGTCAGCCTAACTTTGATACCTGAAAAAATACTGGAACAAATTACTAACAACCCATTTGTAAGCATCTAGAGAATAACAGGGTTATAAGGAGTAGCCAGCATGGATTTGTCAAAAACAAATCATGCCAAACTAACCTAATTTCCTTCTTTGACAGAGTTCTGGCCTAGTGGATTGGCAGGGAGGGGAGCATGAAAGGGAAGCAGTAGACGTGATATATTTTGATTTTAGTAAGGCTTTTGACACAGACGCACATGACATTCTCATAAGCAAACTAGGGAAATGCAGTCTAGACGAAATAACTATAAGGTGGGTGCACAACTGGTTGCAAGACTGTACTCAAGGAGTAGTTATCAATAGTTTGCTGTCAAACTGGGAGGGTGTATCTAGGAAGGTCTTGTGGGGGGGTCAATCTTGAGTCTGATATTATTCAATATTTTCATTAATAACTTGGATAATGGAGTAGAGAGTATGCTTATGAAGTTTGTGGATGACCCCAAATTGGGAGAGGTTGCAAGCACTTTGGATGACAGGATTAGAATTCAAAATGACCATGATAAATTAGAGAACTGGTCTGAAAACAAGATGAACTTCAACAAAGACAAGTTCAAAGTATCTTACTTGGAAAGGGGAAAAAAAAATCAAATGCACAGCTACAAAATCGGGAATATAACTAACAGCTGAAAAGGATCTCGGAGTTGTAATGGATTACAAATTGAATACGAAGCAACAATGCAAGGCAGTTGTGAAAAAGGCTGATATTCTGCAGTGTATTAACAGGAGCATCATATGCAAGACATGGAGGTAACTGTCCTGCTCTACACTTGGCACTGGTGGGGCCTCAGCTGGAGGGCTGTGTCCAATTCTGGGCATCACACTTAAGGAAAGATGTGGACAAACTGAAGAGAGTCCAGAGGATGACAGGAGGTTTGGAAAACGGGAAAGAATGGACATGTTTAGTCTTGAGAAAAGATTGAGGGGGACCTGATGACAGTCTTCAGCTATGTTAAGGGCAGTTATAAAGAGGACAGTGATCAATTGTTCTCTGTGTCTACTGAGGAGAGGGCAAGAATAATGGGCGTAATCTGTAGCAACAGAGATTTAGGGTAGATATTAGGAAAAGCTTTCTGTCTATAAGGGTAATTCAGCGCTGGAACAAGCTTCCAAGGGAAGTTGTGGAATCCCCCTTAGTGGAGGTTTTCAACAACAGGTTGGACAAACACCTATCAGGGATGGTCAAGATTTACTTGTCCTACCTCAGTGCAGAAAGCTGGATTTGATGACATCTCAAGGTCTCTTCCTGTCCTACATTTCCATGATTTTATTTCTTAGATGCATGAACACTGCTTGCTTGATGGAAGAACAAAGATAAACAAGACAAGAATCGCCACAGCCCTGAAGATATTGATTTGACATTTCTAAGAGTATTCTGCTGTGAAAAGAGGGAGCCAGCCAGCCAGACTGAATCACCACGGAGTATACTGTTCTTTACATTACAATGCAGTAATTAAGGCAGTTTCTGAGCATGCCATGCTGTCAGACAGTGACCAAAAGCCACTGGTCTCCTCCAGTCCCTTGCTGATGCACCCAGCTGTGAAAGTAATGCAATGCAATATTAATATCTACTCCACACGGAAGGCAACAAAAACCACTGCTCCTGCCAATCTTGCTCTACATGTGAGTAACTCTTAGGCCTGCGGCGGTTCCCTTGCCTGGCATCATTTTTCTGAGCATAAGCAGATTACTACAAACAAGAGACTCACCCCATTTTGGCAAGGGCCATATAGATACTGGAGAACCAGCAGGTCTGATCACACAATCCTACCTCCATATTGCGCAGATGTTATGCTGGCAACACAGTTTACCATCTGAATTACACAACAGTGGAGGTGAGCTCAGGGAATAATAAATAGACAGTCAAAGACTTCAGCCTTAATTTCTCCTGCTAGTAAATTATTAACATTTTCTCTTGCTCAGCGCACCCTTTCCTACCTTGTCCACCAGCACCAGCACATCCCTGTCTTTTAATAGATTTGTAAGCATGTTAAGTGAAAAATCAGCTTGTACGTCACACATGAAGGAATGGTAGAACATTCCTGAACTGCTGCCTCTGTGTATATTTAGAGCTGGATGACCCATGCCTTCATCGGAGGGATGGTATGCCCCATGTCCTCCCCCCCAAAGTATAACTGCATAGCCATAGCTTGTTAATTAGTGCTACAGGCCAGCAGTTGGAAGCTTACACAGGACACTGCATACACCATTTTGGAGAGAGCAGGCTAACATGGTGGCAAGGTTTAAAACAACACTTACTGAGAGGGGTGGATTAAAATAAAGATTGAGAAATACATTCCACAGGTATTCCTGGCTATTTTGAACAAGGGCTAACAACAAATCTGAATACTTATTCTTGTCTACAGCAAACAGTGCACTGGTCCTTGAAACGCAACCTCTTACAGGAGTGTTTCAAAGTTAACATTCTGGATGTTTGGTAGAGCCTAATGAAATGAAAAATGGTGAACAATACTTAGCACTTCTCCGTAAACCTCAATGCATGATTACTACTGTCCACTTTTTACAGATGGGTAAACCGAGGCACAGGGCGGGGACATGACTTACCCAAGGTCATCCAGCAGGTGAATGGCAAGGCAGGAATAGCACCTCCATTCTCCTGCCTCCTAAGTCCAGTACCCTAGCCCCACTGTACCAATGCAGGTGTTCTTTTTAGAATCAAAGCAAATACAATTTTTCTCCCCCAAACCAAAAGTGTTTTGAACTTACTAAAAGAATGTGTACGCATTTGCAAGGAGGTGGGATTTTAAATTCGGAAGCAAGACATAAGTGTTTTGTAATAAAACGAATGCTGGGTTTTAATAACATTTTCACATAGAAGTGAGGCAGTTATGGGCTTTTAAGTTTTATTGTTGAGGGCTTTCTTAAAGTGAATTAGTGTTAGTATATTCTACTTGCTGGCTGAACATCAAAGCTCATGCATTTCCCTCATCTATGGTACCCAGATCAAAGGGTTAATAATGAAGAGCAGATGAGTTCATTTTGACCCTCTACACAGCACAAAAGGTAAATGAGATACCACATAGAGAAAATCCAGAGAACATAGAGTATAGTCAGATTTCACAATGGAGTCTGTGTATGTTTGGAAAAATCTACTTGCATCTAGGTATCTGATTGTGTCAGTAAACACAGGCAGGAGGTTATATTGCTGCCAAAAAGGCAAATCCCGAAGTGCAAATTACTCCATACCCTGGGCTGCTAAAACTGGCTTCAAGCCAACTCTCTTGGTACAGAATTCAGTCTATTTTCCCCCCACATGGCAACTCAACATCATGTTCAAACTAATGCAACCAGAGCCTCTTTGATGGGCACTTTTATGAACTGAGAATTAATAATTAAAGCCAAATTTGAAGTCTGCCGTGCCAAGCTAAGGCTGGTTGTTACCCTCCAGAGCCAGCAAAGCTTCTCAAATAACACACAATTACAGACTCCAGCCAGTATGCGCCACAACTTGATTTAGTGGGGTACAAGTGGTTCCAATAAAATGCATCCTTTAAAGAACTAAGCCCAAGCGCAGTGGTAAGATTCTGCATTTGGTGGTACAGAAGATACTGCCACAGCCAAAATGCAATCACGTGGCTTAACACTGGGGAATGTTTTGGGGCCGTGTGTTGTAACAGTAACATTTTAAGATCCACAGGGCCAAATGACGCTCTCACCCTTACGTGTAAATACTAGAGTCACTATAGTTGTGTCACTGCGAATGACAATAGAATTTGGCCTGTAGTATTCCAACATTTTTATATCAGACTTTGGTGCAACAGTAAATTGAACAACTGTGACACCTTACACGTATGAAGATAATAAATGGTATTTACCCTTAGATTTTAAGAAGTGAACAAGGGTATGTCTCTCCAATTGCAAAGTAATATTTAGAAGAGACTAGTTGGGGAGTGGAGGAGGGCTCTTCTATTTTATTTTAAGACAAGCTCCATTATTATACCCTGAAATCCTATAGCTATCAGACATGAACAAATAATTATTGTCAGGTATTTCAGTGGTCTGCTCTAAACTGCAATGTTAAAATTCTGACATGCATCCTAGCCAGTTTCCTTCTGTAATCCTTCAACACTTCATGCAGAGGAAAGAGCAATTAGCGTCCTCTGTATCAAGCACCTTACAAGGGAACTTGCTTACAAAGGGAAACTGACAAGCACTGCAGGATCTTAATTTTGTTTAGCAGCCAGCTCCATCTAATCATTGGCTGTGTGCCACTGAGGCTGTCTGCAGGGTGGCAGCTAGATGATATGATTTTTGCCCTATGGATGTCTAACCTGGTAGTAGCCAATGGCATGTTGAAGTGTGTAAGGGAAATAATGTATATATTTTAAATCTGTACAGTACAAAAAGAAGGATCCAAGCTAACATTTTTTCTTCAATACCCAAGAGAAACATTTACTCTGTCCTAGTACACATGTGTGTTATTCTCTCTGGTAGGGTAAATGTATTAGTCACAATGCCAATGGTAACCACTTCGTTGCTGGCTCCCCCCAGTGCAACTTGCTGGGCTGCTGTCATCCATTAGCATCCCGCTGAAAGCAATGGAATATCAGAATGCACCTGACACACTCAACAACACAGCAGCTGCATTCTGCCTATACAGGCTCGGAGGCCCAAATGTTCCAAAGTGTACAGCACATACCCAAAGCCCAACGAGCGCACACACAGGAGTGGATGTGCATGTAAATCCCTGCCTCACAATGCGTGTGAAGGTCTGACACGCAAGACTTAGCTCTTCGACTGTGCGTTTATCTATAGATCTCAAAAGGCTCCACAAAAGGAGTGCAAATATCATCACCACCATGTTACAGATAGGGAAACAGGCACAGAGAGGAAGCCCCTTGCCCAAAGACACAGGTGAGTGACCAAGTGGGGGAAGCATACCCAGCTCACCTGAATCCCACCCCAGTGCTATCAACTGGAGCACTGCAGAAAAATTGAACCAAACGGCTGACAACAGTGAAGTGGTTAATAGCCCCTTGCCTAAAAATCAATGGGTTATGTCATGGGTATACGGGATTTATTTATTAATAGATGCCTCCCTGAAGTGACGCTATGACCCATCTTGTGAGTAGGGGGTGATTTTAAACTATTACTTCTGTGTTACTTCTCTTTGGCAAGAGGGTTTGGAAACGGGTACATCCAGCAGTCTGTCTTGGAATGAGGAGTCCAGAGTAAAAACTGAGCAACCTTTTGAAAAGATGCATTTTCTTTCTCTAATAGGTAGAGCACAGCCCAGTTGTGCCGCACTCCCCACCAAGTGAGAGCACCATAACCCTGTGGTTGCTAAAGCCTAAAGGGAACCCGGGGACAGTAGAGAAGGACCAGCTCATTTCTTGATCCCTTCTGATGTGGATCTTGTGATACTGCTTCTGCCACCAGTGCCCATCAGCCAGCCCCAGAGCAGCTTCTCTGAGTTCCTCCCTGCCACGGAGCTCGGGGCAGGGGAAGCAATGGTGGCTCCCCAGCCCTTTGGAAAATCACTGCCTCACCGCACATGGCTGAAAATTGATCCCATACCCACAATCTTTGCAGCCACAAAGGACTATGGGATACAGGGGGCACCAGAACAAATCTTCAGCCATTTTGTTGTGGATTGTGGTCCAAAAATAGTCAAGAATCTCTGTTATAAAGTTAAAATGATTCTAAATGAAACTATTAATTTAATCTTTTATAGTAGCCTCTCCCACCCTTCACATCTCCACTACTCCCAAAAAAATAATACACCTTATACAACCTTCCTAAAATTATTTGTAACATTTTTCCCCTAGACACACTGTAGAAGTGTCCTTGAATGGGGAAATTCAATTTAATATAAACAAGAGAATAAATAATATGCTACAAAGAGCAAATGTGAGTTAGGAACATGTGTTTGCTCAAAATCTGCGCATTTTCACATGAATGTACCTTTTGCACTGTAAATTAAATACGTGTGCTTTGCAGGCCCTGCTGTTTTCCCGGTGCTGCAAATTCTCATGGTTTTATGACAAATCTCATGGTATTTGGTGTTTTTCTTAAAGATCCAGCCTCTGGAGTCAAATGATTACCTGAGAACCTCAACTTTCATTGAAAGAGACATTTCTAGCCCTTATGATTGCACAGAAAGCCTGAAAATGTGACCCAAGTGAGCCCTACAAGCTCAGACACCGGATGACAAAGAAATTAAGTCCAGAATGGTCGTTTTAAAAATCTCATGCTTTTAAGGCACTCATAATTTTGGGGGGTATGGCTCATGATTTTTGTATGCTTAGGATTGCCAAGACTGCTTTCCTTTTGTGAAAAGTGATATTGGGGACCTCTCGCTAATGGAAGAAAACCCTTACACTTCTATTACCAGCCTGCACCGTTCATTTTCTGCATATTTCCAGCTCAGTCTATTTTTGACATGCAGCTGCCTATTTTAATGACTTTAAGGGTGTGTGTGGTGTGGAGTACAATGCAAAAGCAATAAAGCTTCCAGAGAAGGTTCTCTGAATGGCAAGTTAAACGAGATACTGTATCCTTCATTCCAAGGACTCACATGATATGGCCCAACTAACAACCAACAGGTAACTGTTTGCTCTGATTTATCAACTCTAACAACCACCTTTTGCCACCTTTGTTATTTCTCTAAGGTGTGTTTAATTCCTTAGTATCCTGAAAATGAGTATATTTTCTTCAGTGTTCTGCACACAGGGACAGAAAACAATCTGAGGCTGAACGTTAGCAGAATTTAAATGCATTTATCTGGTAGTTATGTTTAATACCAGAACAAACAGCTCTTCAAAGCAACAGTGTTGAAAGAAGCTTCACTGATCCTGGCTTGGAGAAAAGGGAAAGCCACTCAAGCCAGTAACCAATCAGAAAGTGCTTCACGTTTCTACAGAGCCTTCTATGCAGGGTTCCCATGGTACTTCTCTAACATTAATGAATTCAGCTGTACCATCCTCCTAGGAGGTAGGTAATAGCTCCTTTTTACAGATGGGGAAAGTGAGACACCGAGGTTAAGTGACTTGGCCAAAGTCAGTTATAAATACAGCCGAGAACTCCTTTGCTCCCAGCCCTTGTTAACCACAAGACCATCCCATCCCTTGTTTATCACCCCAATCCTTACCAACAGCCGGCATGAAGAGAAACCACAGATGTCTCTTACGACCGACCCCCTTAGCATGGTGTAGAAAATGTATAAATACAAGCACATGCACAGAGTATGTGTACGGTAATAGACAGAAAAAGCAAGCAATACCTTATAAGCATTTGGTGTACCCTCTATGCTTCCATCTTGAGACATTAATGGATCCTGGGGGGAAAAACAAAGGTGGGGGGATTTTTTTCTAAAAATATCTTAGTTGAGATGCTATACACAAAATGCATTGGAAGACCATGGCCTTTTACAGAGGTGATATTATATGAAACAGGGAGCTGGGATGAGTTTTTAACCACATGGGTGTGTAAGTGCAAGACAGCAGGAGTGAAGATTTTGGGCAATGTGTTATTTACTCTGACAGCTATGAACTAGGAAACTGACATCCTTAAGGGTTAAATTTGGGGGGCGGAAAAAGGAGGACAGAACTTTCTTGGCAGCTGGTCCAAGACTCTAGAACTCCCTTCAGGAGGAGATAACATCCACAGATCTTATTCTGGTTCTAATTACTCCAGCTACATTCAGTAGTGGCAAGTTTTCATGATGAGGGGCTCGTCTATCATGGGGATATTCATACTGGTGTAGCTATCTTAGAACAAACACCCAGCATAGCTGTGCCACACAACTAGCAAATCAACACTTAACACTGGCGTTAACTTACCCTTGTTCAAAACCAATGCAACCCCATGCATCTACACTGGAGGGTTTGCACTAGGATAACTACAGTACAGAGATCCCCAGTATAGCTATGCCCTAAATCACACAATAGTTGGTGGTGTGGATGGAAGAAATACCTACATTAAGTCACAGAGGTGCTTGAAAAATTCAAGTTAAAATAAGTTGTCATCCTTCTTTTGCTTTGTGCCCAAAGACAACTACATTAGAAATCTCCAGCTGGACAGTTAATGAAGTTGCTTTTCACACCTAGAGAGCTGGGGTTAGATCACAAGTTCGACAATCACGTCTTAGCTGCTAATGACATGTTGTCAGAAACAAAAAGCCCACTAGACAGTTGACAGTCTCTGTTTAAGAGGTGCCCAGGACTGGAACACTAAGCTGTTACTGCCAGTCAAGTAAGATGTATTAGCTTCACCACTGGGCTGAGCAAGATGAGAACTGGGACTAGAATCATGGTGTCGCAGGTCAAGAATGAAGTGCATTTCCAAACACCTTTCAGGAATGGTCTAGTTATTACTTAGTCCTGCCTGGAGTGCAAGGGACTAGACTAGGTGATCTACTGAGGTCCCTTCAGTCCCATACTTCTTTGATTCTATGGGAATGGCAGAAGCAAAAGAACCTTGAGACGGGAATGGCAAATATTGCAGTAGGCCAGAGCTGTACAGGGATAAAGCTTTGTAACTACATAGGAACAGAATCAATGAGAGGTTAAAGACGAGACCAGGGACCACCAGGAGAAAGTGGAAAAGCAAAGCTCGGTGCAGTTGTCTCCCACAAGCTTTGTCTGTTGCTGGTCTGCAGCCCAACATGTCAAGATATGCAGACTGCATCAGTTCTTTGAGTCTGACTCTTAGCTGATCTGACCGTTTCCACTCATACACATTAATAAGAAAACTGAAGTACTGCAAAACTCCTAAGGCATATGGCGGTCCTACTCTTGATCAGCCAATAGATACAAAATAGTTCAAAGAATTTCTTAGATTGTCTAATTTACTGATCTGTTTAACGGGAGAGCTGTTTGGAAAATATGAATATTTTTCAGAAAAAACAGCTCTCCCATTAAACAAATCAGTTAATGCCCAAAACATCACTTTCCCAACCCAAAACCAAACTTGGATCTTATTTTTGCATAGTACTGAGTGTAGAAAGTGACCTTTTCTTTATGCTCTCTGCAGAGAAGCCCTCTCAGTAAGTTGTGAAGTTGACTAGAAGACAGGATGAATTTGTCATTGAAATGTTGTCTAAACAATCACCCCTTTTTTAAGATCAAAATTTCAATGTAAAGTTTTGTCAATAATTCAAAATTTGGAAAATGTTGACCTGTTCTGATTAAATGTTCATGTTGCAATCTCAGATCCTATCTACACTACAGATACAAATGTGTTTTTCAAACCAATATATGACACTCCTCTGACCTAGTTACATAGTTTTCCCATGCCACAAATGTGTCAACCCTATTTGTTCTAAGCCTGACCTCTTACCTGTGTTTGCGTCGCTGCACAGGGGGAAAACTCTGCGTAGCTGAGGGCAGGTTCTAGAAGACATGCATGCAGAGTAGCACCAGAAATCACACACAGCAATATACCTTACAGTGTCCTTCCTCCCAGTTCTTCCTACGGTAGGAGGATTGGCCAAAGCAATTGCCTAGGTACAATCCATGGGTCCTGAGTGCACTTCAAAACACAGTGTGCGAAACCAATTATAGGTAGACAACCATGCACCAGCCTCAGCCTGTGAAACATTTAGCTGCCACAGATACTAACAAACAAAGTATTAATCATGTTGTATGTGGACACAAACCATGTTCAAAACCAGCTATAACCCTACCTGGTTACAGACTCAATTTGTAGCACAGACAGGACCCAGCTGAAAAGAAGGAAGGAAGGGAAGGAACATGCAGAGCAGAGATGAGTTTTGTTTGTTTAAACCAAAGAAAATAAAGATGTGTAGCTGAAACCCGCTCAGAGCTCCCTGCAGTGGGATCTTGGATTCTTCTCCGGAGAACCATTCATGGCTCCTGTGCCTCCAACATGAGCCTTTTCTGCACAAGATGAGAGCAAGCTGTTTTGCTTGTGAGAGCTGGCGTTGGCTGGCATTTTGGAAGGGACATGCCAAGGCTATTCTTAGCACCTGCCCTCTTCTGAAATGAAGATTGAGGCAAGGAGGAAAAGAGTCTCTTCTTCAAATAAGCACAGCAGGGGGAATTATTAAATGAACACTGACAAGTGGTTTAGTCACACAGATGAACCCAACTTGATAATGGTCTTAACCAATAAGAAATAATTCAGTTGTGCACAGAAGGCCTTAGGTGAACTCACTGTCTCGTTACTTTCTCCCTCATTCTCCATCCCCCCATCTCCTTTCTATTGGTGGTTTCACCCACTTCTTGCCTTATGTTAAATTATAGGCTGTCTCTTCACTCTGTTTAGACAGAACCTAACACAATGTGGCTCTGATCCAATGCATCTGGAATACAAAGAGTGTCCCATTTGCTAAAGTGCATGTAGTACAGCAGTTTTTAAACTTCTGACAGGATGGTAGTTATACTGCAAGTTACATTTTACCTATGAAAATTTAAAATTACAATTTAAGGATCAAAATACTCTTAAATCTACCATCCCGTTGCCAAGAAATTAAGATCAACATAAGCAACTTTTGTTTTGTTTCAAATCTACAGACAAATATTTTGCAATCCAGTGGCTCTCTAGGAGCGGCAAGCTAGCAAGTACTATTCCCCAGAACTGTGCGGGTGAAGGGACTGTTGCACAGGTTCCAGATTTGGCATATCAAAAATGACACATAAACTGAAGTTAAAACGTGATCATCTTGGTTAACTGCAGCTGGTTTTGGAACACGCAGGATGGATTGAAGTCAGTGCTCATCAAATGAAAATCAAATCAGAAAGAAAAAATCTCAAGCTGCGAGCTGTGGGAAGTAAAATTAATTTTAACTTTATTATTTTTAATCTCCGTGTATTTCCCCCCCCCGTATAGAAAGTTGCTTAGTGTCTATTTTTATTGCAAAAGTGCCTAGGAGTCCTAGACATGGATTAGAACTCCACTGTTATGGTCTGTAGGGGGAGGGATAGCTCAGTGGTTTGAGCATTGGCCTGCTAAACCCAGGGTTGTGAGTTCAATCCTTGAGGAGGCCACTTAGGGATCTGGAGCAAAAATTGGTCCTGCTAGTGAAGGCAGGGGCTGGACTAGATGACCTTTCAAGGTCCCTTCCAGTTCTAGGAGATTGGTATATCTCCAATTATTACCTTTATAAACACAGTCCCATGGAGCTTACAATCTACACAAGACAAACAACAGATGGACAGACAGGCCAACATGGGAGTACAAGAAAATGAGACAATATTGGTCAGTATAATAGGTAGTGGTCTCTGCACACTAGCAGCCTAGCGGTCGTCACTTTTCTGATAGGCTTCATGGCAAAGGAGAGTTCTGAGGAAGGTGTTGAAGATGTTGATGGGGAACTTCTCCCAGGAGTGAGGGGCCGCATGGGAGAAAGCACAAAGGGGCTTATTTGAAAATCTAACAAGATGGCAATGTAGGCTAGCATGATGGGCCTATCAGAGGGGGAGCTGATCTTTCGACACTGAGTGAGAAATAATAGGGAGGGTGGGGATACATCGTGAATAGCCTTGAAAGCGAAGACAAGTAGTTATGGCTGATACAATAGAGAAGAGGGAGCCAGTGAAGGGATGCAAAGAGAAGGTGACATGGTCAAAGCAGCGGGCTAGGAAAATGGTCTTCGCAGCACCATTCTGAATGGATATCAGCAGGGCAAGGCTGCCTTTGTCAAGGCCAGAGAGAAGGATGTTGCAGACAGTAACTGAAATGCGAGAATCACAGTTGTATTAGAAACAGTATCAGAGGCTTGTATTTCAGCACAGGACATGGGATTTGTTGTTACATCACTCCAAGGTCTTCCTAACTGACAAGTAAGCTCTGCTTTGATTGGATTCCTGCCTAGCAGGAAAATGGAGTGCGTGCTCACTCCAGTGCTGCATAATATACCAGTAATATGAAAAAAGAGCATTCTGACGATATTCAGAGTCCTTAATCTTTTATCAGTGGGTGATGCGTTAAATGGAAACGTCGTAGAGCTGAGTTAACAGCACTAGCTGGCCCTGAGGAGCAAGAGGGGCAAAGAAGATGGTAGTCGGGAACCCGAGAGAAGGAAATAGGAGGAGGAGGAAGGTCAGCGTTGTAAATGAAGAGGCAATGAAATGGAAGAGACTATCCTGTGAGGGAGGGAACAGGTCAACACGGTCAGTTGAAAGAGAGATATTGGGAATTGGAAGGTAGGAGCACCAAATGCACCAAGAAAGTCAGAAGGGAGACCCCATGCCTGTTGATGTTCTCCACCTTCTTTCAAAGGAAGACAGGGCAAACAAGATGACAGAAGGAACCACCATGTTACTGCAACTATTGGGTAGCCTTCTAGAAGAGTAGCGATAGGAATACAGGGAGCTGGAAATACAAGGGTTGCTGTATTAAATCCAGAGACTTAAACATCTAAAAAAAAAGATAAAAATCCTAGGTATTTTAACTGCTACTTCTCAAAGGCACAAACTCATCCTTTAAAGCAAGCACGAAACCCATCCTTGACTCCCGCTTTTTACAAGAGAATGAAAGAGGTGGGAGCAACACAACAGACTTCAAAATCATTTTTTATGAATGGAAGTAATGATAATAATCATGCTTTAATGCATCTACAGCATCTTTCACCCAAGGATAAAGCACTTAAATTGATACAACTACATACATACAACTACACTGATTTCAACTGAAGTTTGCTTCGCCCACCACTGAAATACAGTCACTTTTGGGCTCTGGGTTTATTAACAACAAAATGAGTAGTGATACAATCAGGTCAAGCCTTCCTTTGTGGGTCAAAAGAATCAAAGAGGGGAAATAACCATTGGTGAAGACCATCTGTCATCAACGCCACATACATTACTGCCAATATTCCAGAATTGTGCCTCCGTATATCACCACATGGCAGAGCAGTGATGCTGGGTAACAAGCTAATCAGACCAAGGACTGCAGCAATACTACTCCTCAGCAGAAAGAGCACTGGATCTAGATTAGGAAGAGCCTGAATGGTATCTGAAATTTGATCCTGGTTCCTACCCCAAAAGGTACAAAACCCAAGTAAGTGGGAATGTGTCTTCTTCTGAAAGCTTGTTATTGAATGTGGACAGCCTGCATCTTAAGCAACAACCAGACAGCATTCAGTTTGAATATTTGTAAACACATTGCTATTTCTAGTACAGACAACAAAAAAGCATGTCTGTAAAAGGAAAAAATTAAACACTTGCTAGTGACTAAACAATACATTGTCATAAAACAATACGTGGCTTAAGGTTAGCCAAGACATAGTGTGGGGCAATAATTTAGATCCATGGAGTATTTGACTGTAGCAAGTTCCACACCTGAGAGCAAGAGACTTACCTTCTTGGCTAATTATAAACAACAGAAGATTTTTCTGGCCAATACTCAGAGTATAGAGAGTTCAAGAAAGAGTTCAAGATTGCTAACTACCTTTACAAGGATGCAAATTCCTTCAACTGAAGGAGCAGTCGGACTTTTCCAGATGCTCAGAATGCTTCCCTCTGGCAACCAGTATCACTTTGGTCTTCTCCACACTGAGCACCCAAGTCCATATCTGTCAGATACAGAGCAAGGGAACATCTGTCTGGGTCCAATGAAAAGGAGATGTTGAGCAGAGCGTCATCAGCATATAGATGACACTGGATCCCATAGTCTCACGTAAGGTCTCTCTCAGAGATTTCACATACTGTACCTACAACAAAATGGGTACTAAAAATGAACTTCACAGAACTCTTCAAAAGTCCTGGGAGAGGAAGGGCAGTTACCCATATAAATACTATATTAAACACACAGCTCCCATTTTCCAGCCCTCATGAAATTTACCTTGATTTTAATTACAACATTCAGTTCCTTAGGACAGTGCAATTTCATGTCTTTAGACAGGTGACAAATGTTGCATATTTTGCACTAGATGCATAACAGAAGTTTGTTTTTTTAAAATAAATCTAAGTGAATTCTAAATCTGATATCAACATGAATGAACTCTAGAAGATTTCCTCCAATTATGTCTAATAATCATGACTAAACAGAATCTACTAAAACAACTAAGATCTTGATTTAATTTTGATGAATTCACCAAGAGTAGGTGGAGATTAATTACATCAGTGGTTGTACCACTCCTCTGTGCTCACTTTCATGTGCACTGGCAAACCTGATCTAAGTTACAGTGAAATTCCCAGAGAAACAAGCATCATACCCACACTAATTTCAACTGAAGTCAGCATTACTAATGTTATTACAATGAATACCAAACTGTTTGGATTATAAGTGCATAAAGTAAAATTTAGCCCATCTTTTACAGCTGCAGACTTTCATAAAGGCGAATGTAAAATACCGACAAGCCACATCTCAGCACTGATAATGCATCATGATGTCAGTGGGATGCTGAAGCAGTATCAGCCTGAAATATGGCATGAAGTCTTTCATTTTATAGCAAAGTTATCTAACAGCAGGAAAAGTGTCTAATTTGGTGAGATCTCAAGGCACAAAATGCTGAAAATTTTAATGCGATACAATCAATTTGGGGGAGGGATAGCTTGGTGGGTTGAGCATTGACCTGTTAAACCCAGGGTTGTGAGTTCAATCCTTGAGGGTGCCACTTAGGGATCTAGGGCAAAATCATTACTTGGTCCTGCTAGTGAAGGCAGGGGGCTGGACTCAATGACATTTCAGGGTCCCTTCCAGTTCCATGAGATAGGTACATCTCCATATATTTTCAAGATGCAAATTAATAGTACTTTCAGCTGCCCAGAGTCTCCCTACCAGTTTCTGTGGCGTTACAATTTAATTGTCCTATATTTAAATAAAAAAAATGTTGGGGTTGCTTTTTTGGGGGAAAGTGGTACTCCTGTTGATGCAGGAAAGACCCACACTAACAGAAAAAACTGACTGTGCAGGAGAAACAGTGAAACTGACCATGCAAAATTTTCCTGCCAAATGCACAGAAAAATTGGAAAATACAGAAAAACATTCCCCTCCCCCTCAAACTTTGTTACTGTAATTTAAGGCATCTATACTAGGTAAAGCAAAACAGATGTGATTTTTAAGTTGGTGTCCTTTCAACACCATCTAGTCTATTGATTATATATTCCAAAACTTTGTATATCTTTTTTATGACCATTTCCCCATTTCTAACGGTTATCTTTTACCAACAGCACATAAGTGTATTTTATCATACTGTACTTGAAAATAAAGTGTAATCTAGTCACTATACATTTAATACAGAGACTAAAAGCTATCGATCCTTTAAAATGACGACTGTCTCTGACCCAAACGAAACATCTGGATTTACAAAAGGACCCATTCCTAACACAAATTAATGCAGATCAGGTCCTCTGCCATTTACAACAGGAAGCATCCCTACCATTGTTAGTCCAGGCACCATTAAGTTACTACCTAAAGGCAAGATTCAGACATAACAGATTCCAGAGTTTGATTGCTCAGAACAAAAAGCAACCACTTTTTCCAATTCATTTCTCATTCCCAGGAAGAGTGAAGCCTTTATTTTCAAGTAGACAAACTAACGTATTCTAATTAAAAGGACATTAGGAAAGTCTAAGATACAGGTTTTGTTTAATAAATGTTTTACAAAACTTAACTGAAATGTCCTTTTAAGTTTAGATGGGAAAAGTGTGCTTTTGGTTTGTATGCAACAACTTCCCTGTGCTGTTTGCAACCTACACCAAGCAGGACTGGGTTAGTACAGGTAAACAAGAAAATAAAATTGACCAGAAGTGGATTATAAGCAAAAGGTAAATTGACTAGATTTCTTGCATTTAACTCAGTCTGAAAAAAGTAACTATATAAATGGTGAAAAGTAAAAATTTAACATTTCTTTCACTTTTAAAAATCAAGAGCATTCATAAAGGAAATTAATTTATAGAATTTTTAATCCTTTTCCCCATCACACTAATTACTTTCAAGGGAAACATTTTCAAAATGGTGTGGCGTAGGGAGTTAGCTAAGTCACACTGGAAACTCACTGCACTGAAAATGTACTCAGCTGCCTTTTTAAAAAACTACACAGGCAAAAGTGAACCAGAAACGACAAGCTGTGTGTATCTTCACGACTCATCTATTTTAAGGGACATGACTGCTGCCTGTCATACCAGGAATGTCTTGACATTCCATGGATTCCAGTGGAAAGCAAATGCAGTGGAGGGGATACAGAACTAACAGCAAAGTAGTTAAAATGACCTGATGGATTTTTTTGACAATTTGCAAAACTAACTGCTCCACAGCCGAGCAGCTGTATACCAAGTTCTTGCTCATTATTTTTGTGGTCTTTTTTCGCAAGGGAGTAAACATTTGCAAATTAGGTATTTATAACAGAATGCTGAATGTTATACTTAGAGGAAAAAAAACAACATGGATTTTATTAACCTCTAGGAGCCTGGCTTCTTTCCAGGTGGCAACACCTAGGAACTGGACGTTTTCAAGGGCTTTTAGGAGAGCCCTACGCACATTTGTACATGAGGCTGAGGAAAGCCTCCCATTTTAGAAGTGAAGTGGGACAAGGATACTCCTGCTTAGAGCAGAGCTCTTCATGGCAGGCACAACATCTATCTCTATGTTCGTACAGCGCCTAGAACAACAGGGTCCAATCCTGGATGGCTCGGTAATATAAGCAACAGAAATACTCAGTGAAATTCACCTGGTGCTTCCCCTGTATCTGAGAGCTCGTGACTTGAGCACTGTGTGGGCAACTAGCAGGAAGAAGATGGGTTAACTAGTAGTGCATTACCATGGGAGATAGAAAGGAGGCTAGCAGGGGGTAGAGAGAGGGAATAGTCTAAGCAGGAGGTTGGCCTGGGAGTTTTCAGGATTGTGGTGGGGCTGGAAAGATGGAAGTTGATCAGTTTTGTTGCGTTTTCAAAGAGCTTCTGGGTGCTGAGTTGTTCTGAAAATATAGTCCCTAAACCTGTTGACATTAGAATCTTGCTATGTCCATAGTAAACCATTTCCAGGAAGTTATAACTTAGTCCTGCCATGAGTGCAGGGGACTGGACTAGATGACCTCTCAAGGTCCCTTCCAGTCTTATGATTTTATGATGCTATAACCCAATAAAACACTTTCTCCAGTGCACCTTGACACAGGTCTCCTTTTTACCCTCATTTGTTTAACTTGTAGAAGTGCAAGAAAAGAAAAAAGTTATGATTTCAGATCCTCACTGAGACCTTGGACAGAGGCCACTGGATGTTAAGAAAAATGAAGCCTGCTCCACTCTTTGTTTGCTTTGCAAGTGAAGTTACGTTCTCAGTGGGATTTTGCTACACATTTTTAACTCTCAGCTACATATATGACAGACAATCCTTGGATTTACAATCCCTTAATGCACTAACAATACAGGCAATAATGGCTCCGTTGAGAGAGTTAAACCATCAGCGTTTGAAGTAAGAGCAGTCAAACTATGTATCCATAGAAGAGTGCTTAACTGTAAAGCTAAATAGCAGCTTTTAAAAAAGTCTAAATGGGCCAGTAAGGTGGGCTCAGTGAAACCTGGAAAGTACCGTATATACTCAATCATAAGCTGGTTCGTTTATAAGCCAACCCCCGCCCCCACACACACCTTTCGTAACTGTTGTTCTCCAAGATGTGTGGCACATGTCCATTCCATGTTAGGTGCGGGCGTGCTTCGAGCACAGTCACCAGAAATTGTCCCCTCAGTGGATCTATGGAATGGTTCCGTCCTCTCTATACAGAGCACTAGGGTACATTTAACATCCAGTGTCTGGACATGTTGTTCCTCCGTTTGCGTGAGGTTTCGGAAAGAAAACCAGCAGGAAAATTGCCTGATTACTGGGAAACTGCAAAACTATCTTTGGGAGGAATCTGGGGTGAGGGCGTAGCTGTATCTTGTCCTTAAATAAGACTGTGTATGGGGGGTTCTGACGCAAGGGCCCAAATCTCTGAGACCCTTCTGGCCAATGTAATAGCCACCAGAAAGGCCATTTTCCAGGAAAAGTATTATAGGGGACACGTTGCCAGCAGCTCCAAACAGGGGACCCATGAGTTTTGACCAGATGGGGTTTAGGTCCCCCAAGGGAACGGGCTCCAGAATCTGTGGGTATAGTCTTTCTAGGCCTTCAGGAAGCAGATGGACATTTCATGCAAGAAAACTAATCAGCTATCCATTGGATGGTGGAACACCGAGATCACTGCAAGGTGTACTTTAACTGATGAGATCGCCAGACCTTGCTGTTTTAGATGTTGCACGTACTCCAGGAACAGTCTCCACAGACGATCGTGTGCTGGGAAGTCCAAATGGAAAAGCACTTCCACTTGGTGAGGTATATAGCTCTGGTAGAGGGTTTCCTGCTACCTGAAAGGACCTGGCGGACTCACTCTGAACAGGCCAACTCCACGGGATTCAGCCATGGAGCTTCCAAGCTGTCAGGTGGAGGGTGCTGAGGTTTGGGTGGAGCATTAAACCATGGTCCTGTGGGATCAGGTTCAGGAGGAGAGGGAGTGGTATTGGAGTCACTTCTAAAAGACCTAGCAGTGTGGCAAACCAGTGCTAATGGGGCCTTGTGCACAAGTGGAATGGTGGGGGGAGAGTGTGTGTAAACAAGATGCTCCGTCCAAGGGAGCAAGAAAGCGTCCATGTGCAAGCCCGGGCCTTGCAGGGAACAAAACTGGCGACATTTCTTGTTGTGTCTGGTCACAAACAGGACTATATGGGTAGTCCCTCACTGCTGGAAAACGACTATGTCGGGATGGAGGAAGCACTCATGGTGACTGGGGAAAGATCTGCTGAGGTGATCTGAGAGTTCGTTCTGGGCCCCCTGAAGGTGAGGAGCTTCGAGGTGGATTGAGTGCATTATGCAAAACTCCCATAAGCGAATAGTTTCCCAGCACAGGGGGGACGAGCGAGCCCCACCCTACCTGCTGAGGTAGTACATGGCTGCCGTGTTGTCTGTGAGCACTAGCATGCTCTTGTTTGCGATGTGCAGTGGAACACCTGACCAGCTAGGCAGATCACTCCGAGTTCTCTGACGCGGATATGTAATGATAGCTCTTCCTGGGCCCAAAGGCCATGGGGTCCTGAGGTGCCACAGGCGAGCCCCCCCATCCTAGCTCTGACGCATCCAAGACTAAGGATAATGAAGGCTGGAGCCTGATGAAGGGAACCGTCATAGGGTCCTGTCACCAATCGAGAGGGGGCGAGGACCAGGGGAGGTACAGTGAGCACTGAGTCCACGTGGTGGCAGCTTGGTGAGAACACTGAGGCCGGCCACGCTTGAAAAGGTCAGAGGTGTAGCCCTGCCTACCACTCTACGTATGTGCACAAGGCCATAGAAGTTTGAGGCAGTGCCACTGTGAGAGGGTGGGCCTGGGCCTGTGCTATTAATGATGCTATCATCTGGAAGCGGGTTTCTGGGAGGAAGGCCTTGGTCTGGCTGGAGTTGAGCACTGCTCCAATAAACTCTATCCTCTGCACCGGGGTGAGGGTAGACGTCTGTTTAACAGCAGGCCCAACGCCTGAAAGGTTGACTGAATGAGGCAGACACTGGGCCTTGGACCTACCTGCGGCTCTTCGGAAGTTAATATGCGGCTCCTTGTATAGGCACCGACTCCAGGGCTGGAGCTACAGGCGCCAACGTTCCAATGTGCTGGGGGAGCTTGGTGCTCAACCCCTGCCCCTACTCCCCACAGAGCCTCCTGCAGGCCACAAAACAGCTGATCGGGGCTGCCAGTGGGAGGCACTGGGAGCGGGGTGGGGGAGCTGATGGGGGGCTGCTAAAGAGCCACAGTAATAGGTCAGCAATGCACAGTAACTCCTCACTTGAAGTCATCCCGGTTAATACTGTTACGCTGCTGATCAATTAGGGAACATGCTCATTAGAAGGGGGCACTGCACAACTTTAAATGCTTTGTCCGCTGCTTGCAGGAAGAGCAGCCTGTTGCCGCTAGCTGGTGGGGGCTTGGAACCAGGGTGGAACGGCAGCCCCCCCATCAGCTCCCCGCTCCCCTAAGTTCCCTGCACTGCAGCTGCCAGCAGGCTATCCCTCCCGCCACTGCCATGTGATGCTCCTGCTCTCTGCCTTGGAGCTGCTCCCGGAGCCTCCTGCTTGCTGTGGGGAGGGGGGGCGCTAATGTCAGGGTGTCCCCTTCCCCCCTGCTCCTACAACCCGCTTACCCCTTCTTCTCCACATAGAGCAGGGTGGGGACACAGACCCAGACAGAGAGAGCCTGGGGCAGCAGCTGCTCTCTCAACTTCCTGATCCACTTAAAAGTGGGTCAGCTTACTTAAAGGGGCAGTGTGCATTTCTCTCTCTCCTCCACACACAAGGTGTGTGTCTGTTTCTGTCTGCTATGCTATCTCCCCTCCCTTCCATTCCTGCTGCCCTTGAGGGCTCAGCCGAGTGCTAGTTCATCATTTAGCACAGGGATTCTCAAACTGGGGGTCAGGACCCCTCAGGGGGTCATGAGGTTACTACATGGGGGGTCGTGAGCTGTCAACCTCCACCCCAAACCCTGCTTTGCCTCCAGCATTTATAATGGTGTTAAAAATATAAAAAAGTATTTTTAATTTGGGGGGGGGGGGTCCGCACTCAGAGGCTTGCTATGTGAATGGGGTCACCAGTACAAAAGTTTGAGAACCACTGATTTAGCAGAAAGGCATTCCCTGGGAAACATCCCACCCTCTAACTTCACCACCTCAACCAAGCTTCACAATCATCATAGCTGTGAACAGTATTAAATTGTTTGTTTAAAACGTGTGTGTATATATAGTTTTTTGTCTGGGGAAAAACATTTCCCTGGAACCTACCCCCCCCCTTAACATTAATTCTTATGGGGAAATTGGATTCGCTTAACATAATTTCGCTTAAAGTCACATTTTTCAGGAACATAGCTACAACGTTAAGTGAGGAGTTACTGTACATTGATAAATTCTGGCTTCTTCTCAGGCTCAGGTTGGCCACTGCTGGACTATCGAGTTGTTGAGATACGGGTACACTTGTACCCCATGCCTTCTCAAGACGACCGCCAGTATCACCATGCATTTCATAAAAATCCATGGGGCTGCCAACAGGCCGAATGAAAGAACAGCAAATTGATAGTGGGCTGGATTCAGAATGAACTTGAGTAACCTTTGTCCTTGGAAAACTGATGTGGAAATAGGCGCCTCTCAAATGGAGAGCAGCATACCAGTCCCTCGAATCCAGGGAGGGAATGATGGTGGCCAAGGAGACTATGCAGAACTTTAGCCTTTTGAGATAGCCGTTGAGATGGCGCAGGTCTAAGACAGGCCTGACATACCTTTGGCTTTGGGAATTAGCAAATAAAGTAAACACCTTCCCCCTAAATTCTGAGGAACCTCCTCCACGGCTCCCACTCGGAGGAGGGCGTGCACCTCTGGGGCTAAGAGTTGCTTGTGAGAAGGTCCCTGGAGAGGGACAGGGAGGGTAGGATGGAGGGGTGGGAACAAGCTGGAGAGCATAACCCATCTCTACAGTACTCAGCACCCAATAGTCTGTGGTTATATGAGATCCTGCTCAGCTGAAGTGGGACAGGCAGTCTGAAAACAGTGGAAAGGCAGGATCCAGCATTATGGGAACTGATATAATGCCCTCAGACATCCCGTCAAAAGCTCTGCTTAGAGGTCGTGTCACCATCCGTTTCTCACCCCCTCCCCCCGAGTATCTGGGTAGGGCGGGTAGAGATGTTGAGGTGGATGGAGGTGGCTGTCTGCAGCTAAAACCCCAGCTTCATTTCTTTTGTAGGTTGGGATGGCCGGGTGGAGAAATGGGCACTCTGCTGACGCTTGAAATGTTCCCTCAAGGGCTCTGGGGTGTAAAGGCCCAGGGACTGAGGGTAGAGCTCTGGAGTCCTTCAGTCCATGGAGCTTTGCATCTGTCTTGTCTAAGAAGAGCAAGGCCCCTTCAAACAGAAGGTCCTGGAGAGACTGCTGGCCCTCCATTAGCAGGCCCAACGACTACAGACAAGAACACCTGTGCATGGCTAGGGATTCAGCCACTGAGACTGCCGTGTCCAAGATGGCCTGCAGGAAGGCCCTGGCTATTGACTTCTCCACACTGGTAGAAGATGGGACCTCCTGCCTGGACACCTGGGGAAGCAAGTCTCTGAACTTTGACATGGAGTCCTAGGCATTAAAATCGTATCTCCCTAACAACACCTGTTGGTTGGACAAGTGGAGCTGTAAACCTTCTGTAGAATAAACCTTTCTACTAAATAGGTCTAGCTTCTTTGAGTCCTTTGTCTTAGGGGTCGCTCCATGCAGCCAGTCTCTCTCTTTCGGTGGCCCCTGAGACCACCAGGGACCCCGGTTGGAGGTGGGAGTACAAGTACTCATACCCTTGGGTGGGAACAAAGTACTGCTTCTTAGCTCTCCACAGGTGGGTGGCAGGGAGTACGAGTTTTACCACAAGGCTTTAACTGGTCCCATGATAGCCTCGTTGAGAGGCAGAGCCACCGTAGTCGGCCTCGCTGCAGCCAAGATGTCGACGAGGCTGTGGGAGGATTCTTTGACTATCTCCAGCTGCAGCCCTAAGTTCGAAGCCACCTGATTCAACAGCTCCTGATGAGCTTTGAAGTCATCACCAGCAAGGGGTCCTCCTTGTCTCGTTCTGCAGCGACTGGGTCCTGCAGGTCTAGATCCTAAGGATCAGTACTGGGTTCGGTATCGGAGTCCAGGTCAGGTGCTGCATGATGGGATGGAGAAGTCCTCTCCATGGCCACCAAATATGAGTGTCTGGAATGTGCCCCTGACATTGGGGGAAAACCCCAAGGGTTCCAAAATGGCCATTGCATTGGCATAGGCCAGTGCACACTGGGCCAAGCGCTCAGAGGTATCTGAGCCTGGGTCCACCATCACCAAAGGGCTGACCGGGGAGTACCAACAGCAACCCCTCTGCTAGGTATACGACCCCACTTCCAACTCAGACATCGAGCCCTCCTCTGGGGACCATGGAGGTGCAGTACTCATCGGTTCTGGAGATCAGTGCTGAGACAGGGAGGCCTGCATTGAGGATAGCAGGGATGGTTCCCCGCTAGACGGTACAGAGGGCAGCTTGGGGTGACATGCTCCTTTCTATCCACCTGCACCGCTGACACCTGCTCTTGGATTGATGGTGGTACCAATAACTCCAGCAAGTCTCTTGCAGCCGCGAACACCTCCAGGGCAGATGGAACCACAATCGCACTGGACCCTCGTTGTCCCTGTGGCACAGGCTGGTCTGGTACTGGACTCAATGGAGGGGAATGCCCCCTCTCGGCCAGCTGCTTCTTATGTTTCCTTTTCGACACCAGAGAATGGTGAGAGTCCCTGACAGTGGGAACAGCAATCCTCACCGATGCTAAAGTACTCAGTACTGAGTCTGACCAGCTCGGCTCTGCAGAGCATCTGAGTGCCTCTTCCATAAATAGGAACTTCCATATGGTCTCCTGGTCCTTCATATGAGGCTTAAATTCCCAGCAGATATGACAATGGTCCCGGACATGAGCCTCACCCAAGCACTTTAAGCAACTGGCATGTGCGTCACTCAAAGGCATAGGCTTGCTGCAGGAGGTACAGGGGGCGGATGAAAATCCACTAATAAGGCAGTATTTTCAACTAAACTATGTACAAGAACTATTTACAGTCCAAATGAAAAATAAATAACTAGAAGAAAGAAACCGGGCAAGTGAGCAGTTCCAGCATCCGTCATGGGCGGTAAGAAGGAACTGATGGGGTGTGGGGTTGGCTGGCCCCTTTATACCAGCACTGTGAGCATGCGGCACCAGGAGGCACTGGAGCCAATCTGACAGGTACCATTGAGAGAAAAATTTCCGGCAACTGTGCTCAAGGCGCGTACTCCCCTAGCGTGGAATGGACATGTGCAATCACTCGAAGAAGAAAAGTAAGCTTTTCTCTCTCAAGTTGCACTTGAATCCCAATTCCAGAAAAGGGATTCCACACTGGGCAATGCTGATGCCCAGCTTTAAGAGTATGACCTCTAAATGGACATACAAAAATTATTTCTAGACCAACAACACAAGATAATTCTCTTTGCTCAGCCAGACTCAAACACTGGATCCATGACACTGACTTTGTAAAAGAGCTAGTGTCAGGGTCAATAATAACCCTATATGGGTATTTATTTATTTGGCAGAGGAATGGGGAGCTGGAACATCAGGAAGACCTCTAACAAACAAGCTATCATCTCTGAGAGGGAGTCTACCAGGGCCCCTCCTAGCTCCAGCAAGAGGAGTTCCAGATAATGAAGAGAAACTTCTTCAGCAGCTATGGGACAGAACAGGTGGAACTAGTGTTCTCTAGAGCTAGAGGGGCCCAACACTCTACTAATATATTTTCTTATTGGAAAGGGTCACCTATTTCTTATGTCAAAGGGTCAAGGAAAACCTTGTTTCATGATTTACTAACAAAGCTTTCAGAAACATCCAGCCAGACCATTAATTTGAGCTTTTCCGTCCCCACATTTAAAAGAACACCTCTATCTTCTGTTCATACTCAGTCTACATAAGATATGGTCATCCACCCCTTCAACAATTTGAACTTTCTCGCATGCTTGTATTTGCCACACTGTAGACTATTTGGCCACAGGACTTACGGAATGACACAAATTTTCCACTCTCCATTTAAAGAAGCTGTGAAAGAGGAGACGTTTCACCTGCTGATTGCACACTTACCTTCATTGGGTTTTCATCGTACGTTGGAGTCCCAAGGTCCATCTCAGCTTCATGTTCGAGGCTGGCATCATCTCCGGGGCTGTCCCAAGTAGGAGGATCCCACTGGGTTTGCCTAGAGAAAGAAGGGAACGGTCTCACTCATCTCTTGGAGTAATGGAAGCACACACATGAAATTACCATCATGTCCTCTATTCTGGACACTTGGAAGCCAGCCCTGATTGCCTTCTTGCAAATAACTGACTGGGGGCAGGACTCTCAGCTTTGATTGCACATAATCAGTGCCTCACAAAAACTTCCTGAAAAGAATATTTTGAATTGACAGGGATATGAACAGTGTCACAAGCATTGAAAGTATTATAAATAAATCAACAACAAACAGCAATTCATTTCATGTTGCGGCATCAATGAGCATGCCACTGGATTAGGGGCAGACCTAATCTTGATGTTGCCCTTCTTCCAGATCAATAATGACTAATAGCACAATAATAGCATACACAGATACCACCAAATAGGGTAGTTATGACTGCCAGTGAAGACAGAGAATTATGCACTATAGACATGTCTATGAAATAAAATGAGGTTCAATCCAAAAATATCCAAGCTAGTGCATCTGGGGAAATCATCATATACCTGGGAGACTAATGCTGAAAGGTGTTGGGATTACATGAATTTACAAAGCAACATGGTAGTAAGCAGAAACAGTGCGGTTTCGGTTTGCCTGTACAGAGACGGCACGTTACAGAGCCTGAGGGTAGTAGTCTCTTCTCTACAGAAATGAGGTCAGACCACACCTGGAATCAAGTGTTCAGTTCTAGGCATTTCATTACTGGAAAGATGCAGACATACAGGGAAGATTTCATAAGAAGAGCAACAAGAATGAACAAAGGACTGGAGAGATCGATTGACTGATGAATAATTAATTTAATATGGAAAAGCTTGGCTAAATGATGACAAATGAGATATAATTGCCAGCTAAAAGGGTATATCCATCAACAAGGGAGAGAAATTGTTTCGTGTGATCCAAGATGGGATAAGTACAAGTAATGGGATGAAAGGGCGCAATGGAAAATTTAGGCTATCAGGAAAGATGTCTTAAAAATGCTATTTGATTGTGGAACGGTCTCCCAGGAGAAGTTTTGGAAGCCCCATCCCATCACTGGAATAATTTAAAATTAGACTAATCAAAATCCTGAAGGGGACAACAGAGAGAACTATTCTGCACTGGGCTCTGGCAGACAGACTAAATGACCAAATGCTATAGGTCTTTTCCATCATGTTTTGATTCCAAACATGGCCTAGACTTATAGCTGTCTGTATACTATGGACAAAATCTGAAACCCTGAAGAAAAGGGACTATCTGGTTTGAAGGTTCTGGTTTTGATTCATCAATGGAAGTACCCAGACAATCACAATCCAAACAAACTTATTTTTGGGGTGGGGTCAGGGAGGAGAGTAAATGATGGATTTTCAGTAACTTGAAGTCTTTGAATCTTGATTTGAAGAGTTCAGTAAACTCAGCCAGAGCTTAGGGGTCTATTACAGGAGTGGGTGGGTGAGGTTCTCTGGCCTGCAATGTGCAGGTCAGATTAGATGATCATGATGGTCCCTTCTGCTGTTAAAGAGTCTATGAGAGGACTGTGGGGAAAATCAAATATGCTTGTTTAAATGGACCACATGTCCTTCTGCAAACCCAAGATGCTATTTTTAAATCCTACTTAATGGTGGACAGCTGGATTTTATTCCATCACTACATAAACCATAATATTAAACTAATATCTGCCCCATAGGGAAAAATGGACTGATAAGTAAAAGGTGGGGAAAATGAGTAGTCATGCAATCTGACTCTACTGAATCAGCCTTGGAATGCTGCTACTTAAAACAAGTGCTTACAAAACATTTCCAGGGGGTAAGACTGCTATGAGTTTAAGTCTAAAAATGTTCAGTCAGCAGTTTCCAAAGCAACCGATGGAGGATTCGTTGCCTAAACGTATCAATACCAACAGCTGAAGGCTGAATTGCATGTCATTCCTTTCATACGCAGACTCCCCAGACACGCAATATTAATTGTTGTTAGGCAATCAGTAAGGTCTTCCCATTGCCTGGTGTTCTGAAATGCTCCTTATGTTGGTACTACATGGGGCTCGTAAAGCCTAGTACAAATAGGGATAGCACAAATCAACAACAGAGTCAGGGTTTTTTTTAAAAATGGAACTATTGACACTAGCTCTCCTTAAAAAGGCCTAGTCTACACTTGGGGGAGTGGGAGGGAGGAGAGAGAGAGAAAGAGATGTTGATCTAAGTTACACAACTTCAGCTACATGAACAACATAGCTGAAGTCGACGTACTTAGATCTACTTACTGCGGTGTCTTCACTGTGGTAAGTCGACAGCTGACGCTCTCCTGTCGACTCCGCTGGCGCCTCTCGCCCTGGTGGAGTACCGGAGTTGACAGGAGAGCGCTCTGCAGTCGATTGATTGTGTCTAGACTAGATGCAATAAATCGACCCTGGCTGGATTGATCACTGCCCAATCCAGACAAGTCCTAAGAAACTGAATTCCCATCCAAACCTCTTTTCTGACTTATATTAACCATGAAAAACCTTAACCACATAAAGCATAAGAACAGAAGAATGGCCATACTGGGTCAGACCAATGGTCCATCTAGCCCAGTATCCTGTCTTTTGACAGTGGCCGGTGACAGATGCTTCAGTGGGAGTGAACAAAAGGGGGAAATGTATCGAGGGACCCATCCCCTATCACCCAGTCCCAGCTTCTAACAGCCAGAGGTTTAGGGACACCCAGAGCACGAGGTTGCATCCCTGACTATCTTGGCTAATAAGTTGATGGAGGATAGATCCATCAATGTCTATCTAATCCTTTTTCCAACCCAGTTTTACTTTTGGCCTTCACAAAATCCTTTGGCAATGGAGTTTCATAGTCTGACTGTGGGGGTGTGAAGCAGTACTCAAGGAGAGCACACCTACCATCATTCTGGGTTATCGGCTCAGTGCTGACATAGGGGGACACTGCTAAACGAATCCCCAGCACTAACTCCTGCAGCACCTTGCTGTGGCATTGTAGAGACAGTACAATACATTGCACAGTAGTTTGGAATACCGCCAACTCAGAATAAGGGTGCGCTTTTTACACATGAATAAGAACACCAGCACTGAATAGGTAAGTGAGCATTTACCTTGTGATCACATGGTAATAATAGATCTTCCCCTCTGGATCGCGGGCGGTTTTCCAGTTGGGAGGGAGGACAATGGTTTTGGGTTTTGGAGGAGATGGCGGTGGTAGATCCAGAAGATTGTTGGTCACTACCAGCTCTGGCTAAAAATACCCCAACAACAGCAAAGAGCGAAAGTTGAGCAAAGAACGACAAAATTACAAAGTTTTTAATACAAAGCTACGGTGCATAAGAAAGTAATGGTTACCTGACCAAGTACATTCATAAAGCAGTAGTCAAGTGGGCCACCCTTCACTTTCACTGTGATGCTTCTGATTAACTTAGCGAGTTTAAGACCATGTCTACACTAGAAGTGCCTAATATGTATAGGAAAATTGGCATACTATCCCAGCAAAGTGCTCCTAGTGCGGACACAGCTATACCCGCAAAGATGAGTGAAATGAGCTATACTGGTAAAAGCACAGTTTTGCTGGTATAATTGCATATGTACTCAGGGCTTCTGATGCCACAGTTATGTCGGCCAAGGATCACAACCCGATTGATGTAGCTATGCCAGCAGATGTCTGTCGTGTAGACATAACTTTAGGCAGCCTCAGAGGAATCTATGTCATTCCGTGAGGTGGCCGACAGGAACAGCACCAACAGCCCTTTTCACGTGATAAAGGCCTAGTATAGTGAATCCAGTCTGAAACCAAGGCCACTACAGAACCTAATCACCTTTCCAATACAGTGGGGAGACAGGAGGCTGGTAGGGAGGCAGAGATATTTCCCTTACACAGAGCAGCGTTGAGGCCAGATCACCAAACATAACACAAGTGATTCTCTTTTCTCAGGACAGAGGATCAAGCTTAGGAATCATTCACAGCAAAGTCCACACAAAGAGAGAGGGAGGGAGGAGAAAAGGACATGCCATTTTAAGATAGTTTATGGGAGTACTATGTGTACAAATGCTACTGAGTGGGAGACAAGAAGGGTGGATATGAAATCAACCAGCCCTTCTCACAATGCCAGACAGTACAGCAAGGGAAAGGATGCCGTTTGCAAAGAAATCAACTCTAGGTTTTAACTACCCTTTTGACAGTAAATCCACTGGCTTTCTAGTTACAGTTTAGGGGATATGGACATGAGATATACATCAAACCATTCTCTCTCATGGGTCATGAAAAAAATTGCACCCCATAAGTTGCTGGCATGTTACCAGGCTGGACTGTAACGCTCCAGGTCTCACCTGCTGTATGGGCTGAGGCTGCCCGGCTGCTACGATCGTTGTTACTGCTGTCGTCGGCTGTACCACCACTCCCTGTGGATGAGCTGTGTAAATCTGCTGCCCTTGGATATACTGAAGAGCTGGCTGTGCGTAACTCTGAAACAAAGCAACAGAAACTGGGAAATCAGTTCCCTTATTGAAAATCTTTTGTTACTTCTGTGATCAAAGGTGGAACATAGAAACAGGGTAAAACTGGTTTATTTCAAGATGCAGTGGAGAGTGGAATACACTGTTTCTGTTGTACAACTGTTCTGAAGCAGGAATATGTATCACTGCATTTTTAACTTCATAAAATGTTTTACATAAATTTGATAGATCTTTGTTCTTCAAAGGAAACTTAAGTTTAAAAAAATATGTAAAATATTCTATTTCTTGGCATTAAGAATGGCCATTCTGTCAGTACTAGAAGAAAACTGCAAAGCTGAGCAAAATGGATGCAGTTACGAACATGCTTAAGTCAAGGAACAGGTTCACCATGAATAGAACCTGCAATGCATTTTAAATTACATGGCATTTTGGAGCCTCCAACTGGTGGCAATCTTGCTGAAAACAGATATCAATGTCTGCCATAAAGGGCACACATGTACTGCATGTATCTTGTCACGAAGATCAAGTATTATCCAAAGAAGGGATGTCTTGGATCTCTCTCCAGTATAAAATAGCTATTATGTTGAGCAAAACTCACTGCCAGTACTACTCCAGATACGACACATATAACCTATGAAATACAAGTTTTCCAGCAGAATACTGATACTTAAAGGAATGACACCTTGTTCTTCCACTGGACAGAAGCTTTCGGACATTGAACCTCTTCTGCGGGACAACTGAACATAAGAATGACCACACTGGGTTAGAACAATGGTCTATCTAGCCCAGTATCCTGTCTTAACAGTGGCCAGTGCCAGATGCTTCAGAGGGAATGAACAGAACAGGGCAATTATCGAGTGATTCATCCCTAATAATCCAATCCCACCTTCTGGGACACCTAAAACATTGGGGTGCATCCCTGAGCTTCTTGGCTAATAGCCATTGATTGCCATATCCTCTATGAAGTTATCTAATTTTAAAAAAATCCAGTTATAGTTTTTGCCTTCACAACCACCCCTGGCAATGAGTTCCACAGGTTGACTGTGCACTGTTTAAAGTAGTACTTCCTTATGTTTTTTTTAAACCTGCTGCCTACCATCTTCATTGGGTGATCTTGGTTCTTGTGTTATATAAAGGGGTAAATAGCACTTCCTTATTCACGTCCTCCTCACCATTCATGATTTTATAAAGCTCTATCACTGAAAAGGGCCTAGGTATAATCTGTATCTGCAGACCGAGAAGACATAAAAATGGCCATATTGGGTCAGACCAAAGGTCCATCCAGCCCAGTATCCTGTCTACCGACAGTGGCCAATGCCAGGTGCCCCAGAGGGAGTGAACCTAACAGGTAATAATCAACTGATCGCTCTCCTGCCATCCAGCTCCACCTTCTGACAAACAGAGGCTAGGGACACCATTCCTTACCCATCCTGGCTAATAGCCATTAATGGACTTAACCTCCATGAATTTATCTAGTTCCCTTTTAAACCATGTTATAGGTCTAGCCTTCACAACCTCCTCAGGCAAGGAGTTCCACTAGTTGACTGTGCGCTGTGTGAAGAACTTCTTCCTTTTATTTGTTTTAAACCTGCTGCCCATTAATTTCATTTGGGGGCCCTAGTTCTTATATTACCGGAACAAGTAAATAACTTTTCCTTATTCACTTTCTCCACACCAGTGATGATTTTATATACCTCTATCATATCCCCCCTTACTCTCCTCTTTTCCAAGATGAAAAGTCCTAGCCTCTTTAATCTCTCCTCATATAGGACCTGTTCCAAACCCCTAATCATTTTAGTTGCCCTTCTCTGAACCTTTTCTAATGCCAGTATATCCTTTTTGAGATGAGGAGACCATATCTGTACGCAGTATTCAAGATGCGGGCGTACCATAGATTTATATAAAGGCAATAAGATATCCTCCGTCTTATCCTCTATCCTTTTTTAAAATGATTCCTAACATCCTGTTTGCTTTTTTGACTGCTGCGGCACACTGCGGGGATGTCTTCAGAGAACTATCCACGATGACTCCAAGATCTCATTCCTGATTAGTTGTAGCTAAATTAGCCCCCATCATATTGTATGTATAGTTGGGGTTATTTTTTCCAATGTGCGTCACTTTACATTTATCCACATTAAATTTCATTTGCCATTTTGTTGCCCAATTACTTAGTTTTGTGAGATCTTTTTGAAGTTCTTCACAATCTGCTTTGGTCTTAACTATCTTGAGCAGTTTAGTATCATCTGCAAACTTTGCCACCTCACTGTTTACCCCTTTCTCCAGATCATTTATGAATAAATTCAATAGGATTGGTCCTAGGACTGACCCTTGGGGAACACCACTAGTTACCCCTCTCCATTCTGAAAATTTACCATTAATTCCTACCCTTTGTTCCCTGTCCAGTTCTCAATCCATGAAAGGATCTTCCCTCTTATCCCATGAAAACAATTTACATAAAAGCCTTTGGTAAACCTTGTCAAAGGCTTTCTGGAAATCTAAATACGGTATGTCCACTGGATCCCCCTTGCAACAGGGCAAGAGTCCCTCAGTAAAAAGACTCAGACATACTGGTACCAAGCAAAGTGTGATCAAAATGTTCTGGGCACAATATTAAAACAAATAAATAAATAAATAAATAAAATCAGATATTCTGAAATCCTTCATTCTCCTGCAATAATCACCTTTAGGTAAATATTGTCCATTACAGCTAAATAATAATTGAAGATATCCCTATCTCCTAGAACTAGAAGGGAGCCTGAAAGGTCATCTAGTCCAGTCCCCTGCCTTCACTGGCAGAACCAAGTACTGATTTTTGCCCCAGATCCCTAAGTAGCCCCCTCAAGGATTGAACCCACAACCCTGGGTTTAGCAGGCCAATGCTCAAACCACTGAGCTATCCCTGGTTCCCCACTCTGGGTGAAATCTGCACTTGTTAACTAAGATGAAGAACTGTTTTGAAAAGAAATAGTGGATCAGTTCTGAATAAAACAAAGCTTCCTTAGACTTGAGTACTGTACACAGGCTGAACCCACAAGGGGTAATATGATCCACAGATATATAAACTGGGGAAATCATAGAATTGTAGAACTGGAAGCGACCTCAAAAGGTCTTCTAGTCCAGTCCCCTGCACTCACTATAACACCTCTACTCCTACGTGTTGGAGCAGAGGTGTTATATTGCCTCTGTATTTGGCACTGATGCAATCACTACTGGAATACTGTATCCAGGTCTAGTATTTAGAATTCAGGAAGGATGTTGATAAATTAGAGAGGATTCAGAGAAGAGCCATGCGAATCATTAAAGGATTTGAAAACGTACTTTACAGTTATGGCTTCTGGAGTTTGGGGTTTATTGATTTCACTTTTGGGGATTTTTTTAAAGCAATTGTTGAGTTTTATCAGATGTCTAAAAATCTGGTTTTTTCAGGGGTCTCTCTTTCTATATACTTTAATGTGTAACATATACAATTACAGAATATGTACTGTAATTAGTAATCTCTTTGTAACATTCCTTAGTGGGCTTTAACACAGTACTGGTTTCAAACTGCACAATGTTAAAGCACACTAGGGAATCTTTAGTAAGAACCAGCAAGGTCTAAATGGACCAGTTAATGCTGAACAAATCTATGCACTTTAGAAATCACATCCATATAATCTGCATTACTGCTCTGTATAGACAAGCCCTTAGATACAAGTAATTATTTCCTGTCTTTCTCGTGTTAATCTAGTAAACACCTATTTCATGAGAGAGGGAGAGAGAGAAAGAAAATGTGTGTATGTTGGGGGTGTTTATTAGTTAAAACCTAAAATCGGAAGCCCTACCCATAATAATAGACTCAAGGAGCTAAGTCTATCTAGTTTATCAAAGAGAAGGTTCAGGGGTGACTGATCACAATCTAAGTACCTACACACAAGGAATAAAAAAATAGGTAAGAGGGCTCTTGGTTCTAGCAGACAAAGGTATAACAAGATCCAATAGCTGGGAGTTGAAGCTAGACAAATTTAGACTCAAAAAAGATGTACATTATTAACAGTGAGCGTAATTAACCAACAGAACAATATACCAAGGTGCATTCTCCATCACTGGGAGTTTTAAAATCAAGACAGGATTTTTTCTAATAGTTGTGCTCTAGTTCAAAGAGGAATTAATTCAGGGGAGTCCTATGGCCTGTGTTATGCAGGAGGTCTGCCCAAATGTTCACAATGGTCCTTTCTAGCCCCATAATCTCTCCCACCTCCCACTTCGACCAGTGACTGACCTCTCTGTTACCGAAATTCCTGTATTAAGTTTTCAGTTTTGGTTGCACATCAGCAGCAAATATTCTTTAAATAAGGGATGTGAACTGGCTATTTTTTTTAAGTTGGCATTACACAAAAATGATTCATGAAGAGTGAATGAATACACTTATGGCACCCTTAGATGCACTTATGTGCCTTCATTATCACTATATTTTTCAATATTAAGCAATTAAGACTACTTTCCATTTATGTCTGAGGAGGTTAAAGTAGCTAAAAGCTAATGAATTCTCATCAGTGCTTTGAAATATTGTGTGGATTTTACAGCTTGGTAAATTGAGGTACAGAAATGTGAAATGACTTGTTCAAGGCCAGTGATAAAGCAATAGAGTAGAGAAGAGAATTTAGGACTCCTGGGTCCCAATCCCCTATATTTAATCACAATCCCTCCAGTAATGGTACTACACATCTGTGTATTTAAAGTCTGTATCATAGCCCAGATATGACTGGGACAGACAATAAAAATTATGCTAGAATCAGCCCATGGAATAACCACGGCAATTACATGTGGAAATGGAAGATTATGTGGAACTAGGCAAGCAACAACATAAAGCTGATAAATGAAGTCCTGTTTGTTTTTTATGCCTTCTCCCTGGAATTTATGATCAAGAAAGTGAGAGTGTTTTGTTCTTCTCTTACTCTGCATGCTCCTATTTGAATATTAAGATGCATGTTTGCTGATACATATAGTAGAGGGATGCATTGTTATGCTCTTGGTGAGTTCTCCCTTCCATCATAACAGAACCAACTTAATATCTTTATTGCATTTGGAAAACGCAAAAAATAGACCTGAGAGTGGATTTAGTGCTTCTAGAAGGAGCCAGACTGATACTAGCAAAATTGTCTGCAGAAAGTCTACAGCAGGGAAATCCACCTCCCAATGCTCAATCCTGGCCTAATGGGACTACCTCTAGTGATGAATGTGTGTGTGTGTGTTGCAAGAGAAGGCTTCAGTCTCCATGGCCCAGTCAGTCCTGGTTGATCTGTTGAGAATGCCAATACGAAACAAATCAGTGGTGGGCATGTTTTTTGTGATGGACATCTGTCCATGAGGAATTGACTTGACTAATCAAATCATTTCACACAGCCCACCAAACAGGTGGTAAATGCCAACATCAAATGATAATCATTTATCTGTGCTGAATTCAAATCAGTGACCTACAAATGAAGGAACATTTGTCCTATTAGCAATCTTCAGAGCCATCCAGTTACCCCATGTGCTGCATTTGAAGGAAATCTGAATCAGCAACACAGCTGTTACCTAAGATCAAATAGCAGAATTTTTATTAATAGGCAGAAGGAGTCCAAGCTTGATTTTTCAGAGTGCCAGACTGAGTTTAACCAAATTGGTTAGGGAATCGAAAGAGAATGAGTACGGAATACTACATTTTTTGTCGTCATTTCAAGATTTTGTTTCAAACAAAACCCCTCACACCACTGATGGATTGCAGTAAATTGCATGGCATCGGTATCATGGACTTCTAGCATCATCATAATCTACTCCCTCTTAACCCTCAATTCAGGTCAGCAGAATCCCTAAAGGGATAGATTTCATTGTATGTTATCCCAACACTGTCTTCTACTTCGGAATTGCAGTAACTCTCTAGGGTGCACAGGTACTGCATTCCATATACTTTACAGAGAACCTCAGAGCCCCGACCATGTTTCTAAAAATCCACCCAAGGGTTAGGAATGTTAAATGACTGCACACCTGCATGTTTACTGCCTCCATAAACATACTACGTAAGAGTAAAATCCCTTGCCCAGAAGCATCTGTTCACAAAAACAGACAACATTAACAACAGAAAAAGTAATGGATAAAACATATAGAGTAGGAAAAATCTCTCTCCAACTGCTAAGCACGCAGTCCCAGTGACTAAGAGATTCTTCACTGTGCACGTTAAAGAAAAAAGAAAATCTTAATAAATTAGAAGAGTCTGCTTCACTCAGACCCCACAAGGCAGGCCCACGTGATTAAACTGCCCCAATGCTCCAGACTCACCAGATACTAGAGTTAAATTTTTCTACAGTTAACACTTCTGTCTTTCAGCTAGCAACCTAACTCCTTTCATTGTCTGGTGCTTATCGAGAAGCTGAGTTTGAAGGGTTCATTATGCATTTTCTAATAGAGAGTTACCTGTACAATTGGTGGCGTCGTCTGAGAATAAGGTGATGTCACACCATAAACAGTCTGACACGGCTGTCCTGGGTAATATATGGTTGGCTGAGACTGGGCCGGAGAGTACTGCTGTTGCACAGCTACAGTCTGCTGACTGGAATCCCATACTCCATAACTCTGCCCCTGCACTGGACCCGGGGCAGGCACTGGCAAGACAGCTACATTCGGTTCCTGATGGACAACGGTGTCACTTTGTGCTACGTACTGAGGAGCAGAAACCTCCATCGTTGTTGCTACATGTTGTACTACTGGTACCGGCTGAGGAGTAGTCAGGGGTGGTTCGACTGTGTGCCCAACCAAAGTCTGGGGATGCTCATAGGCTGCAGGAGAGCACATGGGATCCAGGCTCGGTGTGGGTAGTAGCACCTTCCCAGCATTGGGATTGCTGGGATCCACATAAGCCTGCATGGGATAGCCAGGGGGATAGCCAATAAAGCTGTGGTGGGGAGCGCTGTAGCCCATGGAATCGTATGGAAGTGGGGAAGTCATCCCTAGGTTCTGTAGTTGCTGCTGTTGTTTCTGAGCCTCCCGCTGAGCTACTTCCTGTTCAAACAGCTTCCTGCGTTCTTCCGTGGACAGCTTATTGCGATCCTTGAGCCGCACTTTCTTCTTAGAAGAAGCGGGTGTGTCATACCTGAAAAAGAGAACCACTTCATAACTTCTGCCCCAGAGTTACAAAGATTATAGGGGCACCCTCGGATGCTATTTATAGATAAAGGCCCATCAATAAATGCATTAAAAACCAAATGGAGAGAGAAGATAGGAGTCATAACAGAACATTTATTTCTCCAGCTTGAACCTTGGAACACATTTCTTCACTCTAGAGTGAATTTTAAAATTATTTGAAAGAAAAGATAGCCTGAAATAGAGTGCAAAAGAAAAACAACTCACTAGGTTTGGACATTTTCTCCATTTCATACACAGACTCATATTCTCTGCATGTGTGCGCAAGACATTCACATATGTGTACACACACATACGTAAAGCATTTACTTTTCTGAAAAGCCCATTCAAAATAATGCAAAAGAAGATCTTGTTCATATCATCACAGGCAGATCTAATCCTGAAACTTAACCTTTTGGTGGAGGAAAGAAAACCACACTACTGAAAGAACCCCAAACGAAGTATCCAGTAGCACACCAGACTAAAAAAATCCAGTGAAAGTTTATTGAGACCAGCAGACAGCTATAGTTTACATGTTCCCTTTCTGGGCTCCCTCAAGCTGCATTTGCATAAGTAAAAGTTAACATAACTTGTTATACGTGGGGTAAATGTAACATACTATCCAGTAATAGAGGCATTCCCAAAAATTTTCATAGCGTGGTCCACGTCTTAAGTTACTTGGTTCCCTCTCTTCCCATTAACATAACATCTCTGTGGTCAGTACAGTAATGGCGTTTTGGAAAAATATTAGGAAAAGAATATTTTTAGGGTTTTTAATGCGCTTTTAGCAACTGGAACATGAAGAAGCCAGAGCCTTGTGATTAGCCAGCCTTTTGCGGGCCAACAGTGGTTTGGACAACAGCTGGGTAGCCTCTGCCGTGTTGCAATATAATGTATAAGCAAAAGGAGTTTGGGCAAATGATATTTCCAGTGGGAACCTAAACCCTAGAATTCCCTAACTATTGTATGTTTACAATGGCAAGTCTTAATTGTGAATTAAGAGGTTGACATTGAGTAGCATCCAAAAATACTGAGGAACCTCATGTCACTGTTTCCCACTCCTGTAATGTTCATTCCCCTGGAGGATTTCCCTCTTCACAGCTGCATCATGGCTCTAGGTCTGTCAGAGCATTTAAGGATTTTAGCAGAGCAACACAGGTAATTATGCTGTCTCTGTGTAACATACATTTTATGTGCCTTTATGCCCTCAAGTTCAAGCAATGCAACCCAAGAGAAATTGTGCTGGATAATCTAAACATATCTGTTGCATAATAACTTTTCCTAGTGGTCAACGTGATAGCAGATAACATTGCACTGATATTTCCTTATAGCTGCCTTTTCATAGGCTCATAAATTTCTCAAAATATATCTGTTTTGGTTGATATTTTCCATGCTTCGTGACTCTCAATTTTTTGATAAAAGGAATGAAATATATTCATTGATCTGGAGCTATGCAAGGGTGAAAAACATTCAAACATTTCTGCCACAAGAAGATTAAGACTTCTTTGCATGCATAACTCAATAATTGACATTCAACCACTGAGACCTTTTGGAGCCTTTTAATTATTTCTGAATACTAGTCTCCATCTTAATTTGCAAATGTTATTTAAGAACAATGGAATTATAAACAACTGACTTCCATTTAGAGTTGTGCTATTTACTGGACCACAGATCTGCCTAAAAAAATGTGGTTAGACTTTTTCCATTTATTTATTTATTTAAATAGGAGTAATATTTTTCTTCCTGAAACACAAAACTGCTGACAAGATTTTCCAGGGGTAAAAAAAAAGATAGCTTAGGTCAGACACAAAGCATGGAAAATTAAAGATGAAAAGGTGGATATTTTTGAAAGTTAGGAGTGCATGAAAACAGGGGTTACAAGTGAAAATGCTTTGCAGCATTAACTATAGTGGGTTCTACAAAGCAGCAAATATATTCATATACACATCAACTTTGTATTCACGCATCCAGTTTGCTGGATATTGCTACAAGTACATTAGTTAAGATGCCCTTTTGTTTCTTCAGTCCAGTTCAAATACCTGTGAGTATTTATGTTTATATGAATCTTCTTGGTAGTGAGAATCCAATTTAAATAATTAAACGAAAAAGTCAGTATTTTTCTGCACTTATCCAAAGAACTTGTATTAAGAGCCAACTCACGCAAAGGAATAAATACAAAAAAAGGCAAGTGATTCAGTCGTGATGTTAAGCATGTGTCATAATAGTTCCTCCATTCATCCAAGGGCCCATCTCCTCTAGGAGAATCTCCACTCCAGAGAAGCACCAAGGGCAAGGAAGTGTGCCAAGGGCATGCCAGCATACCTCCAAATCCTCCAGAGTTCTGAGAACATCTCTGGAGTTCTTCACCGCTCTGACTTCATCTGTTCTGCTCACCTCCACTATAAGGATTTCATACAGTTTTTTGGAATGAAGTACTATCCAAAGTGCCCTAGCTGCGGATGATTGGCCCATATTACGAGATGGGGTCAGATTAATGATTATTAGGATGCCTCTAAGGGCAGTCATCCCCTCATTCTCCAAGCTTCATTTTTGCCATGCTACATTTTGCCTATTTTCCTCTTACACAAAGTCACTGTTTACACAGCGAGGGTGCATCTGGGAAGAACATGCAAAGAAAGGGCTTCCTGATCTCTATCACCAGAGAACACTCATGCTCAATCATTTGCTAGTCAGTATTTTCTGTTTTTCTAATCTTCCCCTTGCTGTAACGAGAACTTTCCTGCCACAAAGTTTACCTTGTCTCATGTTTCCTGTGCTTTTTGCCTTTTTTATCTCTCTTAATATATATTAGTAATTCATCCATCTCTACTTCTGCCTCCAGTCATTTGTTTGGTTTTTGTTCTGCAAATGGATATTTTTTGTGGATTTATACTCCAATTTTTATGCTGGCCTTTCAAACATGCTTAATAGAGAATAACACGAGGACAATGGAATGCTGTGTTATTTGAAAAATGTGACTTTTTTGTAATCAATTATTCTCTCTCGGCTTTTCTGAAGTCCATATAGTAGACCTTGACTGGCTCGGTACTGGCTTTAACAAGGATGTGTGCTGCATTTTAGATAGTCAGAACAAGAGTTCTGTCTTGCCCCCAAGAATCCCACATACTTAATGTAACGTTTATTAACTCCACTGACCTCTGCTGCCTTTCATCATCTCTAAGTATCGCTTATTCATAATTATCGACTCCTTGTTTTCTGTGATCAGCTCGACCCACTCTGCTTCACTTGCCCAACCCGCTCCACCAGTTGTCACATTCGTCTCTCCAGTCGTCAACATTGGCTGACAGTGAACATGCAGTATCTTGGCTCTCTGAGCAGGGGCCATTTTATTTCCTTTAGACTCTACACAATTCCACACTCTCATACAGCACTTGAAAAATAACCATCCAGATGACATCAGTTGCTAGACTGGGCAGTTTAAGGGTCCACATGAAAACGAAATGATATTCAGTAGTGTGATTTGACATTGTTAACGTACAGTTATGGCTCATGCTCAATACTTGGGACATACTTTTAGCCATTTGTTATATTTAACAGGACTTTTCTCCCTCCAAACATGGCAGCGTTTGCTAATCCTGCAGAAGGATTATATTATATTAAATGTGGACCATAACTACTAAATTTCAGTAGGTTCCCACACTGTTCCCAACCAACTTTCTGTATGTCAATGTCTCCTCTTATTGTCTGCTACTCCATTTACTTCCATCGAGTTGTATTAATGACATCAGAATAATGAAAGTGTGCACGTATTCTGACTTTAAAGTTGTAAGCAGTTTAATGGCAGGCACACAGAAGTGGTTGGACCACAGGACTAGGAGCCAGAAGGTTCTCAAATTCTAATCCTACCTTCCTGCATGGTCTGTGACAAGTCCCTCTTGGACTGGGGGCTGAAGCTCACTCAGCAGATCTGAGTCCAATACCTAGTTCTGTCAGACTTCCTGGGTGATCTTGGCCAAGTCACGAACTCTTTCCCTTAGTTTCCCATCTGAAAAATGGGGATATTACCTCTTTCCTCCTAACCTTTGTCCATCTTGTCTATTTAGACAGGGATTGTCTCTTACTCTGCGCATGTACTGCACCTAACACAATGGACCCCCGGATCTTGGTTAGGGCCTCTTGCTGCTAATGTAATACAAACCAAATGAAATCACTTCTGAATTGTTTTTGTGCATTGTCAGTTTCACTGTTTCCCATAGGTAATTAGCCAGTTCTCCCCTTTGTCTGGATGTTTCACAGAAAGTATTTTTGAAATAGATAGTTTGATTTAAAAAAACACAAAAATTTGCAAAGGGTCTCAGGGGCAGGTGTAGTAACTGAAGCTACTTTAAACTAATTAAAAAAATTAATTAGATTTCAAGGTGAGTGCATCTCTAACCTCTTATTTAAAGTTTGCCTATATGTAATATGAAGATACTGCTTACCTACCTCATAGGATATTTTTAAAGGGCTAATTAGATAACCATCTGGAAAGAACTTTAAAGACGAGAAGTGCTATACAAGTAGTATGCAAGACGGAAATAGCAGCACTTCACTAACCTCTCACGTGCTGGCAAAGCTAAGCTGTGAAGAAACTGTGCAGGGGAGACGGCCAACAGATTGCTCAGGAAGAACCACCATCGTGTGGCGCCGTTTTAATTGTTTTTATAGGTTTCTAAGAGTCACTTTACCTGAGCAAATGCAGCCTGATGAAACTGTTTGTGGAGAAAGGGGAAGGAAGGGTAACGGGAGAGAAATAGCTGCCTGATGATGTATTTCCTTGGGTTATTTTTTGCTGGATAGCCACTGGATAATTTCCATTTTTTATATATAAAAAGGTGCTTTTGAGGATTTTCTATGTATCCAGGGAAGTTATTTCTTTTTTGGCTTTGCACTTTTATAATCTGCAGTGTGCAGGCAGGTCCTAGTGCAAAGTAATTTAAAAATAAATAGAGTATCTCCTGGATAGGCTAAGGGGAAGTCTTCAGAGTCCAGGTTGGTACCCTCTGACTTCCCCTCTAAACTTTCCCACTTTCACGTTCATTTCTGAATGAGAACTGGATACGGCTTCCATCACCAAAACACCACCAGCATAATTCATTCCCAAGCAGCACTGAGAAGTTGATGGGAGGCGCTAAGGGTATTTGTTCAGCTCTTCTCAGTTGTAGCTACACAACTCCAAGCTACCCTAGCTGAAGTGGACTACATTTGAAGCAGTCATCTAGAAATGAAAGACTTGCTTCCACATCCATTATCAATAACCACACAGCATATTCATTTAATAGAAAATTTCCTTTTTCCTATTTATTTTCAGAAAGTCACAAAAAATCATCTTTGGCAACTTTAGTTTGAAAAGGCTAAATAAATTCAACTTTCCCCTGCTGGACAGACACGGGATTCATCAGAACCCTCAGCATGAGCATCCTTGATGGAAATGGTACAGTAAGACAACTTGCCTGTCATCCGGCCTCTTGGTTCCTCGCTCATAGGCCGAAGATGGTGGGGACAATGACTCTCTCCGTTTCTTCTTCTCTTTACTCTGGCTCTGCCTCTCAGGGTCTCTCTCTCTGCTCTGGTTTGGATTCTTTGGGGTAGCAGTTTGGTCCCTATGACCAACTGCATCCCTCCCCCGGTCTCCTGTTAAGCAAGATGGATAAAAGGAAGTAGTCTTTACATTTCAGTAGGTTTCTGCTTTCACCTTTGCTGCTGTTGTAGTATGTATATTTTTTGGCCCAATCACTCAAATGAAATGCAGGATGCCCCCTATTAGCACTACACTGTAGTTATGGCTGAGACAATACTTTCTTTTTAACACCCTATTTTTAGTGACTTCTCTGTTTCCTGGGACATTACGTTACAGACTGAAATTTATCATGCTTATCCTTATTCATGGGAATTCCCCCCTCCTCCTCCACCTGAATTTGAAGAAAATTTAATCAGAGTGAAAAATGAGGTCTTCAGACCTTAATATAGGTTATTAGATGCATTTTTGCACTTGAAAAGTTTGGATATAAAAACTTGGCATGTGCATAGTCTTCAACACTGATTACATATTTTATTAGACTTGAAAAGCATCTGGCCTAGAACTCTAGGAGTTTTTAACAAGAGGAAGCACGTAGTGTGTGTGGTAAAAACTTGAATTTTGTCTCCAGATAATCAGCCCAGGTGACAAAGTGCACTGGCGGAGTGTGACTTTGTATCAATCACTAGGGACACATTTTGACACTACGGCCTCTTTCATATACAGTTTGAACATAATTGCTTCCGTAAAACCCTTTAAAACAAGAAGCAGGTCCTAATCAGTGTTTAGACATGTTGACACAACACAATATATTCCTTCAACTTTTTGGCACTCTATATCTTTTACGCTACTGTCATTTTTCACAACTGATCTGTGCACCCCGAATTTGCAGCACTGACAAGTTACTATACCTATCAAGGAACTGTCACATTAATTATAAGACACCTGCAGTGAGACAGGTCATGATATTTTGCACTGTTATCAGTGATTCTTCAATAGTGATCTCCAGAGCATATGCTGTCTGTCTGCAAAACAGTGTCACACTGATAAGCACCTGTCAATCTGCAAGGAGTGATGCCTTCTGCTAACTGTAAGCACAGTCTAGGATGCTTTTCATAATGGCCAGAGGTTTTTTTAGGCCAACTGCCCCCACCCCCAACACTTACTTATATCCTGATTCTTGTCTTAGTCAAGGGTGGGTTTTTGGGGGGTGGGTGGGGAAAGAGGAATTAAGCACAATCAAAATTACAGAGGTATCAAATATGCAGAAGGAAAGAACTTCCAAGTGACCTGGAGAGGAAGGACAGCAGGAAACAGGGACATTTGGCCCCATAAAATAAGAACCTCCTACAAGCTGTGAAGAAATAATTTTATAGAATCAGAATTTAAGACTATTGAAGCCCATCTGATAATTTCTACACCTAGCCCACAACTTCTCTCTGAGCTATGAACCAATGGCATGGATACAAGCTGCAGATTTCATAATCAGTTACACCTATCACAGTAAGAGAATTTCTTTATTTTATTTAAATTTATATTTATTTTTAATGTATTTATTTAAATGTATTTAAAATTTATTTATAATTTAATTTATTTATTTTTTTATATTTCTTTAACAGTGTCCTATTTCTTTTTATCTCTTTAATAGTGTCTTAATATTAATGTCGCCTGTACGGCTGCCAAATGGAAAGGCATAGAAAGGGGAAAGAGAAGTGAAGATGCTCCAAGAGAGGAGCTTGATTTTAAAAAAATGGCCCACTTCTGAAAGCCACAGCATTATACCACAAGAGAACTCTGAAGTGAATGTATTGTCATGGGATGAGTGCACATATAACATACCACGGTGCTGTACTGTATTAATAGCTAAGTCCTTGAGTGCTCACATCTGAATCATTGCAAAGCTGAAAATTTGCAAGGACTTAGGTTGTGCAAATGTCTAATATATCCAACACATCTCAAGAATTCCATTAATTCTTCAGGGTGCATCAGAGTATTTTCTGTCGCTAGCACAATTCAATTAATTTGTCAAAGGTCACCCAATCAATGTAAAACTAGCATGAATTGCTGTTTGTGAAGAGCTGTGGAGTTGCTCTTTCTGCAGTGCTCGAGAACAACCTCTTTAGCGCCAATCTTTTTTACATCAGGAAAAAAAAAAAAACAGGCTCTTAAGTCCCTGCAAATGGGCAACATATGGTGCCCAGAGCATATAAGTCACTGTCCACAAATGCCCCCATGTCACGTAGCACTAGATGTAATTTAACATCTTGTTTTAATTGATTTTGTTCTTGTGGGGCTGTGCATAGATAAAAAGTAACAAGCACTACATGCCAGTTTTGAGTTCCCCCTCTCCTCATGAAACAGTGAGTAACAGGTGCGAACACACAGTCTGAGCTAAAGATACAAATCAGTGATCTGGTGAGACAGAACAGAATTGCAACCCAGGGGTACAAACTGCTTCTGTTTCATGTTTATATCGAACTCCAGTATGCCTGGAGATCCTTGGACCCATGTACAAAAGAGCTACTGATATGTAAACTGAGCTTGAAACAATGTTCTAATCTTGCCTTTTACCCAGGCTATGGTACCATTCTCAAAGTTGGTTTAAACACTTTTCAGGTCCACTCACATTGGTCTGCTGAAAAGTGGTTTTAAGCTGGTTCAGCAAACATGACTTAAGGCCTGGTGCGTACGACACCTGAAGCTGGGGACCCACAAAAGGAAGATATTCAGTTAACGGGAGATGCACAGAGAGAAGCCTCTGAGTTTAAAGTCCCCTCTGTCCATGTACTGATAAGCCTCTGTACATCCCACTCTGAATTTCCTTACTGTGATCAGATTATGTATTAGCTGTAGAGAGGAACACTGGCCTCATGGTTAAGACACTGGGCTGGGATTCAGGAGATGGGGGTTAAATTCTTAGCTCTACCATAGACTATGTGACTTTGAGCAAGTCCTTTACTCTGTGCTGCAGTTCCCCATCTTAAAATGAAACTAGCAATACTTCCTTTCTCCCAACATTCGCCTGTACTGTCTACCTAGACTGTACACTGTTTAGGGCAGAAACCGTCTTGAACAATGTGTACGTACAGCAACAACCACAAGGGATCCCTTAGGTTCCACTGTAATACATATAATAAAAAAGTGGTGTGTGGGTGTGTGTGTGTGTGTTCTCTGAAAAGCATTCAACTTTAGACACAAGGAAAATAGTTTCAGCTGCTACTTGAAAGGTTCCTTGACTACATACCACTACTTTCCTTTTCTGCTTGACTCTTCTTCGGGATTCGATACACCTCCTGCAAAGCAAGCCAGACACACAATCAGATTTTCAGCTGGACATTGAGACTACTGCTGATATAACTGTGGGGTGGGAAGGATCACGTAAGTCCCACAACTTTGTAAACAGAACAAAAAGGTCCAGATCTCTTAAAGTGCAGATATAGTCCTAAAACATGGCATTGTGGTGGGCCCTATTTTATTTTCTCTCAATAACTTGTATATCAAATCTGTTCAGTTTATACAACCATACCAAGTGCTACAGTCTCTCTGTGTCAGTAATCCAAGTATGTCAGCAGAGGATTTAAGCCAGCAGATTCTAAAGTTGCCATCTTTCCTGTTTACTATAAATATAGAGAGTTGGAGGTGTACTGAAATAAAAATCAAAGGATGCCTTTTCTAATGGTAAACCAACTCTGACCTGAATTAGGTCATTCTCGTTCTGCCTCTTAAGGCCATGTTTACACAAGAGAGCTCACAGCGGCGCAGCTGCAAGCTCTCATGTAGCCACTCTAAGGGCTTGTCTACACTGGCACGTTACAGCACTTTCTCGCTCATGGGTGTGAAAACACACACACACACACACACACACACACCCCCAAGTGCAGCAAGTTTCAGTGCTGTAAAGCGCCAATGTAGATGCGCACCAGCTCTGGGAGCCGCACTACGCCCCGCGTGGAGGTGGGTTTTTTAGAGCGTTTTAATGTTGCCAGTGTAGACTAGCCCTAAGGGGACAGGACAGAACTCTCCTTTCAGCGTAATTAATCCACTCCCAACGAGTGGTGGTAGCTATGTCAGCAGGAGAGGTCAGATATGTTGTGATCGACCAGGCCAAGAGAAGCGTTCGAGCTAAGCAGAGCTCTTCTTCAAGTCTGAGAAAGGCAATCAGAGTGTCACAGCTAAATACAATGTGGAACAGATTGGGAAGCCTAGGAGTTAACTCTGTTGCAAGGGACCATTCAAAATGAAGTGGCCCATTAACACCTCTGCAGTCATAGGACATAAGAGGGTTAGCCCTGTCCACACCAGAAACCTTAGGGCTTGGCTACACTCGCAAGTTAGAGCGCATTAAAGCGGCCCCGGGCGCCCTAACTCCTGAGGAGTCCACACTGGCAAGACACGTAGAGCGCCTGGACTCTGCAGCTGGAGCGCTCCTGGTAATCCACCTCCACGAAAAACATAAAGCTTGCTGCACCCCGGCTGAAATGCCCGGGCGTCAGTATGGACGACGTGTTGCATTACTGCACTGTGATTGGCCTCTAGAAACATCCCATGATCCCCTGAAGTCAAGTGGCCATTGTTTTGAACTCTGCTGCAGGCGTGGGAATATCCCCTTTCAAAGCTCCATTTCTGACAGCCGGCTGCTTATCTGCTCCAGGACAAAGACATACACACAACACACTCCCTGTCATACTCCACACACACACACACACCATTTGAAAAGCACGTTGCAGCCACTTGCACACTGGGATAGCTACCACAATGCACTGCTCTTTGTGGTGCTGTGAGAGATGCTAATGTGGCCCCGCCAGTGCACTTGCAGCTGACAGTGTAAACACATGGCAGCGTTTTCCCTGCTGCGGTCTCCAAAGGCTGGTTTAACTCCCAGCGCTCTACATCTGCAAGTGTAGCCAAGCCCTTACATTGGCACAGTTGCACTACCAAGATAGATCTTTCGTGTAGACGCTCTAGGCAGACGGGAGAGAGCTCTCCCGTCGACATAATTAACCCACCCCCAACAAGCGGCGGCAGCTATGTTGGTGGGGGAAGCTCTTGAAGATGGGCAGGTTGGTGGGAGAGGTCAGATATGGTGTGATCGTTTTGTGAAAAGTTTTTGCCCATGGATGATAGAAAATGCTAACAGTCAAAAACACCCTAGGTGAGCTCATTCGAGAGCTCATCATCATCAGATGCAAGCTCCAGGACACACCAACTCAAAGCAGCACCAGATATGCCAACTTTCGTGATCGGATCGCAAGAGACATGATTTCTGAGTAAAATTAAGTCTCACTCATGATCTTGTGATAAAACTCTCAAATGTCAGGATTCACAGCTGAAAAAACAAATAAACAGAAAAAAAAAACATCCTGACATTTGAGAGTTCAGGAAGTGAGGCTAATTTTACTTGGAAATCCTGTCAGACGCGGGTGTGGCAAGGGTTCCTGCTGTCAGGTTCACCTCAGGAATGATGGCTCCCCTGCCAGGCTGGGAAGTGGGAGAGGGGACTCTACTGCAGCTCCCAGGCCTGGGGAGGGCAAAGAACCCTATGAGGAGCAGAGGCTGGGAGAGCTGGATTATGGCCTGGGGACTGCAGGGGGCTGAAGTGACCGGGGTGGATGCTGATGAGGTCGGGGGCTGTATTGATGGTGGATTCTGAGCAGATGAGATGAGTTCTGGAAATGGTGGGAGGTGATGGGGAGGTGCTGAACTGACAGGCAGATGAGAGCAGCTGGGGGTCTGAACTGAGGGGGGTTGGATAGGAACAGAACTGATGGGGGAACTGCGGGGACAGAATTAAATTGGGCAGATGTGGGGGTGAGATCTCCTGCAGCAGGGGCCAAAAATCACCTTATCCAATATCTGTGGGAGAGTGAACACTAGTTGTCCCATGAACACACCCTGGGGATGGGCAGGTGGAGTTCAAAAAAATCAAGGAACTGACCTAAAAACATGATATAATTTTTTTTTTAAATGTCATGATTGTTGGGCCAATTTCATGATTTTTGATCTCTCAAAGTTGGCACTGCAGCACTAGACCCTGCTTTAACAGATGCAAAACCACAGACATATCTCTACTGCTATGATGATCAATGCCCTCACCCTCCCAACAGCACACCTTTCAAGATCCACATATACCTATCACAACATGTGGTGCACCTCAGAACAGCGCATCAAATGCCACACAACCGCTATGAAGGTAAAACCAGACAATCACTATGCTCTCGAAAATGAAAAAATTATTAAAGACAAAAACACACTATCATCTGCAGGCAAGCACTTTTCACAAAACGATCACTCTGTACATGACCTCTCAGTCCTCGTCCTCAAAGGAAACCCGGACAACATCTTCAAAATATAAGCCTGGGAGCCTACAGTCATTACTTTGCTAGACACTAAAAATCATGGACTCAATAAGGATACTGGTTTTATGTCTCTTTACAACAATCTGTAACTCACTAACAGATTCAGGGGGAGGGATAGCTCAGTGGTTTGAGCATTAGCCTGCTAAACCCAGGGTTGTGAGTTCAATCCTTGAGGGGGCCACTTAGGGATCTGGGGCAAAAATTGGTCCTGCTAGTGAAGGCAGGGGGCTGGACTCAATGACCTTTCAAGGTCCCTTCCAGTTCAAGGAGATTGGTATATCTCCAATTATAACAATAATATTATAACAATAACTAACACTCCTTTGTCTTATGACTGCAGAGGTGTTAATAGCCCAGTTAATTTTGAGTGGTCCCTTGCAATGCATTAACTCCTATACTTAATCTGTTCCACCTTGTATTTAGCTGTGACACTGATTACCTTTCCCAGGTAATCTGGTCTATACTAGAAAATTAAGTTGGATTTACTGTCAGTCAGGGGTGTGAAAATCCACACTCTCTGAGCAGCATTGTTAAGCTGACCTAAGTCTCGATGTAGGCCTTGTCTACACTAAAGGGAAAAGTCCATCTAAGCTATGCAATTTGAGTTACGTGAATAGCGTAACTCAAGTGAACATAGCTTAGATCTTCTTACTGCGGGATCCACACTACGCGATGTAGTCAACTCCCCTTGCTCTTCTCTATCCAGTGGAGTACAGGAGTCAATGGGAGAGCGATCTGTGGTCAATTTAGTGGGTCTTCACCAGACCCGCTAAATCCATTGCTGATGCATTGATCGCCAAGCATCGATTCCCTTAGCACTAGGCCTCTTGGGGAAGTGGATTACCTATGCCAATGGAAGAACCCCTTTCCATTGGTGTATGTAACATCTACACTGAAGCGCTACAATGGTGTACCTGTGCTGCTGTAGCATTTTAAGTGTAGACAAGCCCCTAGACTTGAAGAAGAGCTGTGTGTAACTTGACAGTTTTCTGTCTCTTCCACCAACAGAAGCTGGTCCAATAAAAGCTACTGGCCAGGTCTATGCTACAGACTTATATTGGTATAACTGTTGCTCAGGGATGTGAAAAATCCACACCCCTGAGCAACGTAGTTATACCGACGTAGCCCCCCCATGTAGAGAGCACTATGTCAACAGGAGAGCTTCTCCCATCGACACAGCCACCGTCTCTCAGGGAGGTGGATTAGCCACTCTAATGGGAGAAGCTCTCCCATCGGGTTAGAAGCATCTTAATGAAAGGGCTACAGCAGTGCAGTAGCACAGGTGCAGCTGCACTGCTGTACATAAGACATGCCCATTACCTCACCCACCTTGCGTGTCTCTTATTTTATTGTCAATAATCATGCCCCTGCAATCAGAATGGAAGTGAAGTACAATGGATTATGCAGAAGCCAGTACAAGATCCAATTCACTCTTCAGTAAGTGCATTGGCTCTAGAGGGCTAACAGCTAGAATACTTACCAGGAAAGAATTCCTATGTAGAAAGGGTGCTTAAGCATACGCTTAAGTGCTTTCCTGAGCCCCAGAACTATGTTTGTGAAACTGGGACTGAACATGTTTAGCTGACCCTCTCGTAGCAAACAGTTTCGACACATCCGCCCAGTGGGCTTTTCCAGGAAAAACTGCATCAGCTGTGCATGGTCATACCTTTCACGTTACACAATTGTGGTTCAATCAGCACACTCCAGGAACATGCAAGCAGCTATCCCACATCTCAGCTGCTGGCACAAAGCTCGGGGGTGTTTCTCACGATAGATATTTTAGGATCTGGGATTTCTTATGCCATGCTGAGAAGCCAACAGCCTCATTGGACATAATGAAGAAAGGAAACCTGCTTTGTGATTCGGGCTGCTATGTTTTCAAGCATTAAAGTCTCAAAGCTGGATTGCCTAGCATTGAACAAGATGGAAATGCTAACACGTAATCCAGTGCTTCCCAAACTTTAACAACCTGTGAACCCCTTTCACTAAAATGTCAAGTCTCACGAACCCTCTCCTAAAAATGAGTATTTCCAGGGATTTTCTCCTTTACCTGAATATAAATTATAAAAGCTGTGATCTTGGAAATTTGTTTTTATGACATGCTTATTACACACTATTATTAATAATAATTTATCATTACTGTATTTTTATTACATTATGAAAACAGCAATACTCTCCCAAGATCTCACTTTCGTAGCTTGTATCGTTTTGAATAAGCCTGTTATAAGACAAGGCTCCTATGTTTCATCAAGGAGCATGGGATGTGAAACAGCATGAAGGCATTGAAGAAGCCAACTCAAAGAGTTCCTCCTACATAAGCATTCAGGTCTTGAGCAGTCTAGGCAAACAACGCACATTACAACCAAGCTTAAACCTGTTGTTCATAATAATTTAAAAAACAAGACTAGCTGCCTATTTAATTTCAAAAACAGCAAAAAAAAATCCACCTCCCTTTCCATTTCTTATAAGGAGTCTTGAAGTTTAAATCTCCTCACTGTGATAGATATGCTTGCTTTGATCTGCTTAGCTCTTGGAAGTCCAGGGGCTCCGAGCTGGTGGTTTTGTGCTGCCCGCGGTCCCTAGGGGACAGCTCTGTCTGCTATTAGGGAATTTTTTCCCCCCAAGAACCCCCTGTAACATTTTGTGAACCCCAGTTTGGGAACCACTGATGTAAGCTGATCTCTCTGTATTGCTGACCTGACCTATGAGATGATGCTCTGGGCCAAGCCCGGCTTTATCCCACTGGCAGAATAATAGTGTGACCAGCTACTGCAAAAGGAATTTGATGAGGAAATTGGATGACTAAGCACACTCTCAGCATTCTCTTTGAATGGAGCTAGCCCCGATGCTTGAATAAGACCATGCACTGGGTGCAGAGAACTGATTTGCACTGTGGAGGTTGGCTACCAACACTCACTACTGCTCCTTGACCTACATGTAGGAGCTCAGGGAACTCATCAGCAGTCAACACTGTTCAACTGTTCACACAGGGACAAGGTGGGTAAAGTAATATCTTTTATTGGACCAATTTTGGTGGGTGAGTGAGACAAGCTTTTGAGCTTTTGCAGAGCTCTTCTTCAGGTCTGGGAAACTTACTCAGAGCATCACAGCTAAATACAAGGTGGAACAGATTCCCCAGCATTAGTACTACCACTAAGTACTGCTTATGCTGAACAATCTGTTCCACCTTGTATTTAGCCGTTACACTCTGAGTAAGTTTCCCAGCCCTGAAGAAGAGCGCTGCATAAGCTCGAAAGCTTGTCTCTCTCACCCACCGAAACTGGTCCAATAAAAGATATTACTTCACTCACCAGCCCTGCTGACAGCAATTCCGGGCCCCAGGGCAGAATAGTCAATGCCCCCACCCCCCCAAAAGGGATGGCTGAGGTTTACGACTCTACTTTTTATGTTATTGGTAACACATTAGAATCCACTGTGTGTAAGTTGTGGCGTTGCTTGATCTAGTTAACATTTCCCCCCAGTTACAACACCAGTATTAAACAAATTGTGAGCCTAAATATAAGATGTAGAATTTGTTATTTTGAGTTATATATTTAAATTAAATAGACACATTATGGAATAAAATTAATTAATATATAAAACATTTAAAGAAGCACAAAGTAAGAAAACACCTAAAGTATCAAGTAGGCTAATTAAACACCTAATCGTGATTCATATATAATCTAAAGACAAGGAAAAAACTGATATACAAGATGTAACTGAATATGCCCAACCAGGTTAAAATACACAATACAATACTTGCGCAGCTGGTGCCCAGAGCAATGAGCAGATGGTAGGCATGGTGCGCCACATCTACTGGGAGATCTCCAAGCAGGCGGCCAGGGAATAAGACAGAGGGAAAACCCACGCCTCATTCTCTGGCTTAGCGTTGGAGGTGGCCCATTATCCTGTGCTCCTGATAGCGCAGGGGTTCTCAGCCTTTTGTCCTGGTGACCCCTTTCACACAGCAAGCCTCTGAAAGCGACCCCCCCCTTATACATTAAAAATACTTTTGTATATATTTAACACCATTATAAATGCTGGAGGCAAAGCGGGGTTTGGGGTGGAGGCTGACAGCTCGCGACCCCCCGTTTGAGAGCCCGTCATAACGGCTTGTCAGCCAGTGCTAGCGGCAGCGAGGGGGGGCTGGCCCCACCTGCCTCTCGGCAAACCTAGGGTGGCTCAGTTGGGTGGCTGAATTTGCTGGCTTGTGTCTGGTGATGAGCTACAGCCCTGGGGGAGGAAATCTGGTAGCGCAGAGGGAGCTTGTTCCTCTTTCAAGTCCCCCTGTCCTCAGCCCTGCAGCCGGAAAGCCAGCACGGCAGGCACAGCGGCTCCCGAGCAACCAGAGGAGGCAGCAAGCTCCATGGTTCCCAGAGCTGCTGTTGTGAACGCTCTGCCAGACCAGCAGGGTGCAGCAGCGCTCTGAAAAACTTACTGGCACAATGAGGGACGGCGCTCTGTACAGAGCAGCAGGAAACAGATCACTCTCTTTTTCTAAATTGTAATTAAAAAAATATGTATCTATCCCATCCACCTTTGAAATCGCTGGGCCCCTGGGCAATTGACCCCTTCCCCCTGTCAGCAGGCCTGTCACGCACCGTGTGTCTCTAATAGCCTGGGACCAACAGGGCTGTTACAACACTGCAAACTTCTGCCACAGTAAGTCTCATTGTCTTGCTTGATGATGCTTACAAACGTGCCTGAGATAATGGAGGGTTCAGATTACCTTGAGGGGCATTTCCTCACTGTTCTAGAGGTACTGAAGCAGCTCACTTTCCCCTACGTAACCAGTTCCCACGGTAAGGTGACATTTTTGTCATATTTTTGACTATTGCTACATTAAGACAAAAATGAATAATGAGGATTTCACAGTGAAGATACTGGGAAAGCAGAACATTTCTTGCCTTTACTCTACTGTCCACTGAATACCTGCTTCACAGATTAAAAATAAATTCATTGTTCTGTGGCAAAACTTGCTTGTCTTTGGTATTTCTAACACAGGTGACGTTAGCACCTTGTTCTGGTAATTTCTCTAGCACGGATCGTGCCAGAACATCTTTGTTTAGCAGAAGGATGGTCCTGTGTTTAAGGCACCAGGCTGGGGCTTGGGAGACCAAATGTCAATTCTCTGCTCTGCCACAAACTTCTTCTATGATCTTAAGAAAGCCAATGTCTCTGGGCCTTATTTCCCCATCTGTACAATGGTGATAGTAGCACTTCCCTACCTGACAGGGTGTGTATGAAGATAAATCAATTCGAGATTGTGAGACGCTCAAATACTAGGCCACTGCGGGGCCACAAATACCTAAAATAAGAATGTTGCAAACACCAATACTGCTCTTGGGACAGTATTTGGGGGCTGATGCCTCATTAAAAGGAGTGCAAAATCTATGGGATCCTACCATAACCAGTTATTAAACTCAGAGACTACATGGTCTAGTGCAGTGGTTCTCAACCAGGGGCACATGTACCCCTGGGGGTATGCAGAGGTCTTCCAAGGGGTACGTCAACTCATCTAGATATTTGCCTAGTTTTACAATAGGCTACATGAAAAGCACCAGTGAAGTCAATAAAAACTAAAATTTCATACAATGACTTGTTTGCACTGTTGTATATACTATACATTGAAATGTAAGCACAATATTTATATGCCAATTGATTTATTTTATAATTATATGGTAAAAATGAGAAAGTCAGCTATTTTTCAGTACTAGTGTGCTAGGACACCTTTGTATTTTTATGTCTGATTTTGTAAGCAAGTATTTTAAGTGAGGTGAAGCCTGGGGGTACACAAGACAAATCAGACTCCTGAAAGGGGTACAGTCATCTGGAAAGGTTGAGAGCCACAGGTGCAGTGCATCCAGTACCATGAGAACTCAGGTCAGTTGCAATTGCTGTGCCTCAGTTCCCCCGTATGTAAAATGCAAGTAACCATTTACTTCACATGAGTCTTGAGATAACTAGCCATTTCTCAGCACTTTCCACCAGTGGTCTGAACACCGATACGATTATTGATTACAGTGTAATTTTTTTTAAAAGCAAAAATGGGCTCTACATATTTTCATTATTTTAAGGGTTGTTCAAGTTTCAAATTTAATTATCCAGTGGATCCTTGAAACTAAAATCAAATAACCCCATTTTATTTACCAAAATTCTCTTTGCTACTTTCATTCTTTACCCAACACTTGTTTAGCAAGGAGTTCATTGCTTACACAGAGCCTCTCACCTCCAGCCATTTTACCCGGGTTTGTGAACTTATCAGATCTCAGGCTAATCAGGACTGGGCCTGGCCAGTACTTGGCTATGAGTGCCACAGTAGGGCTAAGGATTCATGCTTCTCTGAGGCATGAACCAATGTCACAGCATAGTGTTAAGGGTTTTGTGCTGGTGGATGCGCTGCCTCTCAGATGAGATATAAAAGAGAGGTCCACTTGTGGTCATTAAAAATCCCGGGGCAATTTTTACAATGGTAGATGTGTTAGGCCTCTGATTCTAACCAAATTCCATCTCATGTAATTACATTTTATATGCATACAATTTTCCCTGTTCCAGATAACTTGGTATTTTTCTTTACTTCCTGGCCTATGCTATTGTTCGGTGTTCATTGTGTGCTATAACTTGATTCCATGCCCAGAGCTGGTTTCATTGGTAGGTGAAGTGAAACCAATATCCCTTATTTACTTCAGAGATGTCGAGGTTAATGTCTGTAAAGTATTTTTGAGGTTTCTGAATTAAAGGTACTACAGCACTGCAGACTATTATTAAAGGTGCTATGTCATTATTTACTTCATAGTTTGCACTTGAAAAACACTGTACAAATGATTATTAAAATAAATCACTCTTTCTCTGAGGCTCCAGCCAAATCCTAAGCAATGCATTTATGTCCTCCCACAATAACGCTTTGTTTGTAATGTCAGATGAAGACATCGCTGCAGGAACAAAGGGGAGAAAGTCAGTTTAGGGGACAGAACTCAGAACAAACTGATTGTGTGTGGAGGCATTTTACTCATCTTGAATATACGTTACACACACATGCACATTTCTTCAAATGTTAAGCTCTTTAGTGCACGGATTGTCTCTCTCATGTGGATAATGCATAGTACATTGTTGGTGCTACTAGAATACTCATTTTCATTTTTGGTGTCAATAGGATGGTCTATGAAATGACTTTTACGCCTAGCACTACTGTCATCCTTATCTTAGAAGATTTCTAATAAGTATGTCACTGTTATATCTATGTACCAAAGCAGTTAATGTAATAATAGGAATCTTTCTATGTTTGAGCAGTTAAAATGTCTATGTATTTTCTATGAATTAGATCTGTGCACTATATTTTGGGCCCTGAGCTTGTAAACATGTAGACACATTTAGTTTTACTCACATGAGAAATTAAGGTTAATGGGACTACTTATGTGATTAAAGTTAAGCACACGCATAAGTATTGGCAAGATTAGAGTTTTAGATTGCAATTGTGATTAGTGACCTAAGTGTTCTTGTCAAGTACCTCTGGATAGGTTTAGTAAAAATTATTTAAACAAAATGTTAACCAATTGTATAGCATTATGGATTGTGAAACACCTTTCATAGTCACCCATGTTTTAAATTGTATACTATTTAAATTTAAATGTTTGTTCTTATTGCACTCATTACTTGTAATAAAACATGCATTTCATGATAATGATACTATAATATGTGTAACAACTTGCATAGGAGTCAGTTTGTGGAGCTGCATTCTGGATCAGTGATGTTTTCTTTGTAATTTTCTCCTGTTATTATTTTCGTTTCAACTCAGACCAAGACACTGCTGCTACCTACAGGGCTAACTGGAATAGCTAATGGAGAGCATCTCCAATCCATGCCCTTCCCAGACTGACTAAGATTAATTAATAAGACTAGAAACTAATTTAATTCTCTGTGGAAGTGGAATATGTGATGAACTAGCCATTTTGTGTCTGCGTAATACTGAAAGTCAGGTGAAAAGATACAATAGCATTCCATATTGGGAAAGAAAAAACTGACCTATTGGAAAGTAACAGAGGCAGACTGTTATGGGGGATGCTTCCATAAAGCATGAGGGCTATAAATGTAGGCCAATTCAGAGTATTCTTAAGCATCTGGACCCCTCTATTAAAAATGCCTCCAATAAAACATGTCCTCTTTCAGGTCCACAAATGCTAAGTCACATCAGTAAATGGTCACCACCACATCATACAAAAGAGACTAGGTTAGCATAATCTGCTGGGACTCCATGGTTTTGTATTTGATTTTTGTTTACATAGGGCTAGATTCTGCTAATGGATCTATACAAGTACCCAGCTGGAACCTCACTGAAGTCAACAGTACTTTGCACAGCACAATGGTCCTTACCCTGAAACTGCCAACTCCTCTGAACAGGGTCTTTCCACTGGGTGTCGTACGGACACAGTGTACTGTCAGCACTTCAGTAATCATGTCCCAATCAAAGTAATGCACTATTTTCAACATAGCATTAAAGAAAACCTTTTGAATCCAAAGGCGGGAAAGACTAAACTGATGGCTAACAATGTGATGTCTACACAAAATAATATGATGAGGCTTTTCTGCCACTGTGATTGAGTGCTGGCAGTTTCTTTTGTATGTCTATAACTCAGCTGCACTTAAACATTAAAAAAGTTAATCGCTGCTTAACCTCTGCCTTCAAAATCTCAACTCTAAGTCAGTTTCATTTTTTTAAAAGTTCAATACAAAACTTAATTTAAAGGGAGGCTGCACTACTCACCTCAGCAGTCTAAGCATTCAGAGAACAAGTGCTTGTCAACATAAATAAAAATAAGTTCATATTCTTCAAAAGGTTTAAACATTTCATTATTCATTTCCCCATTTAAAGCTGGGTGCAGCCATCTTGCTCAAAGGTGATGTCATTTGAGATGCTGTCCGTGAGTGTCTGAATGCACTGATTACCCTAGCTTTCAGCCTGCTTTAATGGTTTAGGGTCAGAAGTAAAACTAATAAATATTTCAACAAAATGTTTATTTTAAAATACTAAACAAAGTTTTTATTATTTAAAGCTGATTGGAAATTGATTTACAGCCTTTTCCACTGGACTTCCCAGTGTCACAAAATGACAATTTTTGGCAAGGTGTTTATCTCCAGCACTAGACTTAGAAAACCCAATAGCCATTAAAAACCACATTTTGCAATTTTATTGATGGGAAGAAAATGCTTTTTGTCCTACTCGGCTATGTGCACAAATTTCCTTTCAATGAGTTAAATCAATGTTTAAGAAATCCTAAAGAAAAACAACTCACTGTGCTTAAAGTGAAATCTTGCAGTACATTAGTGCAAAGAGTAACTACCGGATACTAAGCAAATGCTATTGCAGGTCCAAAAACACAGAGTGGGTTTCAGATAGTTTTAGTTATTTGGTTTGGTTTCAGTATTAGCCTCTCTTTATAAGGGAAAATATAATCCTTATTTTTGTTTTTACATAGAATTTATAACAGTGCTTGAAACAGTAATTGTCAAACTCAACAAAAAATATTTGAATACTGATTTATTGGCTTTGATACAATTTTTGAAGTATGAATCCTATACAAAATGTTCCCATTTGAATTGTACAAGTCTGTCGCAACTTACGCACATTTAACATGCGCGACTTCAACTTTACGCATACGACCGGAGTCGGGGGGGCATGGCCTCAAGCAGGAGGGGCGTGGCCTCAAGATTTAAAGGTCCTGGGGCACCAGCTGTGGAAAATAAAGAAAAGCCTGAGAATAAAGCCCGGCAGAGCCCTTTAAATCCCGCCCGCAGCTCCGGCGGCGGGGCCGGAGCCAGCTGTGGCGGGGAGCCCGGTGGAGCCCTTTAAACCCCGACCGTAGCTCTGGCGGCCGGGCCGGGCCGGGGTGGGGGGGGGGAGCATTTAAAGGGCTCCTCCGGGCTCCCCGGAGGAGCCCTTTAAATGCCCCCCCCCCCGCCCGGCTGCCGGAGCTGCGGGTGGAGTTTAAAGGGCTTGGGGATATAATTTTGAGTATATGCGGTTTTTGCTTTACGCAATAACCATGGAACGGAACTCCCGCGTAAGATAAGACTTGCCTGTAAATGGAGAAAAAAAAGTTTTGTCAAAAGTATTTTTGCTTTAATGAGAATAATATTTCATTTTGCAAGATATTAAGATTCAAGGTAGACTAGTTGTGGTACTCTGGATATATTTGAAGTCTTAGGCCTGGTCTACACTAGGAAATTAGGTTGGTATCACTACATAGCTTAGCGGTGTGACAAATCCACATTCCAGAGTGATGCAGTTAAACCAACCTAGCCCCCAGTGTAGACAGCTCAAGTTAGCACAGCCAAGTTTCTCCGCTTGAGCTAGATGTTTGTGCAAGGCCAGATCTACACTACAAGCTTCTATTGGTATAACTATGTCTCTCAGGGGTGTGAAAAATCCACACCCTGAGCAACGTAGTTATACCAGTCTAACCCCCGATGTAGACAGTGCTATCTCCACAGGAGGGCTCCTCCCGTCAACATAGCTACTGCCTCTCACAGAGGCGGATTAGCTACGCCGACAGGAAAAGCTGTCCCGTCAGTGTAGGAGTGTCTTCACTTAAGCACTGCAGCAATGCATCTGCACCGGTACAGTGGCACTAACGCAGCTTTTTAAGTGTAGATCTGCCCTGGAAGTGCAAGCACACCGTGAAACAACACGAGCTACACAGAGTGATCTGATCAGCAGTACATACGGATTATATTAGCAGAGTGATTGGATTAGTTGCTGAAGAGGTCTAACTCCAGCTGCTAAATCCCAACTGCATTATTAGCTCCAGTGTTAACAGCACGCATTATTAGTCCCGATGGACTAGCTAGCTTGAATTTAAGAGCACAACTTCACTTGATCTAGATGTGTATGTGTGTGTGGATGGGAGTCACACAGGGGCAAAACTCAAGTTATATCTCCAGCTAACAATGCAGTAAAGATGAGCCCTTTGAGTTCCTTACATGTTGATTGAGGCTAATATTACTTGCCTTCCTTATACAGGTGGTTAGGATAAATTCAGTGATGTTTTTGACGCTCACCTAGTACAATGAGAAGAGCCACAGAAAAGTCTAGATACTTTTTCATATGCTCTTATTCAAGTATTGCTATCATGTATTTGTGCATCAAAAAACCTGTGCTGGGTTTATGATTGTGTTTATAGAAAAAAATCAGAGGGAACTTCCGGTGGTAAGAACATTATTAAAATGCTAAGTCTGTCCTAGCCCAATTTTTGCACCATGGCAAGATATGTAATTTGAAGTTAACAAAAGAAAGATCAAGAAGAACGACATCTGAAATGGCTCCATCCCACCATCAACCTCAGCCTGGACCAGTCCACACAAGAGATCCACTTCCTGTACACTACAGTGCTAATAAGCAATGGTCACAAACACCACCCTATACCGGAAACCTACTGACCGCTATACTGACCTACATGCCTCCAGCTTTCATCCAGACCACATCACACGATCCACTGTCTACAGCCAAGCGATACGATACAACTGCATTTGCTCCAATCTCTCAGACAGAGGTAAACATCTACAAGATCTTTATCAAGCATTCTTAAAACTACAATACCCACCTGCTAAAGTGAAAAAACATTGACAGAGCCAGAAGAATACCCAGAAATCACCTGCTCCAGGACAGGCCCAACAAATAAAGTAACAGAACACCACTATCAGTCACCTTCAGCCCCCAACTAAAACCTCTCCAGCGCATCATCAAGGAACTACAACCTATCCTGAAAGATGATCCCTCACTCTCACAGGCCTTGGGAGACAGGCCAGTCCTCGCTTACAGACAGCCCCCCAACCTGAAGCAAATACTCACCAGCAACCACAGACCACAAAACAAAAATACTAACCGAGGAACCTATCCTTGCAACAAAGCCCGATGCCAACTCTGTCCACGTATCTATTCGGGGCACATCATCATAGGACCTAATCACATCAGCCACACTATATATGATATATGCCATCATGTGCCAGTAATGCCCCTCTGCCATGTACATTGGCCAGACCGGACAGTCTCTACGCAAAAGAATAAATGGACACAAATCAGACGTCAAGAATTATAACATTCAAAAACCAGTCGGAGAACACTTCAACCTCCCTGGTCAGTCAGACCTAAAAGTCGCAATTCTTCACCAAAAAACCCTGAAAAACAGAGTCCAACGAGAAACTGCAGGACTGGAACTAATTTGCAAACTGGACACCATTAAATTAGGCTTGAATAAAGACTGGGCGTGGATGGGTCATTACACAAAGTAAAAACTATTTCCCATGCTAATTTTTCCCCTACTGTTACTCACACCTTCTTGTCAACTGTTTGAAATGGGCAATCCTGATTATCACTACAAACGTTTTTTTTCTCCTGCTGCTAATAGCCCACCTTAATTGATTAGTCTTGTTAGAGTTGGTACGGCAACACCCATTTTTTCATGTTCTCTGTGTATATATATCTTCCTACAGTATTTTCCACTGCCTGCATCTGATGAAGTGGGTTTTAGCCCACGAAAGCTTATGCCCAAATAAATTTTTTAATCTCTAAAGTGCCACAAGTACTCCTCGTTCTTTACACTACACAAACAAATCACAAGGTTGCAGAGAAGAAATTCCTTAAGTAACAGAAGCAAGAAGCTTGTGAGACAATATATAAGTCTGTTGGCCACCAGAGTATAAAGGGAGCAACTTTGAACGATAAAGACACTGCAGAGAGGCTAGATGATGCCCATGCCCTCTCTCTCCATTACCAAGGATACTGGGGAGATGCAATGCCAGGCTTTTTCGTCTATGCCTCTTCATACTGGAGGGAGCAGTAGGCTTAAGGACACTATTTATGTAAATCCAGTGCCAACAACTGGAGTAGCAGCAGCTGTGTGCACTGCCAACAATTTCAGCACCCCCCCGTCACCACCACCATCCTGTTGCCCAGAAGAAGCCCATTTACTTGGGTCATGTATGGGGAAGAGTTAGTCTATACTGCATGTTACACTACATCCTATCGATTTCCAAGGGAATTGACATAATAAGATTTGTAATACAATGGTCCTGTTGACACTTAACACATGCAGCTCTCAGGAAACACAAAAAATTGGGTAGGATAACCATAAAAAACTCCAGTACCCAAAATGAGCCATTTAGTGGCTAAAATAGAAACAGCCTGAAAGTAAGAGGGAAGAGGTAGGTTAGACTCTAGGAACTGGATTCCCCAAGCCCCACAAACCACTAGGCCAATTAGATAATGGACTTTGCCAAGGCAGGTTACTGATAGAGCCTTGCAAATCTGCAGATATCCACTTTATATCTGTTTCTGCATCTGTGGTTGTATTGTTTACCATCTTTGCAGATCTGATGTGAATCCAAATTTTTGTATCTGTGCAGGGCTCTTGTTACAGAAACATGGCTACTAGAGGTCTTCTAGAGCTACAAAGACTATGACAAGAACAAGGGCTCACCTAATAAAAACAGCACCAATAAATTTACAACAAATTAAGGGAATATGGCTTCACGCAGTATATTGTCAGTTTATGCAATTTACCGCTGCAGGTCATCATGTATCCAAGTTCTATGGCTGTACTTTAAAACAGATGGGTATTTTATTAGCATTAAAAATATTTTCAGCTTTGCAGACCAAAATAAAGGTAATCTAGCCTCATGGTTCAGGGTCTGAAGGAGGTCGTGCTGCAGGGGTCAGGAAGGTGCTTGATCTCCCCATGCACAACATAGCACAATTAGCTTGTTGGTACATCTTCCTCTGAAGCAAAAGATATTGGCCCCTGTTATAGGCGGGATAGCAGACCTGATGGATCAATGATCTAGTCTGATATGGCAAATCTTAAATCCCTGTTTAACAACTTAAAAGTTTAAGGCAGAAGACAATCCTGAACCAGCACATGGCAATGAACAAGATGCTCCAGGGGCTTCTTCCCAGGCCTACATGTCAGAGTCCATCAGATTTTGAAGGGTCCACCGGTGGAGTGGTCTGGCATGCAGATGCATGTTATATAAAGTGATGGATCAAAATTATTCGATGAAAACCATATGGCGATCAAATGAGATGCAAACCAGAAAGAACGCCAGTGAAAGGCTGATTTCATTTTTTGAAACTTAAGTGTCTAACTTGCATTGATTCAGTTATGTATATGCAAGCGCCATAACAATGTCCAAACACTTTTCTACCCTCTTTCAGAATAATTTTTGTTTAACAGGATACACAGAAAATTAAATACAAAAAAATATTAACCTTAAAGGTCTAATTTAAACTAAAGGAAAAGCGAGAGTTAAGACTGCCAGTCTGCCCCTAAATCACCCTATTGGGTCTAGGTAAGGTAGCATATTTGAGATCATTCTGCAGCTCTAAGGAAGGAGTATCAAATTTAATGGAATTTCCTTTTAATGTCTCGCCAATATAGAGTTTAATTTTTTTTTTTCCATTTAGCAGGATAGAACATGGATGAAGAAAGGACACTGGACAATTAAGACAATGAATATGAATGTATGAAAGTTATAGAACAGCTGGGGGTGGTGGGGGAGGGGAGGAGAGGGATAGCTCAGTGGTTTGAGCATTGGCCTGCTAAACCCAGGGTTGTGAGTTCAATCCTTGAGGGGGCCTCACAAAATTGGTCCTGCTAGTGAAGGCAGGGGGCTGGACTCAATGACCTTTCGAGGTCCCTTCCAGTTCTAGGAGATTGGTATATCTCCAATTATTACCTTTATTACCTAACTCAACAAATCAAGGGAGAAAGCTGGTCTAGCATAATGAACATGGATGAACAAATGTTACTATGTGGGGAGAACGGTAAAAAGGTAATCATGTATCCACACAGGTATCTCAGCATGCTAGAAGACTGCAGCAGAGTAACTGCTCATTTGACTATTTTGAACTTTTTCCATCTTTTGATTATGAAAAATCTGTGTATTTGAAACTCATCAATAAAACTGGGTACAGTCACTTTCATGCCTACAAATCCATTGTACTGCAGTTTGTGCAGCTACAGAATCACCCAAACACTTCTCTGGAACTTGCGTCACTTGGCAAAGTTTGCAAATTAAGGGTGGAAATTATCAGTTGCTTAGACTTTTTAAAGATCTGTCTATGCCTAACTACAAGCTGAAGAATAAGAAGAAACTTAAGTTTCATCAACAATATTTGGTCACTGATTTCCGCTCTTCAGTGCCAAAACAGAGCTAGCAGATGCTCTCCAGAGGAACACAAGAAAATACAGGAAATAATATGTGCACATATAATTCCATTAACCTACATGCAATGCATGGCATCGCATTTATCATTTCTATTTCTGTCCCTCTCTCCTCTGCCTATTGTTTCTCCTCATCCTCTCTACATCGTTTTGCTTATTCTCTAAGGGTACGTCTATACTGGTAGTGTTCGCTGTATCGGGGATCAATTTATTGCGTCTCGTCTAGACACAATAAATTGATCCCCGAATCGACGCCCATACTCCACCTCAGCAGGAGTAAGCTGAGTCGATAGGGGAGCTGCGGCGGTTGACTCGCCGCCGTGAGGACGGCCAGGTAAGTCGAACTAAGATACTTTGACTTCAGCTACACGAATAGCGAAGCTGACATTGCATATCTTAGTTCGAACCCTCCCGCTAGTGTAGACCAGGCCTTAGCCTATTTCACTGAAAACACTGGCTTCTTTTACAGCCACTGAATCAAATCTAATTGCTAGTGTTCTCTTCCCTCCCATCTTCCCTTATTAATTCTGAATCTTTTCTCCATCCCAGTCATAACTCCCCTCCCTTCTCTCCACATTCCACTTTCCTCTTCCCTGCTTGTCTGTATCATGTGTTGCTCTCCTTTTCCTTGAACAACTCTCCCCTTTCTCCTCTAGTCATTCTGTGGACGCCATGAGCTACAAAGTAACACTTGTTATTGCAAGAGCTACTGAGGGGGGGAAGAAAAACTATGCAAGGAGGTGTGGGCTGTGAAGGCTAAACAAATGCAAAGACGGCTGAGTTAGATTACCCACTAAGCAGCAACTATATTTTCATATATATTATATGTAATTCATATTTTTCTTAATTTGAGCTTGGTATTTGTATAAGCTGCAAGACAGCCATCCTAGGAGATGAAGTCTTATCTATAGAATAGGTATGGCCTGAGAAATTGTAAAGTTTCTCAGCATTGCTCTACCCATGTGCCTCAGTTATGACTTGGAAAGACCACTTCTAGGGGCGAGAGGATAGGTTCAGTCTGCACAAGCCAGTCAATCCTTCTCGTCTCTGCTCAGGCTGCTAACAATCATGCTATTTGTGATTTTGTTCTAAATGGACAGGGGCTCTTTTATGCTGACACTGGGAAGCGGACTGCAACAGAGACCAAATCCACCTCACTAGGCCAAACTAGGACAATTACTTAACCACTGCTGACCCCAGAAATATTTGCAACTGTGACCCAGAGTTCAAAGCTAACTTAACCTTTACTAATCCCATGAGATACCCAGTTCAGAAAGGTACTCAGAAAAATACTATAAAAAAATGCGTATGCAATAATTTAAGTGCATGCTCTAGGAAGCCTAACTAACAGCTATAACCTAATGCTTCTGACCTCTCACCAAGAAGGTTATGAGATCGTCTGCACACCCAAAAGTATTGTGAAGAAAGATGCCAGAAGAGCTTAGCACCACCAGCCTTAGAGAAGTGCGTATATGACGCTAACTTTATTGCAACACCACAAATTGAGTTGCTATTGCCATTTCTGTTAAAGTAACTAAATTCTCTATGTAAAGCCTTTGTATGAAAGAAACAATATACAACTAAATTGAAACTAATATTTCCAATACTTTAAGGCTGCTGACTTCAAATCCAGGCAGAGGCAGTCTCAGCTACGAATCCTCAACAGCTAGACTGTCTTCAAAATATCAGCTCTATTAAAATGATACAACTAAAACTTAAAGTAATAATTATAAGTCTTTATTTTATGAAAGATTAAGGAAGACCACCAAGATCAAAAGAACCTATTGAAGAAAGCTCAGCCCTTTCCTATAGATTATTGTGAACCTCCTAACACCATGAGCTTTTAATGGGTGTTAATGAGTGTGAAAACACCCCACAAATTAGCGTTAATGGTCAAGAACATCAGCCCCCTCAGATACCACTAGGTGAAAAGCACTGGAATCATTAGCCATCACACACCATGCAGTATTCATAATAAATGTCACTAGGTACTCATCAGTCCCACGGGGGCCTTACCTGTTTCCTTTGAATCCTGTTGTACAATAGCACAGTCCAGGTTCTTCCACAGGCTAAAAAGCATATAAGTACTGCATTTAACCACCACCTGTTACCTACTGTGTGTTCACCAACTCTTACGGTACATTTTCAGCATCAGGAGATATATGCACCATTTCCTCTTCCAACAGGAACTGTGTGCAAAAGCCTATGCTGAAAATTTACCCCGCTGGATATTGTGAATGTTTGTGTTGCAGTGAGGTATGTATTATCAGCCAATATTCCTCACGGGTTCAAGAGTCAAAACGTACAAGGCCTTGCAACCCAAGGCAGCTGTCCTGTGTATAGAGGTATATAAAAAGATAGCTCACTTAATCCTTTCATGCCAGGAGTAGGGATTTTCCCGGAGCGACGTCCATTGCCGGCAATGGACGCACCAAAATAACGTCGGCATCAATGAGTTAACCACCTCTGTCCTCTTTTCACCTATTATATTTCTCATGCATCATCCAGCTTCCCAACCATCTTCCTGTTTCTTCACAGTATGCACGCTATGTTCTCTCCCTTCTTCAGCACGGAGTTGAAAATGGAGTTGAGAAAAGGAGACACATGGTCAGCTGGTGATGTTAACAAGCTCCTTGCTGCCCTGAGAAGCTGGATGGAAATGGTTGAAATTACAAGGAGGTCATCATCAAGATCGGGGAGGACATAGCTTAAGTTACGAGATTTCATAACCTCCCACCCACCCCTCCTATGACACTATTATTGCAGATGACTCAAGTTCCACAACTCAATGAAAAAACAGCTTGAGAGAGCTTGGAAGCACCTGAAAATTCACCTTGCTGTCTTCCTGCTTTGGTGATGGGACAAAGTTGATGGGAAGACAGACCCAGCTCCCACAGAAAGTCTAAAGGATCAGGAGACAGGGTAACTATGCATCCCCCTTTAATCTAGAATATGGTACTTTACTAGGTGCCCCAATGGCCTTCCTGTAGCCTAAAAATCTTAAGACTTATCAGCCATTTCAGAGCTGTAGTATCTTGGCCTGACCGTTAGCCCAAAAGACAATATGCAATACTCTAACAGGTGAAAGTTGGACAGAAGCAGTTAACTCTTAGTGCCATGATAAAACACAGGACGGAATACATCCAGAGGGTCATCACAGTTCCCCAAGAACACTTGGCAAGATAAAAAGGTTTTCGCAGACTTAAGGCTTGATTCTGATTTCAGATACATGGTACATTATAATTCAAGTACCACAAAACCAGTTCTTGGGCAAATATACCCATGTACCCAAGATCAGAACTTTAAGGTTACATAAGGTTACATAAGGTTATTAGTGTCTTCAGAATTATATCAGGTAAGTTGCAACAGGGCAGACCCCATAGGGAGGAAGTGAATCCACATCTCAAATGGCAAACCTGATGGGTAATGATTCCATAGCTGACCACAGGCTTGAGCCAGTGGGTTTAGGTAGCTGAAGTCAGGGCTACTCCAAATTCAACAGAAACTGCAAGCGTGCTGAGAGTCAGCACTTGGTGTTAAAATGACACTGTCAGGTCAAATCTGGCCCCAAAATAAAGTTTTATAAACTTATCATTAGAATCCAAGATTTTCCTTAAAAGCTTCAATAAAATTGTTGTTTTTTTTTAAACAATTTTTCCCCTACAGTGTTTGCAACTCAAACAATACAGCATGAGATCCTGAAAACAAAAGTAGCTGGAAGGAGTATAACCAAAAAGGTAGCTGAATAATCCATGACTATCCAAGGTGAGAAAAATTCAAGAACAAAACAGCATAAAGTGAAGAAATTTTTTTTTAAACTTTTCAGTGTTAATAATACATGGTATTAATTACATAAGGAAAATGCGTTTTGGTTTATATATATTTAACCTGACAGTGTCCCTTTAAGTGAAGAAATTTTCAACCCCTGATTAAACAAACTGCAGACTAAAGCTGTTAACCAATATACTGTAGATACACAGGGTTAAAAAAGGGGAAAATCCATACAACCTTATTTGCATATATAAACATATTTTAGTGCATAATTTGTAACTTACAAAGGTCACATCTTTTCTCCTATTAGGTTTACAACATAATTATAGTCAAAACTCTGTAAATGCACACAAATTAGGAATTATTTTGAATAGTACACAGGTAAGATAAGAATTTCTCTTTCCTACCAAAAAATGGATAATTTTATGACCATTAACATTGGTGGCTATGGAAGCTAACAGAGTCATAGGAAATAGAGTCTCATGAATTCACGCCTAAACTGATCTCCAGCAAAGACCAGGAAGGAATATCCCCATTCATGTACAACACTGCCCAATGAGGTGCATTATCAATTCTCTTTACTGGACTCTTCTGAAACATCAAGAATTGGTCATTTTAAGGGGCAAAATACTACCATCGAAGGCCTTATGGTGTGTTGTCTGACAGGAATGTACACTACAAGAGAATTTATTAAGGCAAGGCAAACTCTTTCCTTAAAATGAAGGCTACCTGTACCTTAACTAACCTAACCAAGAATAAACCCTTTTGGAAGTACAAAAAAATTTCAGGACTGCATTTTCCATCTCTCCCACAAGGAGGCCGCTGGGAGACGTCAAACTAGAGTCCCTCCCCATTACTTCCTTTTGTTATCCTGGCTGAGGAGTATGATGGACAAGTGTATACTTAAGCCTTGCAATCCTCTGTTCAGCACCTCCCCTCTTCAGGAGCTACTCTTTCACTCCAGTGCAGTGGCCTGTAACATCTCTGCAGGGTCACAATGAAATGCCACTTTCAAATTTAAAACTAACTTCCCACCCTTCCATTCCTGCAAGAAACGCTCATTTTATGAGGATGGGGTGAGGGTTTTTAACTGTACCATCGAGAACTCTAGGACAGTTGATTGAGTGTTTTAAATCTTCAAGTGACAGACTGTTAGGACTCACTGGGTCCCACTGGGCAAAGTAGGCTGCTCACGGAAAAGATTCGTTACCAGAGAAGGCCACTCAGTTGCTGAGAGGAGAGGTCAGCCTGACACTGGAAGAAGGAAGCAGCCTGCCAGCTGCCACCTCCCTCACCTGCCAAGACAACACCGCAGGTAAGGTACAGGGACTGGAAAGCGTGTATGGAGTATCACAGCCCCCACTGCCCAGTGGCAGGCTTCAAAGTTTCAGATTAGCATCCAGATGTTTTGATGTTTAGCTGATCTGAACATAAATCTTCAAATCTTTGGAACTTAACACTAGCAATAATGTCAACAGAACAGAAAGTTGCCAGAAGACCACAGTCTTCTAATGCTACATAAAACTGAAGATGAAAAGCAAACATTTATAGGACAGTCACGCTGACCATCTCGAGATAACAATTTAAATCTAGATCAGACATTTGGTGTAACATTCAGATGGACGCTGAAGCTGTTGAGCCAGAATTACTCGCTGCACTATTATTGCCCTGCTATTTTCTGGCTGGTTTAGAAAACAGGCCTGCGAGTTAGCACCAGCCAAGCAAAGACCAAATCATCAATAAACAGCTTTTAAAAAAATAAACTAACCTGAACTGGATGAATAAGCCGTCATCTCAGTGGTCAAGATGGACTGATTCATCTTTGATCAATGAATAACACACGGACACCTAGCAAACTAGCTTACATCCCATAGGGTATAATTTGCAACAAAAGGGAAATCACAGAAAGTACCCGGAGGTGTGTTTTTGGGCTGAAATCCCTCACTTAGGGAAGGCGTTCCTATTTGTTTGGCAAAAACATTTGCAAACAAGGCAACAACTTAGTCTTATTTATGTTCAACTGCAAACAATTACATTTTTTCTTTATAATACAACTGTCACAGCTTCAGTGAGCTACTGTTCCTCTTACCTTTAGGTCTTTCCAGCAGTCCAGAAGCTTGGTAGCCAAGTCACTCATATCCACTATTTTGTCAGTCTGTTCTTGGCTCCTCTCACTCTCTACATCAGACACACCCTCCTCTTCATCTTGAGATGGTGTTTCCATTGCAATGGGCTCTTCTAGCTTTGTGCCGTTGCTCTCTTTGGCCTCTGCTTCAGGTTCAGCCTCCAGCTCAGTAGCCTGAGGTTTGCTGCTGTCCACTGCAGCATCAATGGCAGCTTTGATTTCCTGTTGCGGCTGCTCCTCTGCCACCTCTGCCGGCGCACTGTCCAGCTGGTCTAGGTCTTCTTTGCCCTCCTTTCCCTCCAGCTCACTGGTGGTATCAGAGATTGCACTGTCCATGCTGTTTTCACTTATAATTTTGAGCCTTCGAAAGACAAGCTTCTTCGGGGTGTCTGTGTCGCCTTCTGCGCTCTGCTTGATGGAAGGATCTGGCGTGTTGAGTGGCGTATGAGCCCGTGACGTGTTCTCACTGGAATAACCATCCCCCTCACTGAGCTGTGGGACTGCAGTCTTGGTCTGAGCCCAGCGCTGGATAATTGGAAGCACCTTGCTCTCCTCCAACATGTTTTTATTGGGTATAGGCAAGAGCTCCAGAGTCTTCATAATCTGGTTACAAACACAAAACCACAGCAGTTACATTTAAAACTGTCACTTTGCACTAGTTTTTTTTAATACCTCTGACTTGGCAATAGCAATTTCTTCCAAGAGGAACAGAGTACTTTAGTATTTGCCAGAGCCATATTCATACTGAAACAAGTTAGTAGAGATGCATTTGCTGTAGGGGCAGTAGTGAACTTTTGCTGACTACTATTGACGCCAGATAAAATATATGGATGGGAAAAAAGACTAAAAGTATTCAGGTCACAACTGCAATGAGTTCAGAGGGCTCAGACACTTACAGCTGACCATGCATATCTTGAGTTTCCATGTAAACAAACCCAAGGTAGAATAGCTCAAATAAAAATGTGTTGATTATTTAAATGTTTAACCTTTTAACTTAGGCTTTGGTATAGAAATCACACTTTTATATGGTTAAGTTGATCTCTCTCTAAATTGGCTTTGATTGCATACTAAACATTGTGGATCAGATTTTCCTCTTTGTAAATGTTGCAGTGATAATATAATTTGTAACTATATTAATGGAAGAAGTTAGTAGAAACTGATTGATAGATAAACCGAGATAGATCAACCGTAGGAAGATTTGAACTTACTAATATAGCAATATTTGAAAAGTTCTTTTTTCACTAAAACAGCAGTATTTAAAACATCCACTGGATGTCACAGAATTGCATACATTAGCTGAAGGAAGACCCGGACATCATTCTCCTGGGTGGAATGTCACCACTGCCAGTACGTGTGTAATCATTGTTTGTAACTTAAAACTACACCGGACAAGACACTAGAGAAATGTACTGTGGACAACAATTCTGCATTGGCAGAGAGAGAGACTGGATAGCTTTACATTTCCATCTATAACATCCATGATTCTATGATCATGTAGATTTCTGAAGCCTACAAAAAATAAAGACAAATACTACTACAGAAATATGCATTTTTTTCCAGGTTGCTGCTAGTTTGAAAATCTAAGTTTTAAAGAAAGCTAAAAAAAATCAAGAAGTGTTCCTAGCTAAATTGTACCATGATGCATATACATGCAAAAATCTTACAATAATTAGACTTTATTTACTGTATGATTTGCATCTTGAGTGATTAAATAAAATAAAAATCACTCCACATCCCTTCTGTATAAGAAGAATTAAATTCTCACTCCTGGTTTTAGGTTCTCAGCACCTAACTTGCAGGAACTCCTATTGTTTTAGTCTTCTGAGGTCACTAAACCAACTCATGAGAAGACAGCAATTCCCGATCTAAGGCCCCTTGTGCCTCTAATTACCAGTTCATTTTACAAGCAAATGACAGAAAACAAAAGAATAAAAAAAACAGTTGCCAAAACTATGCACACTGGATCCATTGTAAGCGATATGCCTTCTAAGAAGAGGAAGTACATTTAAGTATATGAAGAAGCTAGAGGTTGTCGTGCCAAAAGACAGGCATGAATCATTCCCTGAAGAAATTTTTTCACAGGTGGACAGATGAAAACTGAGAATTCCTTGGACAAATCAAAAGGCCAGAAGGACTTCAAATGATGGTGAGAAAGTCTGGTTTAAGCACTTGCACTTCAAGGTGCATTGTAGATGGTCTGTGAAATTTTAAGACATTTTGCCTCATATGACCACTATTCAATGTGTGAATGGTCCCAACATCCAGGCGGCTACATGGAGCAAGTCTGAATGTCTGAAACACCAATCTTGAGAATCTGATCCCACTCCAAATTGAACAAGGGAGAACAGGTCATGGAACAGGCCTGGACTGAGGTCTACTCTGAACTCTCACAGCTCCAGACTAAATGTAACAGAACTCAGCTTCACTGTCCAGAATTCAAGACCACCACAAATGTGAGAGTCCCCCTAGTGACAACGAGGAGGGTAATGCCAAGTCAGTCATATCAGGAATTGTGGTCTCTCCCTCCAGGCCCAGGGTTCAGCCTTAGAGAGGTCTTTTAGGTAACCCACATAACCTGATGAATGTCTCCTCAGATAACAAGCTCAGCTGATGCATTAAGTCAGTTGGGGAAGGGATGCTGACTCAGCAGATAAGTACATATAGAAAACAGCAGAAGAAAATAATTTCAATACTAGATATTGTCAGAGCAAACTCTGGATCCTCCAGCCAGTCCCCCACTCCTGAGTAGCCAGTAATGGCAGTGTCCTTTTTTAAAGCTTAGCATATGTTACTTAAGTTTAAGGAAAATCACAAAGGCAAATTCCTTCCAGGTATTTCAAGCTTTCTGTATATGAACTAATGTACTTAAAGAAAAAAGTTATGGGTTTATCTGTACTTCATGTCAAGGTAAAGTACCACATATGACTTTCAGTAACACTTTATGTATTGTACTTCACTGTCTGTGGACTTCAAAATGAAACCTACTTTTAAACACTAACTCAAGAAAGAGGTCGACAAATTGGAGAGGGTTCAGAGAAAAGCAACAAGAATGATTAAAGGATTAGAAAACCTGCCTTATAGTGACAGACCAAAGGAGCTCAATCTATTTAGCTTCACAAAGAGAAGGTTAAGGGGTGACTTTATTACTGTGTATAAGTATTTTCAAGAGGAACAAATATTTAATAAAAGGCTCTTCAATCTAGCAGAGAAAGATATTACAAATTCAGTCTAGAAATAAGCCACACACATTTTTACCAGTGAGAGTAATTAACCATTGGAACAACTTACCAAAAGTCGTGGTGGATTCTCTTTCACTGACAATTTTTAAATCAAGATTTAAAGTTTTTCTAAAAGATCTGCTCTAGGAATTTTTTGGGGCAGTTCTCTGGCCTGTGTTATCCACGAGGTCAGATTAGATGGCCACAATGGTCCCTTCTGGCCTTGGAATCAATGCATCATATTTTTATTCATACATGTTCCCTCTTCTCAGCAATTACTACAGCTCCTTTGAAAGCTTCATGTACGAATAGAGTGACCTGGAGATCCTGAGACAATTACTGACCTCTAGCTGGAGCTTCAGGTTGTTCACAGTGTTTCCCCGTCCATCACCCAGCTCAGCCATCCAGATCCAGAGGAGAGACAAGCCATGACATTCCAGGAAGGACTTCAGGCAGGCTTGCGAGTGTGTGTTCTAGATGAGACAGTTACGGAGAATCCATGGAAACAGTCGGCAACTTCCTCAGAGACTAAAACCTAATTTCTACATCCTGACATTGTTAAGTACTGAACTACGTACACGTTACTGACAAAACGCAACGCTACTACAAATGCATACAAAGCAGGAAGCCGAGCCTAGACATGTGCCAGTATCTAACAGCATCACCAAAAGTCTACAGTAACTTTAAAGTGAACAGGAACAGCTGTTTTTAGTGCAATAGTGCATGCAGAAAGTAAGTAAGTCTCCCTGGTAGCCAGCTGGTATTACAGCATAAAAACTTAACAGGAGGTTAGAGTGAGCAGATAATTGGCAGTAACTAATAAGCTTTTCCACTAAGTCAGAGAGACAAGAATTCAGGATGGCTTTAGAAGAGAATTGTAAATAAATTAATTCTAAGATGTCCAGGTTACCCCCTCTACATTCATTTCCTTTTAAATTTTATTTTATCAGACATCTTAGTATATTGGTAATCATCATTCTCATCTCAGCAAAGCGAATCACTGCTTTTGGATGATTTTGTCAAAATGACCCTTTGAAGTTAACATCTTCTAGAAAGGACTGTGCACATCACCTTTCTAGTCCTCCAAAAGACAAAACACTCTGGCTAAAGGTTGGAGCTACAAAGGGTCTACAAATTCTTTGAGTATGGCTGCAAACTTACCCCTTTGCCACACTAAATAGAGTAGCTCTTCCCTCCAGTTTCTGTATTGGCACAACCATAAAACCTATTTTCCATTTTCTCCCTCTTCCTCACTAGCCTTTAAACACATTATTTAAAATAAGAATACTTCACATAATTTTACTTCCCTCCTCCTTCAATCAGGTTGGGATCTCCTCACCTGTATGAGTTTGAGGCAGGTGAGTTTCTGCTCCAAAGTCTCAATCCGAACCATCAACCGGGATAAACTGAGAACTTGGTTCTTATCTGAAAGCTCCTCTCCATTCTCCAACAGCGCTTCCAACTCCCCATCCACCTACCACGTCAAAGGAAAATGATTATACAACTCACAAAACACCCCATCAGACTCACAAGGTACCACTCAATCAGCTGTTAAGAGAATTTATTCTCTGGCTCTGAGGTTCCATAAGAAGTCTCTCCATGACCAAATCTCATATACTGAAAGGGAAGAAAATCTAGTTTTAGGTATACTTGATTTCACTTGTAGTTTTTTTTTTTGTTTTTTTTTTTATTTGCCACCCTATAGTTCTCCTCTGATTCTTTCAGTCATTCCTTGAATAAAGACTTTGAATATAATATGTAAATATTTCACACGCTGTGCTTTTCTCTCAAGTTAGAGGTTTAGACCAGTAAAATGGGCAGGGCTTGGGGGGGAGGGGTAGGGGAGAAAATCTGATTGCGTTCTTGGGAGCAAAAATGCGTGCAACATAGCATCTTCCATCTAGACCTGAAGCTTTAGCTTGTGCCACACATTCCAACCATATGCACCACCTATGTCCTTAGTTGTGTGCATTTAACACGTGTGGAATGCTCTGCAAAGGAAACTCTGGCTGCATTATTTAGCAAGATATTCTGGTTTCAAATTTACCTTTTCATATATGAAAACAGGAGATGCTATTTAAAACATGGCATGGGCTGCTTCAATTTATGTCCCCATAAAACAGAAGTTTCTCTGTATCCAAGATGTACACTGGGGCAGTAATAAGCAAATGTTCACTCTAAAGTTTGTATGAACAAAAAAAAATTTTTTACCTGGGACAAATATTCATGATCTAATGTGACAATAATTAATATTTTAACTCTACTTTATAAATGATAATGAAGTGAAGGATTTGACCACGCAGTCTTCTTAAGCAGGTAGAATATGGAAGCCTTGGCTTGCTCTGTACTAAAGGCAGCTATGCCCCTAGTGGAAAGCCCTCAAGGAAATTTGAAACAGGAAGAGAGTGGTCTTGTCTTAAATCAATGCGATTGCATTCTCTGATCCAAGGATGCAAAGATCTGGATATCTGTTCTCAAGATCAAAGAACTTTCACTTTTAACAATATCTTATTTAATGCAGAGAATTGCAACATCCTGTGAATACCTAAAAATGAAGTTTTCTGGAGAGAAGCACATCATTCAAATGTAATTTATAACCTATTTTTAGGAAGACAAGTAGGAAAACGCTTTTCTGGGAAAATGTAAAAATATAAGAGGTCAATTTTAAGAAGTTTAATTCCCCAACCACCCAAACAGAGATACGGTCAATCAAAATGAGGCTGCTAGCTTCAGAAGGCAGTCCCCCTCCAAAAGGGTACATACACGTAAAAGCAGTTTTCAAGGAGGGTAATTAGCATTCCCATAAGCCAAAAAACAGCTACATTTTACAGACAGTGAAAAGGATCCTTCCAGTTTCTTAAAGGAAACTTGTAATCGGGAGGTAAAGCTGTTTTTTTTTTCCTTTTTCGCTCGTTCTCTCTCTAAATTGTGCTTCTCATGAGAGTTTCCTGTGGGGCTTGTCATTGTCACTGCAAGTTCCCCACTACAATCCAATCAAAGGATTGAATTCAGATAAATACCTTGATCAAAGTTATTTGGAGGAAATGGTAGAAGGCCTGACGGAAGAAAGCTAGGAAAGGCTCTAGTTCTGTGTAAATGAAATGGATCACATGGAGCAGCAAATACAACAATTAAAACTGATGTCAAAGCAGATATAATGCATATTCACATTGGCCTTTAAGCCAAGGTGAATGCAAGTTCAAATCTAACACCACACCTTCAGGGCTCACCGACAGCAAGAAACGGCTGCACTGGTTCAACATCTCAACCAAAGGATTGCACTTAAACCAGTGCAGATATTTCCTGCAGTGGGTGAGCCCTGAAGCTGTAGTGAGAGATCTGAATTTGCAATCGCCTTGGCCTAGAAGCAAGGGAGCTTGCAAAGAAGTCACATGAGCATGCATTATATATTAATAAACCATTCTATCCTAAGCTGGCCTTAAGTGTGCTGCGTTTGCTTGCGTTTTTACAGGTGTGTAAAATATGTTTGCGGTTGGCAATATTCTGATGAAATCTTTAGGTCACACTAAACTTTTTTGATCCCAGAAGAGATCTGTCCCCTTCTTAAGGCTGCCTTTTGAGACTTTGATAAGAAAGATCACCTCCTTGGGTCACCCTTTATGGAAAGTAGATTGTACAAAGCAAACGAGGAAGAGTCACACTCACCGAGTCTTTCTTACGAGAGCGTTCCTTTTTCATTTTTCCTCCTGCTGCTCTGATGCTGACCCTGTTCTCTCCTCCCAGGTAACCCCGGCAGTTAGTTGAGCCACAGAAGCATTTCTGAGCCTCTTTGCTGTTCAAGGGGTATGAGTGACATGTGAAGAAGTTAGTAAGAGACTGATGGCATTCACAGCAGGGTTGTTTTCCTAAATACTAAATGCATTTTAATTTTACTGTCCTGGAAGAACAATTACAGTGTTGTATAATCACTCCTTATCCTTTCTTCTTTCTATTAAGCTGTTATTTCAAATGGCTACTGAAGAGCTATTAGAAAATTCTGAACAAACATTCTTAAGACAATTCTGTTTGTCATGTGATTCTTTGTATTTTTTTCTCCTCCATTTTGTTCTAAAAAATTAAGAGCTGCTACATCGAACATATAAACCAAATGGTTTCTAAACAGAATGTTTCACACCATTTCCCTTCTGCACAAGAAAGCAGTCTATAAGGTTATAAACCACTGTATGTGGCAGGTCTTTTCAGTTCTGGCTAATGCAATCTCTCCCAAACTCAGAACAAACCTCTGCAGTTTCTTTATGGCTAGCGTATTCCCATATCTCCTTAACAAGAAGTTGGGCAAACACTTATGGAAACAACTCCAGGCTGCGTCAAGATCTAACAGACAGAAAGCAAGAGTTCATTCATTTTCCTAGCTGTTTTTAGCTAACTATAGTGCTTCTGTTTTTCAACCTGCTCCTCAGGGCCTGTCTTTGTTTCACTCCTTTGTACACTGCTTAACACAACTGGAGCCTGATCACTGACTAAGCAGTGCCTGCAAGCCCCAATATAAACAAGAGCTTTATCATTATGACTGAGACACTACACAGTTAAGGCTGTCATGGCAGAACAATTCTAAAACCCACGTCACAAAACTTTCTCAGTAAGTTACTCTGAAGAGGAAAGTCTCATGCTTGGTCTCACCAAAAGGGGGCAGGAGAAAAAAAGCTTTCTTCATCAATTCACACGTTCAGATTTTTAGTATTTACAGAACTTAAAAATGACCAATTTAAAACTTCAAATTGCAGATAACAGTGACAATTCGAGGGGTTGTCTGGGTCCCCAGTCTGATTTTGTGAAAATCATGTTGTATTTCAGCTTCTATTTTGAGTGCAACAGTCATGTTGGACTGCATCATCACTCATGTTATGGAGCCTGGTGCCTGAATATGAGGCATATCAAGGGGCTACCAACTTTGAATAACACTCCCCTATTAGAACAATGGGTTTGCTAAAAAGGAGGACCTCAGGGAAGCTGGTTGGGGGAGGGAGGGAATAGGAGGGGCAGACGGGCTGGGAATTTAGCCACATGATTAGGGCTTTGAAGCCAGCCAGTGAATCACCTGACAGAGGAGACCAACTTTAGTTAAGGGCAGGGTCTGCCCCAGATCCTCTCCCCCACTGGGGAACATCACCAGGAAGCAGAAGGCCTGCATGAGGAAGAGCCCCACCTCACACACACTGGGCCTAAGGACACACAGAAGGGGTGAGCATAGTCTCAGAGGAGTGGGGAAGTGTATTGCCATTTGTACATAGAGTCAGCACAGGAGGTTTACAGATCTAAGTGAAATGTATATATGTTTAAAAGATTCCTTTGCAAAGCCTCAGTATTCCTTACATTATCTGCCACATGTCCCTGAAGAGTTAAACTACACACCAGAGTACCCATGAGGGTGGCCTATGGTGATAGCATGCATAGACCTCTGAGGAGATCATCGCTGGTCTTGGGGCCTAGGGCAGCAGGACTGCAGGATCCACTGTACCACAGAAGGGTGCTAGTCAGGGAGTCTGCACTCTGGGAGTGAGACAGAGATCACAGCTACAAACAGTGTCTGGATGCTGCCCAGACCCAGTGGGCTTGTGGGCATGTGAGATCCAGGTTGGGTATAGGACAGCAGAATGGTGACTGTCCATTGCGAGGACTCAACCCAGGCTGTAACTATTTGTCCAGAATAAAAACTAACACTTCATATGTCTTCATAATGTTTGCATACTTAATGCTTAACATTTTCCTACCACAGTAACTTTCCTATATTTTCATCTGGGACAGCAGTTTATAAAATTAAGTTAGTGGTACATTAAACAAATACTAATTCGATGTACAGATGCATCGTGGGAGTTACAGTATGTTAGAACAAAAGTGGAAATCAATAGGAATGCTTGAAGACTGACTCTCCTCGTAGGTGGACAGGCCTCAGATGGTCTGGTTTCAGAAGTCTAGCAAGGTTTGAGCTTGGTTACTACTTGGAATGGGTGACCATGTGAGAATAATTGACATTTTGGAACAGGTGGTTATTTTTTGTTTTTTGTTTTTTTTTAAAGACAAACTAAATTATTTCCAGCCCTCAAATTCTAAATATACAGTATCTTCTGACATGGAATGGTGTCTGTAGGAGTGGACTATTCATTAAAACAAATGGCAAGATGTTTTAAAATGATATTAGTAGGAATTTTCATTGAGTATAAATTTCTCTACAATTCAACTCTGTTTAAGTTAGAGAGTGCCTCATTCATGTATCAGACAGGACACACAGCAGAATGCAGAGACATCACAGTATGAAGCAGAGAGAAAAAAGCATCTCGCTGTAAACCTAGGGTGAGAACTGGAATAGTACATCTAGCTTTCCAAGTTAGAGGACTTTCAGATAAAAGTAACAACTACGATAAAGTAACCGATCTACAAGGAAAGAAAGAGTTAAATAGGTATGCTGTAGTTTGTCTAAGCATCGGGGGAGGAGGGGGATAGTGAGTGTGAGTGAGGGGGAGTGTGTGTGTGTGTAAGGGGAGGAGGAACATGGTATTTGTCTACAAATATTTGCAAAGCTGTAAAATACTAAGGGTGCAGAAGTGGAAAACAGGAGTTATGTAAAACAGGGGTGCAGCTAGGATAGCTAGCAAGGGGATGAAATTAGGAAAAGGAGTATATAAAATCATTATCTGGAAAACTCCCATATTACGGACAGTGGGATAGTATCCCAAGGGAAATGGGGGAAGCCCCCGGACTTGGGACATTTAAAGGCAGATTGAAAGAAATGCTATAAAATCTACAGGAATAAACCTACATTAGACTGGACATTGACTAGATTATCCTATTACCTTTTTCATCCCTAACCTCCAATTTGATTTCTACTGTTCACATACATTTGGATGTCTTTTCACTGGTCAGTTTTGCAGCACAATTTCTTAATTGTATGAGCACTCAGGGAGACCCACTCATAACACTGAAGCAGACAAACAGAGAAAATACCTACCCATATCTCTGGAACTGGTAGTCGAATGTTAGCTCTGAGCCTGATGGAACTAGTTTGGTGGTGAAAAAGCCAACCCTTAGCTGTCCATTCACAGTCCACTACAGCAGGAAAAAAAAATAGATGACAATATTGATTATTACAAGATCCAGGCTTGACCCCCAGTTTCTATATTAAATGAAGGAACTCTGGCAAGTGACATTGCTAACCCTCCAAGAGGCAGAAAACATCTCGGAAGGATCTTAAAATCCCAAACTGAAGTGTCTGCATTAGCCAGTTTCCAAGGTATATATTTACTTCTGAATAGCAGTGGTTGAATGATAGAGGCGCAAAGGTCAATGGCAAATGAATTTTCTACTGAGTATGTTAAAACTTGGAAACAAAACTGAAAACAAAGCAGCAGTAGGTTTTCTTTGAAGCTCACCTTTTGTGTTTCACAGTTTGGTTCACAGCTGTGGTTCATGAAACGGGAGCAGTTTCCTTTCTGGGTTGCATCTATTATCTGAAAGTGAAAAGTAATTATAGCAAAAAACACTCTCTTCCTCTCCTCTGTGCTATGGCAGAAGCAAAAGTCAGCATGCGTATGTAGCAAGGTGAAGGTGAAAACTTCAATAAGAATTTTAATAATTCTTTCCTGTTTCGTGCATCAGCCGTAATAGCTTTGGAGAAAAAAGGTTTCGTAATAAAAATTGTGTATGAGAAAACAAGACACTTATTTGATTTACATTGTTATCCATAGTATTAAGACAGTATGCATCATATTTCTCCTTGGTTCTAGGGTTATTATTATATTTTAAATCTTAACAATTATTTCCCACCCATGCAGCCCCCAGCAATGTCCACACCAGGAGATCTGAAATGTTTTTGTCACATAGATCATGTTTTAATACAAAGATTATCTCATGTACCACGTTGCCCACCCATTCACAAATGGGCACACTATTCTACTGCACCCTCTCCCCCCAAATTCGTGACCACATAACAACCCCATGGCCAACTACAGAAATTGCTTATGTGGAAAAGGAAAATATTCAAATGTATTTTTACAGACATGGTCCCCTCAGAGCCTTAGGGCCCATGAATCTTGCTTAGGCTTGTAACTATTCCAGATCCAGTTAGGGATTTAACTCCAAGAGCAGCGATTTACAGAAGACAACGAAAGAAGACCTACTGGTATATCAATAGCTTAAATTAGCTATAAGTAGCCATTAGCACTGTTTGGTATAGCTCCTGTCAGGTAAAAGGGCTTAAATGAAAAACAGAGATTTGGGACTTTGAGGAAAAAACCTGCTATTTGTGCATGCCACATTTAAGTAAAATTGTATTTACCTAGAGCTGTACACACACACACACACACACGATATTCCCTCCTACAAGTGTGTATACACTGCCACTCACCTCATCATTTTTCAGTGCCATGAAGTAGTAGTGAATGTTCTTACTTCGGGCATACTCTTTCACTCGGGCTTTGAACTCTTTGTGATCCAGCACTTCTCCACAATATTCCAGCACAAACGTGTTACTGCAAGACCCCAAGAGGAAAAGCATCATTATCTGCTTAGGAGCAAACCAAGTTAAATACCAAAGATGAAAGCTATTGTTGTTGAGACACACTCACAGAATTGGCTGTTAGAGCTGTCAATATGGCTTAGATTTTTGTATTGAAACAAACAGTTTTAAGTGCATTATACCTTGGGCAATTAGGATTTTTTTTAAACTAACGTTATCACAGTTATTTACAAAGCAACATGAAAGGCACTTCAGAGAAGAATACAAGTTCCTTGCTAAGTTGAGTCTATCATATAAACGTATTATATTTTACTGAGGAAGTTCTTTGATATGAAGACTATAAGGAGTTTCAGCAGAATGTGCATTGTCAGATTTGGGAAAAAAAAACATGAAAAGCTGTCTGTGATGGCCTCATTTTGTACCTCGTTGACGTTGTGGGCAGGGATGAAGAGGGGATTAAGTATCCTTTGTATTTTTAGGAAAAGATGAACCCAAAATTAGAGAAGGAAGAGACTTATTAGGTCATCTGCTCCATCTCCCTCAGAGTCATCACAGGATCATGCCACATTAAGTGGCAAAAAAAACTTCATTAACACAGCATTATGATTGCTTGGTGATAGCCTGAGCCTTTCCAGAGCATCAAATTCTGCAATGCTAAAACTTCTGATATACAGAGTTAAGGTAAATGCCCATGCAACCACAACTCTGCCCCACTGGAGCTGGTAATAGCTACTGGGAATTATCTGCATTCACTCAAGTTGTATTCACTGTGTTAGGTGAAGCTGTACTGAATGGTGGAGGAAAAATTTGGAGCAGCTTGAAAGAGCTGTGATTGTGATCTGAGGAGATCTGTTCTGAGCCTCCCCTTCCCGCCATGTGTGGTATCAGAGGAAAGAGATACATAAATACCTTGAGGTTCCAGTCTGCATCATTTCAATACAGAATTGTAAATGTGTCAGTTGCAGGGCACTGGGGACTTCTTGCCATGGGTATTGTCAGTAGCGAGGTAGAATATGAGAGCAGTCTGTGGATTTAATGATGGGTAGGTAGAAGAAAGGAGGCATTCTGTGTACAAGTGTGCAGGGGTTGTAAAAGGGTATGAAGTGGTTGTAAAATTTCACAGAGTGTGGTATTCTGACAGGGGGAATAGGTTGTGTTTGAGCATACAGCACGTGCAGGCAGTGCCTGTCCAGTACAGTGAAAAGGCTGAGTGGCAGTGTGTGCATTAGGGTTGTTGTTGCTCAAAAAGGACAGAGTTACAATTGTGTAAGCGTTGTGTTTTCTGAACTCAATGTTCTGGAAGGGCATAAGCTATCACCAGGCAACTTTAACTTTGCGTTAAAAGTTTTTTCCCATTTAATTTCTTGGCTTTGTTGAAAAGAGAATTTTTTTTTGGTAGGAGTTAGTGGTCATGTAAGCAGTTATAGTTTGCGCCAAGGTTTGCAGTGGACATGCTATTATGGCTAGGTAATAATCAAAAGACCTAGATTTTATACAGGCCTTTTTTTTAAACCAGTAAATCTCAAAGAAATGTAGATCATTACCTCCATTTTACAGATGGGAATCTGAGTGCAGAGAGGCAAAGTGACATGCCCCAGGTCACCCAGCAGGCCAGTGGCACGCCTAGGAATAGTCTCAGTCCAGAGGTCTTGCCACTAGACCACACAATTGCTACATGATTCCACAATGACCCTCCCCACTCCTCTACCTTTTGTTGTGGTAGAACGGTGATAACGGCCGTGCTTTGAAATGTTTGCAGCATGTGGCTGCTGACGGGGCCTGTAAGAGAAATCTCCTCCATGGTCTATGTCCCAAAACCTTGACAGTTTTATTACACGATTGTTACTGTAACTTTAAGCATGAGAGAAGAATGGTGCCTCTCTCTCCTCTATCTCCTGCCCCATCACTCCCCACAACACGTAGCCCTCCCAACATTTCCAGCTATCCCTTCCCATCCCATTAAGCCATTAGATGGCACTGTAAAAGCCATTAATATGTAAGAAGTTTCTCTTTGCTGTCTCCTGTCCTATGCTGCTGCATATATGTATCAGAGGCAGCAGCTTACTGGAGGGCCACACGCTACCTTGGTTATGTAGCCCGAGCTGCACACTCAGCTGGGTCCCTCACTCCCACTGCCCACCTCCAGCCTGGGACTCCTGCTGCTGCTTCAGCCAGGCTTCCTCAGCCATGCCCCAGGTCCACCCAGTCCATCCCTCCTCCAAACCAGGCCCCAACTCCACACATTCTAGTGATATGTATCTGACCTATTCATTTCCTGGATTTCAGATATTTAAATATGCATTACCTTCACCACTCCCACTACTCCTGATCCCAGCCCACATGGAGGGGCAGGGAGATGGGTTCAGACACCTCAAGTGGAACAGGGTCCCCCAGATCCCAGAACACACAGTGGGCCGGGACAGGGGCTCAGGCCCCTGCAGAGGGGTAGGACACCCTCCACCTCCTAAAATGCCTCTCCCTGTGGCTAGTGTGGAGTTTTTTGTCCCATTCCGCCCCCCCACCCCACCCCCACCCCCCAAAAAAACTGATTACGTTTCCACAAAATAAAAAACCCTGGCAGAGAAAGATTTTAGCAATATGCTTCCCAATCTTTTCCAGATTTCTGATCAAAGTGGGACTCAAACAGGCACTAGATGGGTCAGATTCAAAGGACTGCTTATTCTCTTGAGCTATCCCGCCAGTGTGAAATTTTGAAGGCTAACAATCCTGTTAACGCCTCTGTCTGGGCCTGCTCTGTGTAGTCTATTAGGAGTGAGAATAAGCACAAGTCGTGAGTCTTGCAACAAGCTGAAAAAGAGAAGCAAACTCTTTTTCAACTAACGTTTTAATTTGATTTCCCTCAAACCCTAGGCACTCTATTGGGGCAACCCTCGAGTGTTGGAGACCCTGGTGCAATGATGTAAGCCTTGGTTTGATCTCAGTCTGTAAGCAAAAAAGGTTGCCAGATTCTCTCCACTTTAAGAAAGCTGGAATTTTGGGAGGTTGGGGGGGGGGGGGGGAGAACTGGAATGCCTTGATCTCCAAAATGGTCTCCAAATTTCGATCAGTAAGAGAACCTGGTGCCCCTCATGAGGCACATCAAATTTCAAGTCAATCTGAGTAACTGTGTAGATTTTAGAGCACTTGGAAAAGTCAAGTTCCAAGCAGAAAACTGGCTTTAACCTTAACTACAACCTTTAACCAATCTGGCTTGAAATGCTTCAGGCTTTCCACACCTCTCTGGCTAGTAGGTTGCACTGTCGAGAATTTTTTCCTGATATTTCCCTTAATTTTCCTTTTCTTAATGTCATCCCACTAATCCCCGTTACACTTTCTCATCACATCCTAAAAAATTCCTTTCACTCCCTAGAGTTTCATAGCCTGCAAACATCAAAGGATAGATCAGGAGGAGACGGACAGTGGAGAGGAAGTGACGGTACCCTCTTGAGCTCCACTTGAACTGAACATTCCTCACTTGCTACACCATAGCATGGACCCTAAGCACCCCATTTTCCCTGAACTCCTGTAATCTGTAGTCTAGACCATCTATATCTCAACCCACGTCTGTTACCCATCTCTTCTAAGAGCCTGTGTTCATAAGTCAGGCTCCTCTATTCCATCTCCTCTGCCCCGTTTATCCAATAAACCAGGCCCTGGTACCTCAGAAAGCCCCAACTCCTGTATTCCACAACTGAGATCACCTAGACCCCATCACATGATTCTCTCATGAAGTAGCTGGGTTTTTTCTTGCCTCTGTCATGGGGTAGGTGCAATGAGGCAGAACTCAGCCCCCTGGGAAGTTGGTAGCAGTTTTCAGATGGACGCTCTATTGCTCCAGCTGGCTCTTTTACCTTCTACAGTCCTGACTGCACTTTCTGTTGGGCTTTTATGCTTCAGCACAACTCTGAACTCAGCATCATTGACTCTAGGATGTGGCAGCGGTGCTACCATCAGGGCATGGGAGCACAGTGAGGAGACAAACAGCAGCACTGAGCTAAAAGAGTGCCTGCTCTAAAAACAGCTGCAAACCAGGCTGGGCCAACCCAGCTCCTGGGTTTACGTCCCTTTCACCTTCAGCGTTACCGTGCCAAACTATACAGACTTTCTTCTATACATTTTTCCTCCCAAGTCAGTCCTGTCTCCTCAATATTTTGCTGCTCCTCTCTGAACTCCTCCCCAATTTACATCCATTCTCTGATATGGAGGAGCTCAGTACCAAATGCACTATTCCCAAAGATGTAGAGAGACTCACCTCTGGGACAGCTGTGGGGGTCTAAACTGTGATGCCTTTGCATACCCAGGCCAGAATCAATCAAAATTATTTTTGATGCTATCTCACACTGCAACCTTGCAACTGATTTGCTAGCCACTGTCACACCTCTCAAGCTCATCCTTATCAGAGCTTTGTACAAGTGAGGAGTAGATTGTGACTACTCTCAATAATCAATACATAAGATAGCCAGAGCTTTGAAAGACTGGTTATTTACCTTTCACATGGACTTTCAGTACAGAGGTCGCCAGTTCAACATATTGCTTTAAATATGCTGCTCAGCTTTCGCTACATTTTAAGCGCTATTGTGCTTCATTTGTGAAGGACTGCTTCACATTAAAACTCTCCCTCCGTCTTCCTCATGCAAAAGCTCATATAATTGAGAGGACAGCAATATTTCTAGCTGCTACAAGACCAAATGTGCCCTCTTGTTAAAAACTAGCAAAGAACCACAGTTTCCAAGTGAACATACTACAAAAACTCCAAGACACCAGAAGATTGTTGCATAGCAAAATACAAGACACAGTCATCTAAACTTCCCATAGTCACATGCACTTGAGACAAAACAGACTTACTGGCTCCCTTTCACGGACTTTTGAATCGCAAATTTCAGAGCGTGATGCAATTGCCAATGCACAACATTGGTTCTTCAGAGTGTGCAACTACAAAAGGTTTTGCGGGAGAAAATCTAACTACCACATTCTATGGAGAAACACCTGAATTTTCTCTTTAGATTCTGAAAGGATATGAAATATATTTGGGGGGGGGGGGGGGAATGATGCTGTTTAAACCAAATAAGCAGTCAGGAAAATGTATCCAAGTATTTAAGCACAGAATTTACCTTTAAGGCTATCACAACTTAGCCTCTCCCTACTTCTCCACTTTTGTCTCTAAAGAAGTCTCCCCCTGCCGCCTTCACAGACCATTTTGTCTGCTTCCCCCATAAGTACCCTTGCAACTTCTTCCAAACTGCCTCTTTTGCATGGAGTACCTGCCCTAAACTGGTCTACGCAGACACTATCCTGTCCTCACGTCAGTACCCTCCCCAAACTCCTTTCTACTGTGCTTGTGGGAAACAGCCAACTCCTAAGTCGGTAGAGGGCCAGTAGGGACATCTCAGATATATTTTAAGAAAATTTAACTGGCCTGAAACCACCTAGCTGTGCACATTTCACTTATATAAAAGTATATTCCTCCCATTACTCTTCTCCTTGTCTTTCTTCTGAGTATCATACTTTGTTACACCCAGCTGTTATGCCTGTGAATGCAAGCTCTTCAGGGCAGGGCCTGTAACTCTGTACAGCATCTGATACAACGTGGCTCCGATACTAATCGGGGGTCTCTTGGCACTATTATAATAGATTTGTATTACAATCATGCCTGTAGGCCCTGATAAGGACTGGAGCCCTTTTGCACTAGGCACTGTACAAACACATGAATCCATGGCCTTTGCCCCACAGAGCTTCCAAACTTAAAGAAATAACAAGGGGGGGTGTGTGTGTGTTGGGGTGGGGAGAGGGGAGAGAGGGATATAGTCAAAATAAATGTAGGTTTACAACAAATGAGCACCAGCAATATCCCCATCTGCCATCATTAAATGGCTGATTTCTCAAAAGCATTACAGCAGAGCTGGGTGTGGAGGGGAGATATGAAGGATGTAATATGACTGCAGCCTTACAGATCAGTTCAGCGAGAGAAGTCAGAGATGTCTCCCATGTAATTGGCCTCAGCCACAAGGATGGTGGTGTAGTCACAGTCAGAAAATTAAGGGGAATAGAGAGGATTTCAGTGGACAGATCAGGAGTTCAGTTTTGGCCACCTTAAGTTTAAATGTCAAGCAGGCTGTAATGTGAAATTAGCTAGAGGGAGACAAGTTAAGCATGGAAAGTCAGACCCCTGAATCATCAGTGTAAAAATGGTAGTTAAAAGCATGTGAGCAGATGGGATTACTCAGAAATAGGCTTATAAAGGAAAGAGGGGAGAGGACCAAGAGCCAGTTCCTGTGGGGACCCCCACACACACAAGGAGGGGGAGGACGAAGAACCAACAAAGTAGCCAAAATAGTGATCAGAGGGGAGGCAAGATAGTAAGAAACAGAGTCACAAAAAGAGAGCACAAGATTTCAAGGAGTATGTGACAAACAGTAGGAGAAACAGAGGCCAAGGAGGACAAGAATGGAGTACTGGCTATAGTATCTAGCTATTTGTTGAGAAATAACTCAATTAAAGGTCATATGAAGAGGAAAGCCTTACGATGGGAGATCTTTGGCAGCTCTCAGTCCCCAGCCTTTTTTCTCAGTTAGGATCACTTCAACATCTGCATGCTGTTTCCTCTGGAACCGCCTGTTGGAACAGTAGTCCCCATTTGGGCACCTGGAAGAACTAAGTAGAGGAAACAGAACAATCAACTCCCAGTGGGTTGGCAGTGACAACAGAAGCAGCTTGGGAAATAGCTGGGAAATCGACATGAAGCAATAAATAATAAATTCAGTGCAAAACCCACCAACATATTTCACTACAAAGAAGTATAACCGCCTGACAAGCAATGTTCAATTTTGAACGGTTTATATTTAGACTAAGATTTTTTTAGATCCGCAGCGTTACTGTGATTAAACCAACATACTGGCATCTGCCCTGTATATTTTATATGGCTTCTTCCTAAGAGACTGCCCCCTTCCCTGCCTCTAGAGCAGAGGTGGGCAAACTACAGCCTGCAGGACCCTCCTGGCCCAGGAGGCTAGCTCCCGGCCCCTCCCCTGCAGCCTCAGCTCACTGTGCCACCAGCGCAATACTCTGGGTGGCGGGGCTGCAAGCTCCTGGGGCAGTGCAGCTGCAGATCCCGGTCTGACCCGGAGCTCTGAGCTGTGCATTGGTGTGGCTGGCTCCAGCTGGGCAGCGCGGCTGTAGCACCGCCAGCTGCTGGTGCTCCAGGCAGTGCGGTAAGGGGGCAGGGAGCAGATGGGGTTGGATGGAGGGCAGGGGTGGTGGTCAGCGGTGTGGATAGGGGTCAGGGAAGTCAGAAGGTGGGGAATGGGATTGAATGGGGGCAGGGGGAGGGGGGAAGTCAGGAAGGGGGGGTTGGATGAGGGGTCGGGGTGGCAGTCAGGGGACAGGGAGCGGGGAGGTGGATGGGGCAAGGGTCCTGGGAGGGGGGGCTGTCAGGGAACCAGGGGGGAGGGTGGATGGAGCAGGAGTCTGAGGGGGACGTCAGGGAACAAGCAGCGGGGGGCGGGGGGGGGGGGAAATCGGATAGAGGGCAGGGCCGGGCCAAGCCTGGCTGGCAATTTCCGAAATCTGATGTGGCCCTCAGGCCAGAAAGTTTGCCTGCCCCTGCTCTAGAGCTTGGACTGATCAGAGATCCAGGGTCTTGGATACTACACGGTCCATATCATTCATCCCTCTTCTCCCATCTTACTTGGTAACAATCATTATGTCTCCACCTATCAAGAAGCAAATCTGATTGCCAGTCAGCTGTCAGTGCAGCTCCTTTTGCCCAGTTCTTTGCCTCCTGCCAACTGAAAACATGGAGCAGCAGCTGTCTCAGCCCTGCTGCCTCTTTCTTCCGAGCAAGAGGACTCAAGATAAAGGGGAAGGAAAGAGCCTGATAAGAGCCTAGTGAGAGAAGAGAGGTAGGCAACGGAGGAAAAAACTGAAAAACAAGGCAGCGGCCTGGAAAGCTACACCTCCCCCATTCCTGCCTCCCTCAAGCCTAGGCTGCAGTGCATTGAGCCTCCTGGGCAGACACTTCAGTGCTTTTGTGATAGGCTCAGAGATGAGCATGAGATTACTACACTGATTCACAAGCCCTACGTTAGGATTTAAATTCTGATCTCCAAAGAGAAAGGCCAACGTATGAATATATGTCACTGCAAACAGCAACACAAAGACAAACTTGGTGTCTTCTGATACTTGATGCCAGGGAAAGAGCTCAGTTTTGACATCTCACCAAAGAGTACTTACCATTCTATCATGAGAAGGCGATTGAGACAATCTTCACCACAAGCTACCTCCCCTTGAGCTCTCTCTTCTTTGGAAAGAGGCGGACATTCACACTGCATTCGCTTGATATCACGATGGGATTTGTTCTTCTTCCTGGGGGAGGTTAAGGCAGCATTATAACATACCCATATAGACAAAAATCACTCCATCTAAAATTAACTCAATCTTTATCATTTGCTACTGGACTAAAATTGATTTGCCCTTTAGAAATCACTGTTCAACTATTCAGCTTACATCAACACGATGTAAGAGCAGTCAGGAGCATTATTTTTTGGTAAGTTCATGACCAGATGCGATATTCAGAAAAGACTGCCAAGATGTTAATGCAATTTAAGTATTCTCCACTTCTTTTTAATGCACACAGTCCTACTTTAATTTCATTGCAGCTACACGCTGAGTAATGGTAAAACTCTAGCTTAGTTTTTTCAGTGCAGGGTAAGAATAGAATTTTCAAAGGAATAAATCTTAAAATCTTTATAGAAATTAGCCTGAGCTAGGCTGGCACAAATGATAGGCAGAGACCATTCTAAGTCACCACAATTTATGGAGAAGAGATATGTGAGGAAGTCTTCAGAAAGATTGTCCCTGTATTTAGGGGCAAAACAGCCTTTCTGCCCTGGGTTCGTGCTGTCCTTCAGCAGCCTAGAGAACTAGAGAGCAGGACTGGGAATCAAATTTGTGTTTCTCGCATCACAGTGCAAGATACACAGCTTGTAGGGTGCTAATTGTAAATAGTGTCATAAATGGGGCCTTTGGGGGGGGGGGGGGAATCCTAAAAAGGATAACAAGTGGACAGAACTTGGCTGAGGTATTCAAACCTATGAAAAGGATGATAAAGTACTAATTACCTCATCCAATCGTATGAGAACAAGGAATCACTTGACTAAAATACAGGGCATTAAATTTAAAAGAAATTAAGTATTATTTCGCAGATCATACAGTAAACCTGCTGAGTTACATACCACAGCTAGATTTCAAAAGGGCAAAATTATTAATGTTTTCATATAGCATAAATTAACTATAATCAAATAATTCAGAGTTTAAGTTCATTGCCATGAGGGCCATCAGAGTACTTTTATACCCATTCCTTTACAGCACTAGACAATTGTGTGGGTACATTTCTGAGAGGGAAGGGTTGTCTGGCTCTGAAGCATCATGTTATTAGCCATTCCCAGAGCGTGGAAACCAGAATGTATGGTTCAGTGATAAGATACAGTAAAATACATCAAATATTCCTATGCAACAGGAAATAAAATAATTTGCAATTAGCTGTCATCTTTTAAACATTCAGATTGCAATTCTGGGAGTGTTAAAATTATATTCTTTATTTACAAGTGGTTACATATGTAACATTTAAAACCCACACTGACAGTGCAAAACCTCTCTTCCTGCAGTCAAGATAGCCATTCACCTGTCTTGAGGAAAAAAATCTGTTGCCTGGGGCCACAGGCAAATGGATATGTCGAGCCCTGAAGAGAAGCTGCTATATGCTCCAGGCTCCTGTATACTCACATGAAGTTCAGATGAATGGTATATAACAAAAAGGGAGATAAAATAATGAACTGCCATGGGTACACGGAGATGTATGACAATAATAAGTGCTAACTAGCATGGACCTGAGCAGCCTCAAATGCACCCATGATTTTCAATCTTCAGCTTATCAGGCTACTCAACAGCAAAGACAACCAATTTTTTTTTTTTTTTTTTTTTAGCACTGCATGTGAAAATTAAACCAGCATAGCCAATTAATACTAGCAGGAGCTAAATTCCTCCAAGCACTTATGACTATCACCCCTCCATTTGGCTACATTTTGCTCTTAGATGTTTCTATGGACTGCCAGTGAATCTGATAATCTTGCCCTTCTCTCTCCACACCCCTCATGGCTAATCCTTCCTCTTCTCTATGAAAAGCTTTCTTAGGTGGTGGAAATGTGATATTCCCTCTCTCTCTCATCACTCTCCTACTGCTCAGAGAAGATTGTTGTATCTTTCTAAATGCCCTATCAAATGATAAACTGAAATGTAAACTATTAGAAGCAAACAGGTGAAAATCCATTAGTTACCTTTCTGTTAAATACACATTTTCCTCAATAAGGTCAAAGTAGCAGGGCATTTTTCCTTGCTTGGCACACTCCTTCCAGCGTTGTGGGTCTCTGAACTCTTCCATGATACACAGTGGGCGAACCACTGCTGAACCCTGAGGCAAGGACTCCGACTGCTCCCCCTCTCCATCTGTTTTTACTTTCTTTCTCTCTCTTGGGTCTCCATCGCTCTCAGAGTCACTCTCTAATTCTTGCCTTCTTTTCTTTGGTGGTCCTCGCTCTTTCGCATCATTTTTTTCCAAAATCTTTGCCTCCTCTTTTTTCTCATTTACAACTGTTGGTTCCTTTGCCGAATTACTGCTTATCTCATGTGCCTGCACAGAACCCTTTTCTTTATCACTGAGAGAATGAAATTTACTTGCCTGGCTAGGAAAGTGAGCTTTGCAATCATCATCCCAATTGTCATCCTGTTCATACTCTTCGTGGTCCTCTGTTAGGGAATCTGGTACCTGCCCTTGTATTCGTTCATAATTAATTCCAGAGGGCCTACTACCAGACCTTGGGTCCCAATAGCCATTGCCTTGCCAGTAATTCTGTGAGCCACTGTATGATCCTGAACCCTGCTGGCAAACGTAACCCGAGTACATTCCATAGCTGCTGTCGGGCTGCTGGTATGTGCTACTGGGTTTCTCTGGTTGAGAGAAGTCCCACCCCAGGCTACCCAAGTCCTCTGTTGAATGAAAACCATCCAATTTGGAGAACTCTCCTGTACCAGATACATTACTGAACCCTCTCTTTCCCTGCCTGCTGTCTGGCTTGGAAGAATTTGTCTGGTGCCTAGATTTATTTTCAGCACTTTCAAAGCTCTCAGAAAAACAAAATGGCTGCTCGTCTTGCTGTCTGCCAACCGGTCTGGCTATGGACATCAATTCTTTCAATATTCTTTCATCTGGATTTGGTTTGCCATTAGAATTTGGTGTTAGGTCTGTCTGACTTGTACTATCAACTCCATCACTCTGAGGCTGAGAAATATCAAGCTGGAGATCTTCGGCTTCCTTTCTATTCAGCTCAGTAGATGTCGCTGGACTCCTGTCCGTTCCCCTACAAGGAGAACACTTGTTCTCAATATGTGGACCATTTTTATTTGCTGTATTCTCTGATCTTTCTTCATAGTAAGGTTTGCTGGACTCTGGCCTATCGTCTTCCCAATTATCAGAGTAACGTGTATTACCTTGGCTGCTCCGAGATGAACAAGGACTACTTTCTTCCATACTTAGAGTGGAATTCTTAGGAACCACCACAACTGACTGAAGACGGTTCCTTGGAACACTGTCATCAGAATCAGAATCCTCTGTATCGCTTTCTTCACTGTCCTGCTCACTCTCACTTTCTGCCGTATCAGAATAATCATCGTTATGAGTAGAAATGAATTCAGAAGTATTGCCACTACTGTCACACGTGGCAGCTTGAACTACAGTTTCTGTTTCTTCTGCAGTCACAATGACATCACAAGATGGAAACAAAGCCTCTGAAAAAGCAGAAACCACTACTGACTCATTTTCTTCATCCTTGCCAACTGAGACTTCCAGAGACTGGTCCTTAAAATCATCAGACCTGATTTTTTCAGTGAAGATGGTAGAACTTTCCTCAGCTGGTTTCTCTTTTTCTAAGTGTTCTACTGGTACTTCTAAATAATATGAATGCTCATTTTTAAATGATGGTTTTCCTTTTTCTAAATCAGGACCAATTTGCTGGGCATCTAATTCAATTATCATCTCAGTTTCAGAATGTTGCAAGCATTCTTCACTTTCATTCTGCATGGCTCTATCCAATTTGGAAGCAAGGTTTTCCTCTGGTTGTGGTGTAATAATTTCATGGTCTAATTTGATTTCCAGGGAGCATTCTTCTTGGGAAGAATCTCTGCTTAAACTATCTACTGTCAGGCTCGGCTCATGGGAGGGACTAATATCATACAGTTCATCTTCACATGCAGACTTCGTTGAACTTTGATCCTCCGTGTTTTCATAATCACATGTAACCGTTTGTGGCTCTACATGAATGTCCATTAAAGTTTCTTGAGTAACTTTTATATCAGTGGGCTCAACTTCAATTTCAACTTCTGAATGATACAAAGAAGGACTAGTATCATCTGAAATGTAGCAAAAGTCTGAATCTTTGGTTCTGTTACAAGGAGTTGCCAGATCATCCAATTTTTTAACTAACATTTCAGAATGATCTACATTCGTAACAGGAGAAGAAATAACTTCATCTTGGTCTGAAGGAACTGGAGTCTCTCTTTCTTTAAATGAACTGTTGAATTCATTAGACTGTAGATGAGAATCATCCAAATCTTGTTCTTTAGATTTATATACACTTTGAAATCCATTAGATGGCAACACATAAAATTTATTACTTTTTATCAGCGGTGATACCTCTGATCTACCTAGACTATCATCAGAAGACATTGCAACATCCTCTGTTTTGGAGACACAGAAAGTTGCCAAGTCATCAGATCTACCCTCTGGGGACCCATTTATATTCAGTTCTATGGGACAATAAGTTCTTAATTGATCACGTTTTACCTTTATTAAATTTTCTGGTTCCTTAATACTGTCATGGCAATCATTTCCTATAAGTTCAGACTTCAAATTAGGAGAACCATCTTTTGACTCATCTAGCTTTTTAAAAGTAGGTGAATCATTTAATTGACTGAATGGAGAAACCGTCTTTTCCCTTTCAAACTTTTTTATAATAGTCATTCTCAACTCATTGCTTTTTAGACAAGGTGTCTCTAAATCTAAAGAATTAGACTGCTGTTTGATTTCTTCAACTGATTCTGTACAACAGAAAGAACTTTTAGACTTATCAGACTTTGGTGCAGAAGTCTTTGTAGGGGTGTACTTATAATGGGAAGAGTTCACATTACTATCAGGTTTAGAATGGGATGACCCCCTTCGATATCCCAGCTCATTTAGGGGAGAACATCTTTTTGATACTTCACTTTCTGAAGTCCTTTTTGATTCTCTATCTGATTTTGAAGACTTTCCCCTCCTCTCTGTTTCAGCATAAGATGACTCTGTTTTGCTGTCCCGCTCTGATTTAGAGTAGGAAGAAGTTCTAGAATCCCTGTATGAGGAAGAATGAGATGACGTACGCCTGGAGTCACTAGACTTGGAATGGGTCCTCCTATACTCGTCTTCTGAATCAGAACTCTCTCTTGTCCTATTATCTGTGTAAGAACGTGAATACCTCGTCCTCTCTCTGTAAGGGGAGCTTCTATGGTATCTTCGGTCAGATTCATAATAATGAGAGCGTTCTGATCTTGAATAGGATGAGCTGGTTCTAGAACCTCTGTCAGACCTAGAACGAGAATGAGACCTGCTCCGTCTTCTGTCCCTGTCTGACCTAGACCGGGAGGACATATACCTAGAGTCTCTCTCTGGTTTTGGGTGGCTAGAATGTTTCTCATCTCTGTCCGATTTAGATCGTGAGGAAGATTTCACCGAATCTTCACTTTTGAGAGAAGTTGAGCTCTTTTTTGGATCTCTTTCCTTTTCTGTACTTGTTGATATTTTTAATTCATGTGATCTCTGACTTGAAGAAGTCCTTATAGAATCTTCATCAGATTCAGAACCCAGTAACGTGGCATCAGATTGAGAGAATTTCCTCTTAGAACCCTGCTTTTTGGAGCACAGAGAAACACTTCGTGAGCTGTTTGAAATTTCTTCCTCCTTCCCAATATGGGAATCTTCCTGCTGTGAAGTTATTTCCATTTGCTCAGACACATTTTGAGTTACATGTTCTTCGGAACTGTTAGATGCAGAATCCTGTTTAACGTCCAGTTCTAAAGTTTCTTTCGCTACTGCATTTGATAGCTCTTTTGAAGTCTGGACTTCTGATTCTACAGGTGGTAGCAGAAGCGGTGCTGCTGTCACTGATACTGCTATAGGTGGTTGGGGAAAAGCTACTGCTGTTAGCACTGGTGCTGGTGGAGATGCTGTTTGGGAGAGCGGTGGAGGTGATGTCAATGGCAATTCTGCTGCTGCTGGCATTTCTGCTGATGCTACAGCTGCTAGCGATGGTGGTGGTGCTACAGCAGCTGACAGTGGCTTTACTGTTACATTGAGCAGATGCTTCTTAAAATGGATCTTGCCCAATTCCACCTTTGGTTTTGGTGGTGAAGATTCTTCTGCTGAACCAGAGGTATCCCCAAGGTCCATTTTAATTTTGGGGATGAAGTCAGTTGGAAGGGGTGTAGCTGGGGAGTTCTGAGTTTCATTTTGTTTTTCATTTCCAAGAGCAGTCAGAAATCTATTCTGCAAGGTTTTCTTTGTTAAACTAAAGCTGAAAGACACCTTCTGTCTTCCTTGTTCCTCAAGGTTAACCTTTGTCTTGGTGCCTTTGGGCAAAAAGCGGCTAGAAGCAACACCTTTGAACACTGGGCCTTTGACAAAACCAGCTTTCTGCACATTTTCAGTCTTGCCCTGCAATAAAAAGATAAGCAGTTAAAGGAATAACTGCACTCTGCATACAGTATTAAACAATAACCCTTTAACTCATAAATTTTTAGTGATCATAAAAATAACAGATAAGCTTGGCTGAAGTCAGAGATAGTATGGACACACTAAATTCCACAACTGGGTCTCTTCTATACAGAATCAATTATGCAGTAATTTTGAAGTTTGAACAAAATGTCTTTTAGGACCTAGACAGGACCCATTCAAAATGTTAATCCATTTCTCTTAGAAGTAAAGGATTTAATATATTAAACTATTTCAACAGTTGCACAGCTCCCTGTTCTGTCTTCAGAAAAACTATACTGGATTGCCAAGATTATCTCCATTTGTTTTCACTTCGTAGAAGACTTTGTACTGTAATGCAGTAATTTTTCAGAACAAGTCAGATTGCAAGTGAAATTTCTGACAAACTCACAAAAGTTAGTTTTCTCCAGTGAACTTACGTCATTCATAGGTAATTTCTAATGAGTTGAGTGTTAGTGAATGGAATTATTCTAACATAACTGCCTTCTAGAAGCTCCATTAACAATCAATCAGTCATTCACACTATTGTCACCTCCAGGCAGATGTCTAACTTGTGATTTTGGATAAAATCCAAAGAGGGTGCTAGTATTTTTCCACCAATTCCATTGGTTTTCAGACCCATTTCAAGTGTGGGAGGAGCTTACTGAATTGTCTGGGACCTGGTTATCTGAGCGACTACCTCTGTCTCCTCAGATAAAATTGGAATGCTCTTATGATGGAAAAGAAGCAGAACTCAGAGACTGGCAATAAAACTTTAACAGTAAAGAGCCTCTTCCTCTCTGAAATTCACTTTCCTTATCAGTCCATCAGAACCTGAAATCAGCAGTGTTCAATGCATGAACCAAAGTGGGCTTATTTGGTTTTTGGACATCCATTTTTAAACTTCGAGCTTATCTACAAACAAAAATTGTATCGCTTTAACTATTCTGGTATACGAACAATATAATCCCCTCAGGGCCGACTTTAGGAAGTGCGAGGCCCAATTCGAATAGTTTCGACAGGGCCCCGGGCAGGGATGACTCACCCGGCGGCGCTCTGGGTCTTCGCTCTGGGTCTTCCGCGGCACTGAAGGACCCGCTGCCGAAGACCCAGAGCGAGTGAAGGACCCGCCGCCGAAGTGCTGCCAAAGACCCGGAGTGCCACCAGGTGAGTAAAAATTAAAAAGGCACCTAAGTTAGGCGCTCTTCTTTAGGGCACAGGGCCCGATTCGGGGGGGATCGACCTAAAGCTGGCTCTGAATCCCCTACTGTGGATACCACACTGGTATAAAGAGGGGCTTATGCCAATATAGCTTATTCCCATAAATCCAAATTAGGTGTCGTACTGGTATAACTAACTCATTAAAATAATCACACCTTTAACCGAAATAGTTATAGCAGTACAAAAATTGTATTGGCCAAACCTTAGTTTCATAACTATCCCATGAACACTATTCCATCCTTGGCAACAGCAACTGTTTCTTGCACTCCGTTGTGAATCACTTATGTTCTTTGTTATTGTTTAACCTTTGCAAAACAGGCCTAGTTGCTAAGGAAAGAGGCACTATAGTAAATAATTAAATAGACTTCAGTGGAACTGAAACACCATTGCATTTCACCTACTTGCTATACACAGTAACCAGTTTTCATAAATATAATATCCTCCATAGTATTTTTACAAATAGCAAAATACAGTAGGTCTAAATTAAAGATGATGACCTGGAACTTCAGACACAACTAGTAATTTTGAGTGCCCAACCTGGGACACGTAAAGGGGCTTGATTTTCAAGAAAGATAGAGCACATGCTAGCTTCTGAAAAATCACGCTCCTTTAAGATATCTCAAATTTGAGCTCCAAAAATTGAGACCCATCACCACTAGTCACTTCTGAAAATGTAGGCCCCTGTGCCTGTTCAACTGTAAGATAGAAGATTAGAGCATGTGTGTCTCATGATCATCTTTGGGAAGAATACTCTAATAAAGGCATAGAAAATGTTAGCAGATTTGTTTCTCAGGATTTATACGCAATGTTCCTTTTTTCTTGTAGGTGAGATGCAAGAATTTTTTTTAAAAGATGAACTATAGGCTTACAAGCCAAATTCTCTCCATAAGCATGAAAGGTGAATTCACCCCATAAATAATTTCAAACCACTATTTTTTTCTCACAGTTCTGCCAAAGTCCCAAACCATCAGCTTCTGTTCTGTGAGAATTCCCAGGAAGTGGAATGCTAATGACATCACAATAATGTGCCTACACCAGAGTATGGAATTAGCCTACAAAGGTTCAGGCAAAAAAAGTGTTTTGTGAGTTTGCTTATTTTTTAAACACTGGATATTGAATAGTTTACAAAGTTATTTTTAAGTTACTTAATATCCCCATGAAACAAGAACATATTTTCAAAGTTTTGCCCACAATGTTTGTATTTCATGTTGTACTAAGTGTAGGATGTCTGGACTGCCTCCATTTTGTTTCTTGTTACCTTTGTATTGGATATCTGGATCCTACCAGAAAAATTAGGGACAATATAAAATAGCAAAATTCTGGATTCTTCTTGGACTGAACCGTCTATTAATTTTATTTAATGAAACAATTTAACAGAGTTAGGGATAGGCCCAAATCAAAACCTCAGATAAAAAACTTCTGAACTTTGGGGGCGAGGGGTTTGGAATCTGAACTCAGACCTGAACCTTGTAGTTTGGGTCTATTTATACATAAAATAAGGTGCTAGACTTGTAAAATAAGAAAAACAACATGTAAACTACATCTTGTTCCTCCAGTTTTTAATCGTTTATTTAGTATTAAAGCCTGGAGTTGAGGTGCGTCAGCCACCTCACAAGTTAGCTCTTTCACAGATTTTTTTTTCCCCTCTTCTGAAAATACACAAAGGTTAAATAATGTGAGAGCCACATTTTAAAAAAGTTACAGAAAGGAACATTACAAATTCTGTCATCCATAAAATGAAATTTAATGTAGAAAACACTTAAAACAAAGGGGTTAATCTTGTATTACAGAAAACATTTGTATTGGCAAAATACACAAAGCAACATTCTGAGGGCAAACATGACAAAACTGATAAAAGATCAGCCTGTCTGGCCTGTGCTGATTGACTGCTGGAGGTGTGGAGTGAATTGAGTATGAATGAATAAGATCTTGTTTAAATTAATCTGATTTCCTGTTTGCTACAAGAGTAGGAAATGTGGACACTTGTGATGATATCTAAACCACAACAGTGAAAACAATCTGTGGCTGTAATGCATCAAAAATTATAAATTTGAAATATCCCTCCTGGCCTGGGAATTTATAGAATACGTTTAGCTTGAAAAAGATTCCTCTTTCTTTTACACACACACACACACACACACTTTCTTGAATCTGAAGTCCTTATATAATCTTGTAATTATGGAACACAAGCTTGGTTAGAAAGCAGTCAATATAATTAGATATTCAGAGGTTCAAAGTCTTCTTCTATTCTGTTAGCACTGGTATTTCTGAGGATGTTCATAACAAGAGTAAGCAAAGATCTTCAGTACAGGACAAGGGATTTGCTGGCTGCCACTTCCCGCAGCCCCCATTGACCTGAAGCGGTGAACTGCAGCCAGTGGGAGCCACGATCGGCTGAACCTGCGGACCCGGCAGGTAAACAAACCGGCCCGGCCCGCCAGGGGCTTTCCCTACACAAGCGGCGGCCCCAGCTTGAGAACCACTGGACTAGAGGGGCCATAGAATAATTTTTTTAATCTTGTTACTTTCGATACTTCCAATGCCAATATTGTCTGATCAGGTTTTCTTTATATTTGATGTCTCAATCTTCCTTTTTTTCAGGCACTCTAATGCAGAACAAACAACTAATGCTTTAGTTTCTCCCCACTGTTCTGCTAAAGCATTTCTCAAAAGGTGAGCAATTAATTAGGACACTTACCTCATTTTCTTCTTCTCTATTGCAATCCAGCCGAGAAAGCATGCAAAAGAAAACACAGAAAGAAAGTGTAAATACCTTGCCGAAACAATAGACCTAGTAATAGTCTTTAAATTAAGAAGAAAAAAACCCTATGAGCCAGATTCTGAAACCTTTATTCACACTGAGTAGCATTTTACTCTCCAAACAGTCCCACTGCAATGAATGAGGCTACTTGCAGAGTAAGGGTGCCACAGTCTCTCCCTATGAGCACTAACTTTCTTAACATGCAGCAAATCACATATGCCAACTACCTCTAAAAAAGAAGAGGCAACAAATCTTTGTTTTTTAAAAGGTCAGTCATTTCCCCTGGCTTCAATAGTCAAGGACACTGACAGCGTAAAAGCCTTGTTAAAACAGAGATAATTAAGTAGATGCCCTTTTTCTGATGCTTTAAGAATTAATAAACTGCCTCTTTCAATGAGTAAGACCATATGATAGCATACTGCAAGCTTCCAGTTATGAAATCATGAAAAATAAACTTGAGAAATTTTGGTCATTTTTTCCTTCCAGTTTTGTCAGATGACTTTTAATAATGCCATGAAAAGATCACAACACCTGTCCTTTTCCAGAGAGTTCCCACTCCATCACTACCAAAAATAAAATATTTACAACTTATTTTTTATAGCTTGCTATTATTTTCCAGGGAAACCAAGAGAAACACCCTCATTTTATGTTATGGAATCCAATACTTAAATTCTTCTATACAGCACTTCAATGCCAAGGAGATAGGAACTTTAAACATTCTCACCTCTTGAGCACTAAATGATTGCAAGTGTTAAGCTAATTATAACTAACCTTATAGTATTCAGAACTAAGTGCAACACTCATTTCTGACTTAGCTTTCCTTAAGTTCTTCACACATATACTACATACAAAAATAAGTGATTTCTTCTACAACAAGAAAAGAAGATGATTTCTATTGCTATTTGTTTTTAAATAATTGGGAGATGTTCAAATACTGCATTGATGGGTAGATATAAAAAGCTCAGATATTTCTATCATCAGAGGTTATTGTGAAAGTTCAGTTTTATAAATAAACTAGCCATTAATCTTCATCAGTCACATCCTTCCTCAGTCATTTGTTGTTTAAAAGTTCTCCAAACATTCTGGCCTTTACAGACATGCACACATGTCCTTTTATATATAAATCTTATAAACAAAACATGATTTCCCAGCTAATTGCACAAGAGTGGGGATATTTTTCTCTCTCGGACTAGGAAAAGAAACAACTCCAGGCCCTCGTTTACGTTAGATTCAGACCAATAATTCACCACTGGTGCAGCTCAACCATTGGCAGCAATGGTGGAAGTGCTCATGCAGAGAGCGCCTGGACATTTTACCAGTGACTTCCAATCCTGAGGCTTCCTGTGAGGTAACAATTTTCAGAGCAGAAAGCCAGCTTTCACTTTCTGTACTGAGCATGCAGCAACTCCTACAGATGGGAGTGAAGACCTGATTGGACACTTCCCCTCCTAAATAAATGTCTCAACACAGTTAGGAACAAGCTAGAGGAAAAAAAACAATCACCACAGATAATATGCTATTGCTTTTCTGAATCATCTGCCTGGGAAAGTGCCCAAGAGGGATCTGGGGGTTGGGATAAATTGTGAATGTTTAGTTGGTGACATTTAGTATTTATTAGTTAATCCTAATCCGTTCCTTCTCCAGATCTATTTTGGTGCTCCCAGGAAGCATCATTCATAAGTTACTTTTACAATATAAATATTAGGCTTTGTGTTTTTATGAAGAAAACATGACCAGTGAGTTTAAACAACCAATGGGCTTCACAAAGGATGTAAACAAAATGTAATGGGGTTGTGAAAGACTTGAGTTCTCTGTATGTTATCTATGTGCAGGAAGCCTGAAGCCCCTTAAGAAAAGTATTTTAACATAGATTACAAGGACAAAAGGCACTATTATGGTCATCTAGTCTGACCTCCTGTATAAATAAGGCCAGAGAACAACCACAAAAAATACTAGAGCAAATCTTTTAGAAAAACATCAAATCTTGATTTAAAAATGGTCAGTGATGGAGAATATATTGTGACTCTTGATAAACTGTTCCAGTGCTTAATTACTCACTGTTAAAGATTTATGCCTTATTTCCAGTTTGAATGTTATACCTTTCTCTGTTAGACTGAACAGCCCATTTGTTCCCCATTTAGATACATATAGAGTGTAATCAAGTCACCCCTTAATCTTTTCTTTGTTAAGCTAAAGAGATGGAGGTCCTTGAATTTATCACTATAAGGCAGGTTTTCTACTCCTTTCATCATTCTTGTGGCTCTTTTCTGAATGCTCTCCAATTTATCAACATCCTTCGTGAGTTAGCATTTAAAAGTAGGTTTCATTTTCAAGTCCAAACAGTGAAATACAATAACAGAAAACCGACATCCTTGAGTCATATATTTCACATGTTAAAAGGAAGTGTTTCTGGGGTTGAAAACTCACAATGAGATTAGATATAGCTGACCACCAACATGTGAGCCGTCTATAAATACATGTTAAAGAGAGTGCCTCTTATGGAGCAACACAGTGCTGCCATACAATAAGAACAAGTGGCTGCAGAAACAAATAAGAAGGGTTTCCCCATAAGTCAAATACTTAAAAATAAAACCAAAGTAAGCAGCTGTCTATTGAGCACTGGATTTTCAAAATGTATGATCTGTTTACAGGTAACAAACACTCAGGTCTTTTTTTCCGTTACAGCAATCTTCTATTTGCAGCCAAGAAGAATTATTCAGTGTTTTAAGGCCCACAACGTAATGTAAAGCAAAATCAATCTAAAATAATGGCATATCCATATAGCTTCTATCACCTGAGGATCTCCAAGTGATTATAAACATTAAGCATAAAAATTTCAAAACACCTAAGTCATTTCCCATTTTCAAAGTGACTTGGGCACTTAGGAGTGACAAAAATGATTGAATGTGACTTAGGGCATGTCTACACTACAAACTTAAATCACATCGACATATAGCCACTGCAGTCATTATTGCGGTTTTTCATGTCCTCTCTACCCTCCTTCTGTCAGCAGTGCATGTCCTCAATAGGAGCACTTGCACCAACTTAAGAGCAGCAGCATGAGGGGCTGCTGCCCAGGCTCTCAGCTGCTCGCTCCTCACAGAGCTAAGCTACCTGGAGTCTGGCTGAGAGCCCGGACAGCAGCCAGGCTCCAGCTAGTGAGCTCTGCCGGAAGCGGGGAGCAGAGAACCCAGGTGGCAGCTGGACTCACAGCTGGAGCCCCCCACCTGCGCCTGGATGGCTGCCTGAGCTCTGAGCCCACAAGAGGTTCACAACAGGGAGCCTACTAGCCTTTACGGTCAATTTCAGGGCTGCCTCAGATTCAGAGCAGCAGGGGAGCTCACAGCTGAAGCTGTGAAACTGACAAGGCTGGTAGGCTCCCCGCTGTGAAATTGAGCCCTACATAAGAATGGCCCTACTGAGTCACACCAAAGGTCCACCTAGCCCAGTATTATGTTTTCCGACAGTGGCCAGTGCGAGGTGCCCCAGAGGGAACGAACAGAACCGAGAATCATCAAGTGATTCATCCCGTCGCCCATTCCCAGCTTCTGGCAAACAGAGGCTAGGGACACCTTCCCTGCCCATCCTGGCTAACAGCCATTGATGGACCTAACCTCCATGAAGTTATCTAGTTCTTTTTTTGAACCCTGTTATGGTCTTGGCCTTCACATCTTCTGGCAAGGAGTTTCACAGGCTGACTGTGCGCTGTGTGAAGAAATACTTCCTTTTATTTGTTTTGAACCTGCTGCCTATTAGTTTCATTTGGTGACCTCTAGTTCTTGTGTTATGAGTAGTAAACAACACTTCCTTAGCTACTTTCTCTACACCAGTCAGCATTTTATAGACCTCAATCATATCTCCCCTTAGCCGTCTTTTTTTTGAGCTGAAAAGTCCCAGTCTTATTAATCTCTTCTCATATGGAAGCCGTTCCATACCCCTAATCATTTTTGTTGCCCTTTTCTGAACCTTTACCAATTCCAATATATCTTTATTGAGATGCAGCGACCACATCTGCACACAGTATTCAAGATGTGGGCGTACCATGGATTTATATAGAGACAACATGATATTTTCTGTCCTATTATCTATCCCTTTCTTAATTATTCCCAGCATTCTGTTCACTTTTTTGACTGCCACTGCACACTGACTGGATGTTTTCAGAGAACTATCCGCAATTTTTTTTTACCCAAACCATTTGGTCCTCTAAAAATAAAACATTGTCAGAACAACCATTTTTAATGATATCATCACAATCGAGTGAAAAACACTAGCATTTGAAAAGAGAAATTTTTCCATATGTCTATGGCTTATACCAATTTCTTTGGCAGAGGTGAACTAGACAGTTCAGGTATTTCATTTCACTCGGTCTGGGAGGATGGGCTCCCACTCCCCTCCTCACAAAGACCATGCACTTACTTTAGAATCTACTGTTCTAGATGCAAACTGGGGAGGTGCCTGAGGATTTAGGGAGAGCAGGAGAAAGCAAGATAGGTAATGACTCCAAAAAAAAGAAGGATCCTGATCGAGTAATTACAGTCCATTAAATTTAACTCATTGAATTTTACTAGGGAATTGAAGTATATTAGCAGAACAGAGCAATACAGGTGGGAACAAATCATGCAAGATAAATTTGGTTTTGGATAGAATATAAATAGGTTAAAGGAATGCTGTACATATAACTAATTTTATAATGCATCTTGTATAATCGCCAAATCTTATCTGAAAAAATTAATTCATACTGAAGGGAGACCATAAGAAATATCTTCTCCCTCGCATAGTACTTCAGTCAGTAGCAGAGAACTGAAACTTGCTGCACAAAGCACTTACTCCATAACCCAGCATTACCTACAGCTTTAAACTGACCAGGATTGCACGGATTGCATCAGTTTCACCCTGCTGCTGCTGTTTTCCTGAAGGATATTTTTAAGAAGGAGAAGATGTGACACATGATATCAACAATAGCAAGTTAAATTTAAAGCCATCTCCTCTGGTGCATATCAAAAATATGCATGGGCTTCTTAATGTTACCAGCTGCACTGGTTTTAGCTTGAAATCTGTTTGAGAGATTCCGGCTACATTGGATTTAAAGTCATTTGAAAATTCCATATTGCTACATATTAAGTACGAGCATTGTAGTAAACTTTATGAAAGAGGAACAAGCACAACAAAAAGGTATTAGCCTGATGACTTCATTATAACCACAACATAACTACAATGGTTTAGTGATGGCATGTTAATGGACTATGTTTCTAGCAACCTTGCTTAAAGTTTTCCTCTTTTGCATTTTATTAAACTTCAGCTATAAAAGAAAACATGTTTATATTTAAATCAGACACTTTTCCTTTTCTCAGAGACCGCTTGGTAGTTTATTTTTGTAAGAAAAAGAGGATTTTAAAACCTAAAGTAGAAATCACATTTTAAATTGAAGACAGCTATGAACTGATGGGTGGAATTCTGATGGATGCAATTCGCCCAATCATACTATCCATTATATGCCTTCTGTAATCCTGTATAAAATACTACTCATGTTAGCATAAAACAAATTTTTTTTTAAATCAAGACAAATTAAAATAAAGAACCATATTCACAATTCTGACAGCCTGTCGCAGTCACACAACAGTGAAAAATACTTTTACCCAGTTAGGTGACAGTGAGATTTGTAAATGTACATATACACACAAGCCCCACGGGTCTGACTCTGACACTGACCAAGAGTAAATATAAATCCTAACTACTACATAATAAGGAACATCTTTGCCATTCCAGGCTGTCATGGGCATGTTAATAAAAAAGGAAGGTCTTCCCCCCCACCCAAATGCACAGCATCTCAGGCATTTCTAATGTATTTATCAACTTGGTACGAAAGCTTTCTTTTGCCTCTATTGTATGCCACCTCACAGGTGTCATTTACTTATAAACTTTATCTAAACTAGACAATGTTACCAAAAAATTCCTGATGATGATAGAACCACTAATAGAACCGGGTTCTGGTGGCTTCCAGCATTTTTATCACTTAATTAAACATGCAGGTTTTTTGAGTTCTGTGAGTGCAAAACACATACTGATTTTTTATTTTATTTTTTTTAATTTGCAGAAGACATCTGAAACTAGAAATTGCAAATTTGACTTGTTTTATATGGTCATTGAGAAAGAAAGGATCCCAGTTTGAAGAAAAAGTTCTCTCCCTTTGCTATGTGGCTTCTAGAGGAGGAAAACAGTAAACAATGCAACATCAAAACAGAACTCTTCAGCCTCAAGAAAAGGTACCTTGCACTTTTTTCCTGCTATTCTCAGCCACACAGCATATTCAAGAATGAAGCGTTAACAATATTGCACTGGGAAATAGAAGTAAAAGAAGAGAGGTATAAGAAGGACTTCACTTTCTTTTCCCTGCAGATATGCAGTCCACACTATACAAGAAAGGCATACTGCAAATAATAGGGGAATACTGCACTTTTTTTTTGAGTGCTTCTTCACAAGCACTTTATTAAAAAAAATCCAAGTTTGGGACCATAAATATTTATAACCTTGGACCCTAATTTGAGCAGCAGAAATACAACCTTCCTCATACTCCCGGTGGTCAATCTTGACCTGGTGGGACTGATGTCATTGCCAGCAAGAATGCCTGTTAGTGCCTATAGACATGGTAAATTTTGTGATATGAATAGCTGTACATTGGGAATACGAGAACCCCTCAATTTCACCTAGACCACTGAATCACCATTGCCCAGCAACACCTGTCAGTCATTACTGTCCTAGGCTGAATCTGAAACAACAATCCAGACATGAAAGAATCTCTATTTTATTGCTCAATTCAACCCACCCAGTTTCCATAACTTTTATTTTCAGCGTGAAACAATATCACATCAGTTAAAATTATAGAATCTACATCAGGGCAAGCCACTACAGAGCTGCTGGACATAATAAATGAGAGGGTATTATTCATGCTTAGAAGCAATACAAATGCCCAATTCACAATTATTAATTTTTTATTTCTGTCACTCACTCACTGACAAATGTAACTAATAGTAAAAAAAAAAAAAAAAAAAACCCCCAAAGTTTAGAAAACTCAGGTTTTATCAAGTGTTTGGTTAATTAATCCCTAATGTGCCTGGAGATTTAAAACAATCATACAAATTAGTACCAGTTTCAATGAATACATTTAATAAATGTTGTGCTACATTACTGTGAGAAGTTTCACAGATAATAATGCTGTACTTCTAGTCCACAAGAATGTCCTTGATAACTACCACTGGATTATACTACTGTGAGAAAAGCAGTGAAGTAACAGACAATCCAGTACCTTTTTCCCTCCTCCCAACAACTGGAATAGAATAGGAGGGCTAAGACATACAGCAACAGTGTCAAGCCCCCTATTTAAAAGAAACTTAAACTCAACTCAGTGTCCGAACTGGAGTTAAATGAGTTTCAGTATACACATGTCCCTGAATCAATCCCCTCCCTCCAACCCATCGCCACTCTCTACCATGGTCAGTGTTTGTGGTTCTAGAATAGATTTTCCTATTTTAAAAGTGTTTCTCCTTCGTTGCTTTGTGAAAGAACCCCACAAACCAGGATAACTGTCTGTGCCAGGAAAACAGCATAGTTTACTGTACACACATTTCTATCAAATGCAAAAAGGATATCAAAAGAAATAACTCATTTTTTCTATAATCTTTCATTTACAGGAATCTTAGGGGCTACTTGTAACAATAGTGCTATAACATTTTAGACAGAAATGTTATTTTAGAGCTACTATTGCTGGGCTGGGATGTCGCTGAACAATCTTGTATAGGGAATGACAGATGCTCCTGCTGGAGGAGATGCCCTGTTAGGCACAAAGCAATCCCTGGTCAGATTAAGGAGAAAGAGGCACAAGAAACAGCTTGTTGAAGCCATAAATTTGTATTATAAGGCTGGTACGGCTTCCTGTCTCCCCATCTCTGATGAGGTCATAATTTGCTAACACCATGAACAGAGACCTTAAATAACAATGTGCAGTGATTTTCAAGACACTGGAGTACATAAAACTACCTTTAAAAACCAGTTGTCTCCCTCAGAGTTGAGTGGCAGTACTCTGGAAGTTGAAGTTGAGGGAATAAGGTTAGTATCCAAGAGGGGTGGGATGAAGAGGATGCAACAGTATGGGCAAAATACAACCTGTGCCTGGACGAGTGTTTTGATGTTGAGTACTCATTTCTATTGAAGCCTGAAGGGAGGTTTTTTCCCCCACTTTTTCCTCTCTTTTATTCTGGTTTACACAACTCAGTCCATTACATCAACCTACCCTCCTTCAAACAAAGAGCATCTTTTTAAAACCAAGGAACTTCACTAAAACTGAGCACTGTATCTGAGCTGATATTCCTGCGAAGATAAAATAAAAGAGTAGTGCTTTTCTAGGGCTGGTCTACACTATGGGGGGAGGAGGGATATCAATCTAAGTTACGCAATTTCAGCTATGTGAACAACAACAGATTTAGATCTACTCACTACGGTGTCTTCACTACAGTGTGTTGACAGGAGACACTCTCCCATCGATTCCCCTTGCGTTTCTCATTGACGTGGAGTACTGGAGTTGATGCTAGAGCAATCGGTGGTCGATTTATCACATCTATACTAGACAAAAATAAATCGACCCCCGCTGGATTGATTGCTGCCCATTGATCTGACTGGCAGTGTAGACAAGCCCCTAGTTAAATCCCCTACCTGAGGATACCTTAAAGACTATTGTGTATATGTCACTATAGGTATGTGCACATTTTTTTCCCATTTAGAAAACAAAATACCTGACCTTGATTGTAACTCTGCTTTCAGGTTGTTGTACCAGCCCCTTGTCTCCCAGCTACCATAAACAACGTACAACAGTCATCACCCCTGTTTATCAACTCAGCCCTAACTTCAGAGCTGTGACCGGCACTTGCATAACAAAATGCCTGCTTCTCAAGGAAGTTATTAACAGAGATTTTAGACAAGGTTTTGTTTTTTTTTTCCTAATTTCTAAGGCTTTGTCCACAATGGAAATCTGCCTGGTTACAACCATGTGTGCCCTGCCACTAATGTAATGGTATCAGCACAAACCCCTAGGGTGGACAAGACAAACGGCTGTAAGCTATAACTTGCACTGTTGCAGTTTATCCCAGTGTCACACAGTGGTAAGCTCCACTTGTGCATATACTGGGTCTACACAGATTTTCTACTGATGCAGGTATACCAGGGGCCCGTTATCAATGGCAGTAATCAGGGCAAATGTCAAGTGTAGACAAGGCTTTAGTTTCAACCCTGCCTTCTCCTTTCCTCACTTAATCAGGCTCTAACATTCAGAGCTGGAAACTAAGATCTGTTGCTCAACATACATTTTGGTGAAGAACACTTTGTAGAGCACTCTGAAGGAAAGCATTATCTAAATACTGGATTTGTACAGTACTTGACATTTTCAGGATGTTTAACTTCATGTTTTAGCCAGGCCTATAATAATCCTACATCAGTGCTCAGTGGCATCGTGCATTGTCACTGGCATGTCAGTGTAGAATTCCTTACACATGCTGAGCTACTGGCACAGATTACCCCAGCAATCCCCAGAGTTAATGTTTGTCTCTTAATACACAAAAAGCTGAACTTTGCAAACTGAGAAAGAGGCAGATCAACTTTTGAGCCACACAAATTGATACTGTCCATTCAAATGCTAGATTTTAAAATAATTAAGAACCTAAATTGACACAGCTTCCAATTCAGACATGCACAGTATCCCTACATGGACAGGAGCCATTAAGAACAGATCCAATAGGCATCATAGCACAATATGGAAAAATTATAGCTCTAATTTTTTTTTACTGTGATCATTCAAACTCAGTTCTTTCACAGCTGGAGGGAATATACGCTTGATACTGGCATGAGCTAAAATGTCTTTTCTTGGCCAACTGGCATCCTCAAAGCTGTGGTAACAGAGAAAACTCTACCCTAGCAACCATTAAATGTAGCCTCTGGTTCCAGAGGAGGTGTGTCAGGGAAATGGAGTGGAAGGGGTAGGTGAGTGGGTGAAGGATGATTGCCATGATAAAGGTCTGAGCTGATTTGGTAGGAAGCAGTTGAAGCCCGAGGAGAAGATGAAAAATGGATACATGGCCATGTTATGAAAAGCATTTGCCCTTCACTGCTATTCTGAGAAGACACACAAAGAGAAAGTGGGTCAAAGAGAGCAAGCACATGTGAAAAATTGCAGTAATTTCCCCAAAAGCTAAATGTATTAGTTGCTATTTGTACATGTTTATATTAAAATATTACAATTTTAGAGCAGCTAGGATACTTTGCTCTGGGAAGCAGGAGGCTCGTTCAGAATTATACCACCAGCTTTTAGTGGCTTCTAGTCTTTTGTTCTAATACAGAATACATGCACCCACTACTTCCCCTTAAATAATCTAAAATCTCTCTGGTCTGTTAAAGATAATTCTTTTCAACTCACCCTCTCTCCCCCTTTTGTTCAGCACCAGGAGATGTCTAAATAAGAAACCAAATGAGTGCTTAATTTTTAAACCATGACAGGAATCATCATAAGCAATGTCGTTGCCATAGCAGCCATGCACAGGATTACTGAGAACACTGCAAGTAAATTAATGATTGCATGCACAATGACTAAACAAAGGTGGAGAACGAAAAAGACACCAACACAGTCCAGCTGAGACAGCGTGTAAAGGCAAGAAAAGGATATTAAAATCAATTTATAAAATCAAAATTAGTTAGCCACAAATCCACAACATAATCTTAAATGAAGACTTCTAGTCTGGTAATGTTTCAGACACAGCATGGGTAGTCCATAACTTCCTTGGAATGTCCTCTCCCCATCCATCCTCCTCTAGATATCAGAGGATTTTTTAGTTGTAGCTCTTAGAGGGTATAAGAGCTGGGGACTCACCATTCCCACTGTCTTTACTGCTTGTTAAATGCCAGTGATTGGTTTAAATTTAATCTCACTTCCTGTAAACCCTGGTACCAGAATTCTGCCTCCCCATACCCCCCCCCATCATAAAACAGCACACATGGTGATGAAATACCGACTGCAAGGTATCAGAAGAGCCATTGAAAATTAATCTTCCAACTCTAACAACATCTTCACTTCTTAATGTGTTTGCATTGCTACTCCCATCTTCCATATAGTCCATGGTAGGTTGTAGGTGCCTCATGGCAGGGACCTTGCCTTTTCCACATCTGTAATGTGTTGTGTACACTTACATCACTACAACAAATAATCCATAGCTATCTATTCGGCATCATGAGTCCACCTGCAGGTGAGACAGAAAAAGATATAGAACTTGACTGAAGCCACAGAAGCTTAAGCAAACTAAGCAGTGATGGGATAAGAGGGAAGGTCCTCTCACAGATCAGTAACAGGTTAAAAGATGGGAATCAAAGGACAGGAATAAATTGTCAGTTTTCACAAAGGAGAGAGGTAAATAGCAGGGTCACCCAAGGATCACTATTGGGACCTGTGCTGTTCAATATATTAATAAATGATCTGGAAAAGGGCATGAACAGTGAGGTGGCAAAATCTGCAGACAATACAAAGTTACTCAAGATCATTTAGTCCAAAACTGACTGCAGAAAGTTACAAATGGATCACAATAAATTGGGTGACTGAGCAACAAAATGGCAGGCAAATTCAATGTTGATAAGTACAAAGTAATGCATATTGGAAAAAATAATCCCAACTATACATACAAAATGACAGGATCTAAATTTGCTGTTACCACTCAAGAAAGATCTTGGAGTCATCATGGTTAGTTCTCTGAAAACATCCACTCAACGTGCAGTGGCAGTCAAAAAAAGTTAACAGGTTAGGATCCACTAGGAAAGGGTTAGCTAATAAAGCAAAAAATATCATGATGCCACTATGTAAATCCACAGTTCGCCTACACCTTGAAAACTGCATACAGTTCTGGTCGCCCCATCCAAAAAAGATACAATTGGAAAAGGTGCAGAGAAGAGCAATGGAAATGATTAGGAGAATGGAACAACTTCCATATCAGAGGTGTGTAAAAGGACTGGGACTGTACAGTTTAGAAGAGAGATGACTAAGAGGGGGGTATAGGATAGAGGGCTATAAAATCATGAATGGAATAGAGAAGTATTATTTACCCCTTCAGATAATAAGATACCCAATGAAATGAATAGGCAGCAGGTTTAAAACAAACATAAGGAAGTACTTCTTCACACAACACACAGTCAACCTGTGGAACTCATTGCTGGTGGATTCTGTGAAGGCCAAAGTATAACTGGGTTCAAAAAAGAATCCTAAGTTGATGGAGGATAGGTCTATCAATGGCTATTAGCCAAAATGGTCAGGATGCAAACCCATGCTCTTGGTGTCCCGAACCCTCCAATTTCTTGAACCTGGGACTGGAAGACAGATCACTTGAAATTGACCCATTCTGTTCATTCCCTCTGAAGTATCTGGCACTGGCCACTACTATCAGAGACAGGATACTGACCTGGATGTACTACTAGTCTGAACCAGTATGGCTGTTCTTATGTTAAACATTCCCTTATGACACACTAAAGTGACTGTTTTCAAATCTTTCCTTTGGGATACAAAGTCACAAGAAGAAGAGCTATAAAATCAAGTGTAACATTAAAAAGACAGTGACGTACTCCTAATCAAAGTAAGGTGGTACTTACAAAGATACGGCAAATACATGACATCCCTAGTACTTTTCATTTTGCCCTTTTAAATGTTTTTAAAACTCCTTGGAAGCTTGAAATTAAAAACTACATCCCACGGCTAAGGCCTGGACTGGGATGTCGGAAATCTTGGTTCAGTTCCCAGCTCTGCCATAGGCACCCTGTGTGGCTTTGGGCAACTCACTCAATCTCCCTACCCCAGTTCCCAATATTATGCTTGTATGTTCTATCCCTTTCTCTCATCCTTTGTCTTGTCTATTTATAAAGAAAGCACTTCAGGTTGGGACTGTCTCTTACTATTTCTATGCACAGCGCCTAGCACAATGAGGCCCTGATGTTGGTTTAAGACTCACGGCACTACTTTAATACAAATAAAAAATAAAAAAAACAGGAGTACTTGTGGCACCTTAAAGACTAACAAATTTATTTAAGCATGAGCTTTCATGAGCTACAGCTCACTTCTTCGGATGTTAGTCTTTAAGGTGCCACAAGTACTCCTGTTTTTTTTGCGGATACAGACTAACACGGCTGCTACTCTGAAAAAATAAAAAGATTTCTTCCATTGGGTACACACTGTTTATTGCTATAGAATTATTCCTAAATACTGAGCTTTTTGTTGTTGAGCATATATAGTAGAAAAGAATTAAAATGAAGGCCATGAAGAATTACCTGAATTTTGCAAAGACAGATAAAGACAAAAATTAGGTCAAAAGATTATTTCCAAGATCAACATAAGTGTCCTTTTATGTCCTTTTTTTAAATATGAAAACCATTTCAGCTTTTCAATTTGGAAATATTTTTGAAAGTTCATTTAATCTCTTGTTTGTGCAAACAACTGCTTGAAATACCATAAGGAAGGGGTTGGTACATACTTTTCATAATATAAACTCTACTCTGCCTTCTGATTCATTTTAAAAATAAAAAAAATAAGGTTACCCTAGGGCAGAATAGCTTTCCTAAAATTATGACACTATAGGAGAATCTTATTTATCTCAGACGCAAACCTGTGAGAGCTCAGAAAAGATGCAAAGAAAAACCCTCATGGCCACAAAACTGACACTTAACCAGAGGAAGTAACACAATTCTAAGAAAAAACACAACATTATACCACAAAGGGCAATGATTATGCAAACTAAAGATTACTTTCCACACATGGATATGCAGAGAACTTCTCAAACACACTCTTGTGAGGGCTTACATTGCTAGTAGTACGGTGTTTTCCCCTTCAATTTCATTAATGAACAAATGGCGGCTATTTGTAAACTGCTCCAGTGTTTCATCTAAGTGTCTGAGCTGCCACCAACTGGCTTTTTGCTCATAGCTTCTTCCATTTCAAAACTCACCCTGACATTTTCATGTAATCACCAAAGCTCTACGTAAACAGTTATACGGGCAATGTGTTGATACCATTTCTTGGTATGGAGGCAAAAGGTACTAAAGGAACATGCTTCTTTTCCCCCCCCGCCCCTCTCCTACACAGAGCAAAAAAAACAGCGAACCATCCGGTATAAGCCAAGTTTACACATTGTAGTAACAAACTGGTTATACTAACAGTTTGGTCTATTAGTGTGGACTGAGCAAAATTGTGTTATAACCAGGTTTAAAAAAATGCTCTCAATACAATGAAACAAGATCAATACCAATAAACAATTTTTAAGATGCATGCTCTAAACCAGGGCTGTATCTCCACCTGGTTTCATAACCAGTGATAACGCTGTTTGGACCTAACTATATTAGCAATTTTTCTAAAATATTCCCTGCTAGCAATGGTGGGAGCAACAGGAGATAAAGGACCACAAGTCACAGTGTTTAAAACCTTAGCAGCTGTTTGACACTAAGGCTCCCTCATCATTGTTTATCAGTAGAGATGTGCCAATGGAATGATGGGCAGTTCTCTGAAAAATAGTAAGGACACAGCAATAGCAGCTAGCTAGACCATGCTGTAACAAACTTTGGCTGCCACAATGTCAAGGAATGTTTGCCATATGCAGACAGACTTTTTGCTAACTGGAAGGAAAACTAGACTTGTCTGTGCCACTTGAAGAAAAGTCATTTTAATGCTCTTAACATAAACTAAGAAATAAGACTAGTCTTAGGCTTAAAGCAACTTTGTTAAAAGATTCAAAAATGGATTCAAGCTGAACATTTCTGGGCAGGATCTTTCAGATTTCCTGAGTTCCATAAACAGTTAGGATTTAGACTGCAAATTTGATGCATGAATATACATACCAACACCCTCCCCTCAAAAGCTGGCCCTTTGAAACACAGAATAATCAATGGTGATACTTTTAAACTCTTTGGCACTAATGGCTTCAGAGAGCATGTTTATAGTTGTGCAAGGGAAAAAAGGGTTTGGCCATTAAATTTAATGTATCTCAAGAACCCTGCAAAACAAACATATCGACTAGACAAGCCTAATAATAACGTGCAGCTCTGATGTGTCACCTGCAATTTGTTTTCCTCTCTGTTTTGAAGAAAACAATTGGGTCCTCCCTGCAGCGCTCCTTCTAGCAGAAGGGTTCTATTACATACATTTGCAACCTCCTCTGAGGGCTGGACAAGTACAATATTCCTCCAGACTGAGCCAACATGTTTCGTCTCCTTTCCCGATGCTTCTTCACTGTTCCGAAGGCTCTCCGTCAGCCAGTGAAAGCAAAGTCCACTCATCCATACATTAAAGATATTTAGGGGTCAAAATTGCCTGTCTAGGAAACATTTTAAGTGACAGGCAAGACATAAGATTCATAGTTAAAAGGCAATCAAGCTGTCTAACCACGAAAAGTCATGGAGCTGAAGAAGAGCTCTGTGTAGCTCAAAAGCTTGTCTCTTTTACCAACAGAAGTTGGTCCAATACAACATATTACCTCACCCATCTTGCACCATGAAAAAAATTAGTCTGATAGGCCAGGAAATTATAGCCATATACATCATTCCCACCTGTCATAATTTCCCCCTCCCCACCTTTACTTTAACAAATACAGTTTGCATGTGTAACCTATGCCTGCTTGATGTGGCGCTCTGTTCCCCTCTAGTAGCACCTAGACCATTCTAGAGATTAATAAGTTTACTACAGCATTAGCTAAGAGCCATGTGGCTTTTAGTTCATGCAGTAGAGGTGCGTGCACTAAGCTTCAAAAGTCCCAGGTTTGATCCCGCTCGCCGATGACCAGGGTCTGTCGGTGTTACACACGCATTACTTAGTCTCTAATAAAAGGTAAAAAGTTTTTATGTTCATCATTACTCTAGACCTACATGACAAAACAAATGCTATCAAACTGTGAAAAAGGTCAGGAACCAAAGATGAAGGAAAATCCAGATTGTTCAAAATAGACAAAGCACTGACATATCAAGGTGTAAACTTACACTATCTGTGGTAGGTATTAGACACACACATCATTAAAGTTGATAACTAAGCCCTTGTTCCCATTATTTCCTCCCAAAAGCGAAAGAACTAAAGACTCAACTAATCATGTCCTCTGCAGTCCAACCAGCACACACCTTTCATATCTATTCCAAGATTTTTCCATGTCAAACTTAAAATTAAGAGCATTCACTTTTAGAATGTTTTCATTGTATTTTTCAGTACTGAGAGTTCAACAGATTGCCGTATAAATTTTACATATATACACACACACATATATATACACACACACAAACACACACCCATCTTAGAATAAATTTTTCAATAGTTTAATAACACCCATCATTAATTAGATTCCTAGGCTCATTGATCTCTGGATGAAAAAAAACTAAAATCTAATTTAAATCATTCCCTGGTTTATCAATGCTGTTAACAGATCAAGAAGAGATTTTTACATAAGTTCTGGTCTGACCCCCATGAGTTTTTGGATAATTTAAGATCTCACTAGTAAACTTATCTCAAGTCTGACCATGTTTAGTTCTTGAAGCCTATCTTCACAAGGCTTTACATTTGTACCCCAAATTAGTCAAGGTTTTCCCCTGTATGTCTTCCAATGCATGGATGTCCTCAAAAAAAAAAAATCAGTCTTCCATTTGGTATTCTAGATGTGGCCTCAAGCATCTTCTACAGCAGAATCCTTAGTCCCTTCCTTTATAACCCAGTGCATACAACCACCATTTGCTTTCCCTGCAGTATCATACAGTTCAATACTTACTAACATACTTAGGGTCTTTCTAAATTCTAATTCTAGCATGTTACCCATTCACTGCCTACTACACCTCATCTCATCAAATGCTGGTCCTTACATTTTATAAGACGACTGCCTTCACCATTTATCTTCGCAGATCCTTCTGCAAATCTGTATTTCCACAGTATTTATGACAGATCCAATGTAGGCATCAGCAAGTTTAGATGCATGTTTTTGGTTTTACAGATAAAATTGAGATTAGCCACTATATAGAGCCCTGAGGGACATCACTTACTCCTTTGCTGCCATTTATGAACTATGTACCACCCCAGCCAGATTTTTATCCAGGTCACTGCTTCAGTACAGAATCCAAAATCCTTGTTTTACTTTGTTGTTTCTTATGTGATAAATAAAGTTTAAGCTTATATTACAAAACTTGCTGACTAGGTTCAGTGAGCAACACCACACATCTTGAAAGTCACTCTTCCCTCCCCTCCAACACAAGGGGCTACAAATTTAAAAATAATCTAAACTCTAGGCATTACTTTTTAAACAATTGGATTGTCTGAAATAAATTACTTGGTAAAGCCCACCACTGCAGGAGAGGGAGAAACAAGTTATTGAAAACACAGTTAAACACTCTGGGCAAACATATGAAGTGTATTATTGCCCTCAGACAGGTACAGTTCCCAGCATCCTGGTTTGGTTGCTGTGGCAACACTCAACAGAAGCTGATTTCAGGTGGGCAAACTACAGTAGTAGCAGAAACTTAACATATCCTGTTTTTATGCAAATATAACAAATAATAAAGGAAGTGAAAATGAAAATAGGCTTATGTAGGTTTCTAAACACTGGTCTTCAGAATTTTCTGCAAGGTATCAGCACTGCTATTAAAGGGTATTATAAGTACAACTGCAAGTGCTTCACTACTTTTACTGTCACCAGAGTTGCCAACTTTCACACGGTTAAATAAGTACCCAGACTTTCACAATAGGCCAAAAATCAAGCTAATCCCAATTCAAAACAAGGCCAAAACAAGCTAATCCCCAAGAACCCCAACATTCTGTGTGTCTAGATCCCCTGGCATGCAGTCTGGGACTGTGGTGGGCCCACTGTGCACCCCTGCCTCTCTCCCCACTTTGCCCCTTGCTGCTGTTTGCCGGGAGCCGATCCAAAAAAAAGAAAAAAGAAGCTACAAGCAACAAGCTACAAGCCAAACACTAGCCAACAAGCAACTCACAAGACAATTAATCCAAAAACAAGCCCAATTTCTGTGGTATTTTTGCGGGTTTGGCATGTCTGACTAACACTATTTCCACTCAGAACTGTCAATTTCTCCTTGTCAACTGCAAAACCTTGCCTGTTTAGTCTCAAATGGGATATTGGGGGGGGGGGGGAGAGAAATAGAAAAATCCATTAGATATTTATGAGTAATATAGGTGGGAGAAGGTGATTCTTCTACTCCAAAACTTTAAAAAAAAAAATAGCTCAGGTAATTGAACTAGACTTTATGTTTCACATGTGATTAGTTCTCAATGAGGACTGCTGGGTCCCATCAGCATACACTGAAAATTAACAAGATACAAGCAATTAAAAATGGGCTTGACCATGGGTAGTAAAAGTAATGCCTATGGAATTACGGAGTTATAAGAACCAGCTGCATAACTGTCCAGTGTACCCAGTAGGTACTGAGTGTCAGTCAGTAACTAATAGACTAGTCAACTTTAATATCTATGAAGTGATAAAACAGAAGTTGCACAATTCCACTAATGCAACCAGAATCCATTTTTTTCTTGTAAATTAAGCATAATTAAATGCAAATAACCTATTTTTAATGCAACATTAAGTTTACACATACAACCATACAACTCAGGAAATTACACTTAAATTTCTCATTGTACTGTTAGTTCATCCCTGCTGCAGAGGCAGCACTTTTCGTTACTAGTTAGGATACTACATGTATATCTTATAGAAACATATATATATCCTCAATACATATATACTTAAGGCTACTTAAGAGTTCTGCCCTTTATACTTTTGAAGTCTAACTTGTTACTGACACATTAGACCTATAAAAGTAGAAAGTATTTAATATTAAAGAATTAAAATACTATGCTAACTGTTTCTGTCTACAATGGGACAGGACTTCACATGATAATAAAGCCAGGCAGAAAAAGGCTTTTTTACATGCTTCAGATTTTAGCATCTGTCTCATAATGGTTTGTCCAGCTAATCAGAGGCCTGAAAACATATTGTACGTGCTACAATACCTAGCAACAGCTAGGATATACTAGCAACCTTAACTCCTGCTTTTGTTATTTTTCATCCATCCATAACATTTACAGTAGTTAAAAAGAAAAAAGCGTTACTGACTTGGTCATCCCATTTAGCATGGAGCAGTTACGATGTCAATGAAAATACACAAGTCACTGCAAATATTAAACACCATTCAATGTTCAAAATAACTATTTTGAAGTGCTCAAAAGATGCTACATTTAGAGGACACACCTTTTAAGAAAGCAACAATCAAATTGAACACCTAATTATGCAACTACTCTCTAGATGCCATTTCACCTGTTTCTTCCATTCCCTTCCTTCCACTTTCTAGAACTATCCCATGTCAAAGGGACACTCCCAATCTAGATCACTTCTGTCTATTGTCACCACACACCTAGAATTACTATCACTGGAAGCTAGGGGGGGAAGTATTTCTCCAGTCCTAGTTTGTTTACTTCGTGCATTTGACAGCATTCTTCTGTCAGTTTTCCTTTTTGTAAGACTCTTTTACACCAGAAGCAGAAAACAAAAAGCTTTATAAAAACAGAGGGAAAATTGTAAAACTACAGAAATTGGCACAGGAACTCAGTGGTAGATGAAGTATCTGAAACGTAGTGTAATTTATACTCTTTCAGTTAAAAAAAACAGGAGTACTTGTGGCACCTTAAAGACTAACAAATTTAGTCTTTAAGGTGCCACAAGTACCCTTGTTTTTTTTGCGGATACAGACTAACACGGCTGCTACTCTGAAATCTTTCAGTTAACTTAATTTCAGGTTGACTGTGTTCCTTCAAGACACTGTATGCAGCATGGGCAGGGTAGATTTGCCATGTTTCTTGAAACATAAGCAAATGGAAGAGGAAGAGTGATACAGGGGAGATGACTAAGGTGGAAGCTGTATGAGAAATAAGAAGAGAAATAAGAAAAGCATTGGAGGGGAGAAAGCGCAGAGCAAGAAATCCCTCTCCATCTGCCAAAAAAAAGCGAGGGAGCTCAAAGTTAGATACCCAAGAACAGAAAAGGGAAGAGAATTCTTAATGCAGGAAAGAAAAGTCCAGCTCTTATTTGTAAATAACAGATTTTTTATTTTTAAAAGAAAGAAAATTAACTGTTGGAGAACACAAAGTTGGAAAAAGAAAAATTAGGTTAGAGCATGACAGAACGTAAGTTATACAGTACCATTTTACACACAATAAGCTTGTTGTCCTATTGTAAGTGCAAAATGATCAGCAAACCGCCTCATGTAATTCCACTGAACTAGTTCTCTACCGAAGTCCAGAGAATAGGATCAATTTTTGTAAAATCCAGAAGGGAGTTTCCAGTTAGAGAACCGTAACACCTGTATAATTTAAGCTATACAGGATGATTGCATAAAGTACAGCTCTAGTTGGGAACTCAACATACAATTACCACATGAATAGTCTGCAGATAATTAATGAATTATTCAAATAATTTAACCTGCTTATGTGAACAAGTCAGTACACTATTTTCCCACAATTGGGTACTGTGCACTGTTCAGTTCTACATTACCTCAAAGTATGTTCAAACTGGGTGGGACAATTATATCTAATTTTAATTATGGGGCTGACCCTGAAAACATTTATGATTAGATGCAGACTCAGCTGCTGAGAGTAGTCCCATTGAAGCAAGCACTACACCATGTAGTAAGTAACTGAAGGGTCAGACACTATGCAAGTACTGTTCTCTCAGAAACATAGGAATAATTTTCAAACTTGGCTGCCTAAAGCTAAGCACCTAAATTCCATATTCCGACACCAAAATAGAGGTGGCTTGATTTTCAGTGAAAGCTGCAGATGTTTGGCATATATTACTTCAGCTGGAACTGTGGTGTCCAGTGAAAGTTAGGCCACTTCTTAAGGTGTTTAAATAGAGATAGAGGTGCCTAACTTTAGGCATCCAAGTTTGAAAGTTTTGGCTGTAAGTATTTACATTCAAAATGGGCATAAATGTACTGGATTCAACTGATTCCTCATTAAGCCTTCAAGTGGTATGATTAGCTACCCCAATGCAGTCCAGTTATCAATGCAATGACAAGATTCACAGTGTACATTTCAGGAGCACAAGAGAACTGCATGAATTTATTGCAAGCATTTTGGGGACAAAGGGGGAGGTTCAAGTCTATTATTATTCATTGTGTATCCCTTCCTGTAGAGAAAAAAATATTGAAAATAGGAAAGATGTACCAAAGTAGTGCTGCCCAATACAATTTGTGCCTGCAGAAATTTATGTTTCAAAGTTCTGAAAAACAGAATAGTTGTCGTAAAATTACAGACTGCATATATACAGATTCTAGAAATAGAAAACAATGGGTACATTAATTGCATAATTTAACAGAAATGCTACATACATTTGAAAATACACTTTGGATGCTTTCATTCTTTAAGACTGACTTGCCTGAGAGAATAAAAAAGGACTTAAAATTATTCCCAGCAGTCCAATTATAAGTGGTGTAAGCAGAAATCTAGGGCATTGACAGTTTTCTGCCTGGTCTCAATTTATTTATTGAACAACATTGAGATGTTTTAATAAAAAGATGTATACAAACTTGGACCTGCAAGCTACAAATTATCTGTTTTTATGGATATTAGGCTCAAAATCTAAGTTGTACATGCATCATATAATTACATCATTTTTTTCTTTAAAATAGCTCTCTCTTAGAGAAGCAAGTGACACAGTGCAGTAATCTCAAGAATGTAGTTAAAAAAAATTCACATGCCACAACAGCCAAGTTTCCTCCCTCAGTTTCATGCCCTGGGAGACCATTAGTCTCTCTAATAAGGAAGAGTGATCAAAAGGAGAGGCAGCTGTAAAATAAGTCTTTTTCAGTTGCATTAGTGTCTCCCTGATGCATTATAACAACATAATTGAGGGAACTACCTTTCTGATTTAACTATATCCACCTACAATGTGTTTGCCAGGAGCGCCTACCTTGTGTTGAGGGCACTAAGCTACCGATAATTTACTCTTGGGGAAAAGAAAATAGAATCCAGCTGCCAACAAGAAAAAAGTAATCAAATCCCAAAGTGACACAACCCACAAACAGTACTAAATTGCCCAGGAGTCTTTAAAATAGCAACAAGTTTTGAAAAATAATAAAGTCATGGCAACTACTATAAAGCTCACATTTTAGACAAAACATTTCCTTAAAATATTTTAAAAATCTATCAATAATTTTGAATACCATAGTTTTAGGCCCTGATCCTGAAGGGCACTGGTTTTTAAATTGTGGGGCATGCCCCACTGAGGGGTGCACTGAGGTTATCGGGGGAGGCAAGGACCTGACTGGTTAAAAATGAACTATTACCCAGTACACCCAGTGCCATACTGCCATTCTAGTGCCAACCAGCTTCTCAAGAACCCTCCCAAGAACCCACACCTTCCTCCTCTCTCAAACACTTACCCCGCCAGCCCTAGTGGCTGCACTCAGAATCAACATAACCATGGCACTGCAGACATATCCTGGCCCCATAACAAAAACCTCACACTTTGGCGTGCGCATGCATACACAGAGGGGGTGGAACCATTGAGCGCACATGAGTAACTGTTCTGGGCAGCTGGGATTCAAACAAGGTGTACAAGCCTCCTCCCTGTACACACTGGTCGTTTGGGGATTCCCCCCACTCCCTCCAAACTCTGCACCATCCGGATTCTCCTCTTACCCCTATGTTAGAACATGAATCTCCAAAGGGGGGGGTGCAGCAAAAAAAAAAAAGAGTTTGGGAACTTCTGCTGTAGGGTGATCCATATAGGCAGACCTTTATGTGTGGATGGGCAGTGTCACCCACCTAGGTCTGGGGCCTTTGGCAGTAAAGTTGAAGAAGATACAGCCAAGCTATAACCTGCAGCAGAGAGCAAAACAAGAAACAAGTGCAGATTTCAGCCTTATACCGTTCAAATGTGTTAATTCATACTGCTTTTTTGTTGCAGGAAATTCTTGGTGGTGTATTCTAGTTTCCGGGTGTAATAAATGGTTTACAAATATCTAAAGTAAACTACAAAATTTTTCTCTGAATTTGTCTCACAGTGAACAAATATTTAGTGCCACAAAAGTGTCAGCTTTAATCTGGAACATTTAAGATGTTTTTGCATTTTCAATTCACTGGGTATTTTAATACATACATAATCTGAACTGAAAAATAAACTGAATTTCTTCTCTAAGAAAATAGTTTGTCCAGCATTTAATTGCACCACTAGCAGCCCTATATGCTCACTAGTAACTTTACTCACATACAGATTACGTTTCCTCCCACTTTAGCCTATCCAAGTTCAAAACAAACAAAAAATAACTAATTTGTCAAATATCACTGCTAAATCAAAGTCAATACTATGCAAATTTACAAGAGAAAACCAGACAGATTTACAATGAATGAGACTTTGAATCTGGACACAAAAATTAGGAAAGACTGTCTATAAGGCAGTTATCCAGATATACGGCAAGTTCTATTTCACACAAAGACAATATGAATTGGCTTTCTTATACTGTGAATTTCACAAAAATTCTAAGTTTTACTGTTGAGAGGAACACGTACCATAAAACATAAGCAGGTGAAAGTGTAAAGGGACTTTAATTCCTTACAAGAAAACTCAAGTCAGTGGCATCATCACTGTACACTCAAGTTCAATATCTTGGATGTTATATTTGTAAGTGCCAACCATGTGATTAAACAGCTCCCTTCAGTCTAATATATCTAGTGCAAAATTTACTCAGCAATAGTCCCATTAAGAAAAAACACTGCACTAGGTACAAGCCTATTGATTTACTGGTCTCCAGTTAAGGGTTCAAGTCACCTAGCCATTACTGTCACTCTCCAAAACACCACCATTTATTTATACATTTCAGACATTAAAAGTTACATTTTCATATTTTGAAAAACCAGGATTTGTATCTCCTCTTTCTTTTCACAGCAACTACACCTAAACAGTACAAGAAATCCAAGAATGTTCAGACAGGTCATTAATTGCATTAGCTACAGGGATAAGTAACAAGTATTTCATTTAATCTCCCAGTCAAAGGGGACGAACAGAAATTCTGGAGCAACAGAGTAAGAAATCTGTCAGTGACAAGTCTGCATACAGGCTGATAGTTTGTACCCTGTGCGGGTACCATATTTGGAGGAAGCCATCTTCTACAGCAGCATAAAATATCCTGCAGCTATCATGGTTTGTTTTTAACCTACGTCCTCCAACAAGACAGACAACTGTGCTTTGAAAATACTCATCTGGCTACTGGAACATGCTATGCACTGCATTTTTTAAAATGTGACATTTGAGAAAGGGGAAGGATGTTATTAAAGACAAAGCATTCCTGCCTCTAAAGAAGATGCCATGACTGATCTGCTTTATAAAGCATATGCACCTTTTGCTTTATAGAAGGACATGTGCCTGAATAAGATATAACACTTGCTTTAACAGAGTGGGAAACACTGATCAGATATATAAGAGCAAGGTTCCAGGATCTAGTACACAGGAGGGTGATTAGGAAGACAGCTTCTCTATGGATTCTTTACATGACCACACTTCAAAAGGCTTCTCTAACATAACTTTTGTCTGAAGATTTTTCAAAATCCCACCCCTTAATAAATTTATTAAGAGATAATAAACCCCTGTTGTGATAAAATATCAAAGAAATATTTGTAACTAAAAGTTGTTAAATAAAGCCAATATGAATTTTTATAAATCGGGTTTACGATATGTTTGGAGATTGTTCTAAGTGACTGGTGACTATGCAAGATGATAAATAGGTTTTTTTAACATGAGCTTAATATGAGCTACTTATTTTAATACTGAAATGACCTGGAATGCCAAAAATTACACCAACAATTAGGGTTATCTGTTATGAATAAGCACTTCTACATACACCTATTAATCATTTGCTAGAAGAAATAAAAGACCCTATGATCTAGGCTTAGTAAAACAAACTGAATTTAAACCGAATCTTTGGCATTTTACTAATTTTAGAAGCATCAGATGTAAGCATCATTCAGCAAAACCTCATTTTGGGTGACACATAAATCCCATCTGCTCTCCTTGAACATTAGAGATCTTGTGGCATTTTGCTTAAAAGGTTTGCACTGTTGTTCAAAATATCCCTTTTTACCCTTCACATCCATCCAACTATTACACTGGAAGAGTGCTATGTGCCAGTTGTCTGCCTCCTTCCATCCCAGAGGTGACTGCATTTCAGTGATGCTGCATGTATAAAGTTTATGAAGCACTCTGGGATCCTTCAGGAGGCAAAGCATGCTATAAACACAAAATATTATTCAGGACCAGTAGCTAACTGTTAGACTGTTGAGGAAGAAGACGAAAAACACTATTAGCTACTGAACCACCTTCTCCAAGAGGCGATGAAACCAGCAGCCCTGACATGCTGCTTGTTGTGTGTGTATGTTTTGGTGAAAATCCCTGGCAGAGAGAAAAACAAACAAACATCAGCCATTAGTCTGTCCCCTCTTCAGGCTTGTATCTCATTGACCGTTTTTCCCTTCAGCTAGAAAATGGGGCAGGGGCACAACATGGCTTTAGTTCAACTTCAGTATCTCTCTGAGAATGCCATGTTCACCTACCTGGCCAGAGCCTGAGTCCCAACCTGTTACCCATCCCTAAGGGAACTGGGGACAATTCACAAAGGAGCAGGCAGGGAGAGGAGCCATTTGATCATCCACACACAAAAAAGTGGAGAAAGAGCCTCACTGGGAGAGCTGTAAGTGGCAGGGAGAATGACCACCCCAGCCTGCCCCCCTTCACACCTGGGGGGTGGCAGGGAGAATGACCACCCCAGCCTGCCCCCCCCTTCACACCTGGGGGGTGGCAGGGAGAATGACCACCCCAGCCTGCCCCCCTTCACACCTGGGGGGTGGCAGGGAGAATGACCTCCCCCACAAACAGACCCCTGGAGGGTGGCAGGCAGAACAACCCCCCCCCCCATGCAGTCTCAGGGGCTGACAGGGGGAGTGACCCACCCTGCCTTCCCCCCAGAGACTGGGGGGTGGAGGGGTGGCAAGGAGAGTGACCCCCTCCAAACAGACCCCTGGGCGGGGGGGGCAGGGAGAGTGACCCCCCCCAGTCCTCCCCCCAACATACACTCTCGGGGGCTTACAAGGAGAATGACCCGCCCTGCCCCCTCCCCACAAGCAGAGCCTGCCCTTGGCTGTGGGCTCCTCGCCGCCCCCACACTGCACCTCTCCCCGGCTCAGCCGTTGTCTTCCCGGGCCGGGCTCTCACTCGAGGCCGCGGATGCGCGGCCTAACCCTCCCGCCGGCTCCGACAGGCCCACAAGCCCCACTCCAGCCCCGCGCGCACCTGCCCGCGCCGCCGCCGCCTCGGGTGCCCTTCCCGCGCCAGGCCCCAGCCCGCTCAGGGAACCATTTTGCCTCCCCCCAGCCGGGGGTTAACCCCCCCCCACACACAAAAAAACGGCCTGTCCCCTGGGGGCGAACCCCGAGCAGGCCTGGCCCGGGTGCGTGGGGAGGGGAGCAGACCTGGCCCCGGGGGGGGAGGAGAACCCCACGAGCAGGCCTGGCCCGGGGGGGGGAAGGAGAGCAGACCTGGCCCCGGGGAGGGGGGGAAGGAGAGCAGCCCTGGCCCCCGGGGGGGGGGGACCCCACGAGCAGACCTGGCCCCGGGGGGAAGGCGAGCAGACCTGGCCCCAGGGGGAGGAGAGCAGACCTGGCCCGGGGAAGGAGAGCAGACCTGGCCCGGGGGAACCCCACGAGCAGACCTGGCCCCGGGGGGAAGGAGAGCAGACCTGGCCCCGGGGGGGGGGGGTAACCCCACGAGCAGGCCTGGCCCGGGGGAGGAGAGCAGGCCTGGCCCGGGGGAGGAGAGCAGGCCTGGCCCGGGGGAGGGGACACCCCACGAGCAGGCCTGGCCCGGGGGAGGGGAGGAGAGCAGACCTGGCCCCGGGGGGGGACGACACCCCACGAGCAGGCCTGGCCCTGGGGTAAGCCCCCCCCATAGCAGGCCAATTCAGGTGTGTGGGTGCCCCCCCTTGAACAGGCCGTGGGTGGGGGACCCCCCCACCCTTGAGCCGGCCTGCGGCGAGGGGTGGGGAAATTCAATACTTACTCAGGGGTGGGATGTTCCGGATCATAAAAATCCCCCATCTTCGGCCTCCCCCTCTATCAGCAGCAGCGAGGATCCGAGCAGCCCCCGCCCCGCATAGAGAGAGAGGGGAGGGTGTTAGACAACCCCCCCCCGCTCTGCTCCTCCGGGTCCCCACGCACCAGAGACACCAAACCACCTCCGGGCTGGGGGGCTCGGGGGTGCGCGCTCTCCTGCCCCGGCTGCCTCCTTCACATCCTCCTCTTCCTCCCCGGGGATGGGGACACCACAATGGGCACCAGGGACTGTCCCGGCGGCGAGGAGTTTCTGGTGGTAGGAGGGTGTCTCAGGGCTGATTCTCCTCCGGCCACCCGCTTGCAGCCAACAAAACGCTCCCCATGCACAGAAATCAGCCTCAGGAACAGGAACCTGCTGCCGCTGCCCAGGCCATGGGGCTCCCCTCCATCCCGCGGGGGAGGGGGCAGAAAGAAGCCAATTTATAATTAGCAATAATCCTCTCCCTCCAAAAGCGATCGCCTTGCCGGGGTGGTGGAGAGAGCGGGGTGGGTTGTGTCCTCCACGGAGATCCAGGCCCCACCCCAAAAAGGAGCCACTCTTCTTCCCAATGAATTAATCCAGCCAAGCAATACAATAAAAAATAAAAAATCAACCCAACTGAAACCTCCTTCCCTCAGTAACTGTAAATCCTCAAGTTTAGACGTGGACGAATGTGTCTTTCCCCCGTCGCTGATTCGGTTTCTGCTCCTCTTCTGCTCTAGGTGTTCGATCCGATTCCCTGGAGAAAGGGGTGGGAGGGGGGTTCAGAGCCCCTTATGATGTAGTTCTGGGAGTTAAAAGTAGATTATATTTTTAATAGCTCTCCCCTCCCCCTTATACTGTATTTTTCCTCTTTAGCGGTGGCTGAGCTTAGAGGCTTCTTCCTCGCTCCCTCCTCCTCCTGCTCTGAAACACAAACGGAAACTGTAACTCATCTACTTCCTACTAAGAGAGTAACAGAAAATACAGAGCGCGAGAGAAACAGCGACAAGGCCCCAAAGCAAGCAACTGCCATAAATGCAAGCTGCGGCGCCTTCTCTGCAAGGTAAAGAAGCAATTTCATGTCGTGGAAACAAACATGGAGCAGGAAGCTCACTATTAAAGGAGACATGTCTGTTTTGTTGGTTTGGGGCTTGTATTGAAGATCAGGTTTTTCTTCCCGGATGAGTAGTTTGCAGTCTGTTTTTTTTTCATTTGGGAACTAGGAGCATTGCCCTCTCCCCGTTCAAGTACCTATTCCATGGATATAAACATTCAGTGATTTCCCCAGTCCAAGGGCTGTATTTTTGTCTTCTATAGATTTTCTGAGAATTTGCATAATCATTACAGCACATTATTTACCTCCATCCAGAGCGTTGGTATTTTTACTTGATTTCCCTCCTCTCGAGTAGCCATTGCACAGCTTGCCCCCAGTTTACTGGAAAAGGTAGACACTGGTGCATTTTACTACAAGTCACTCCTGTGGGTGGACTTATTAGTCAGTGGACATGGTAGTCCTACCATGCGGAGTCAAGTGGCACCACAGGACACAGGTTAAAAAAACATTTTTCTCAAGTGTTGTAGCCAAGTTGGTCCCAGGATATTAGAGACACAAGGTGGTGAGAAAGACAAGCTTTCAGAGCTCTGTGTAAGCTTGAGAGCTTGTGTCTCCCAACAACAGAAGTTGCTCCAACCTCGCCCACCTTGTCTACTATTTTTTATCAAGGACATTTCTTTACCTATGTTAGCATCTTAGCTTCTTATTCATAAAAAAATACTTAGTACTTGCATAACACATCATGACAAAGAGTCAGATGCATGTAGTGCATGTAATACATACATCTGACGAAGTGGGTATTCACCCGTGAAAGCTTATGCTCCAATACATCTGTTAGTCTATAAGGTGCCACAGGACTCTGTCGCTTTTTACAGATCCAGACTAAGACAGCTACCTCTCTGATACATAACACATTATGTTCAACATGATTAAAAACATTAATCAATCTTCAGCACACCAGAGAGGCATGTATTATTCCAATTTTACAGACAGGGAAGTTGAGGCAGAGAGATTCAATGACATGTCAGAATCTAAGGCCAGAAGGGACCATTCTGCTCATTTTGTCTGATATCCTGCATATCACAGGCTATTGAATTTCACCCAGTAATTCCTGCCTCAAGACTGTAACTTCTAGTTGAGCTGGACACATCAACCATGAATCTAGTGGGAAAGCCAACAGTACTATTCAGAATTTCCTGATATCTGGCATGAACCATTGAACCATATTGGTCTCTGATTCTTAAAACAGGAGGAATTTAAATTAGATACCTATCCCACAATGAGCTCCATGTGTCAAAACTGGATGTTTTTCTAAAAGATATGCTCTAGCACAACCAGGAGTTATGGGCTTGATGAAGGAATCACTTGGTGAAATCTTATGGTCTGTATAAAATGAAGATTGGATTAGGTTGTCATAATTGTCCCTTCTTGAGTTAAATTCCACAAAGCTATGAATGGATGGGGAGACTCTCATACCCTGACATTGCAGCTCCATGGAGCTTATTGCAGAATCGAGGCCTTATTTTTCACCATTTATGTTTGTTTAGGTTTTGCATTTCAATCAGCTTGGATAATAAAAGCAGATGAGTCATTTTTGCTTGCTGGTTCTCCTGCACTTGCACAGCAACTGCAATGTTTATATTATAGACACTGCCATAAAAGGTTTAAATCCAAACATGCCATGATCCTACCAGCTGATCAGATCTCTGCACCTGCACAGAGTCCCACTGAAGTCAATGGGACTTGAGGTGGCCCAAAGGTCCGTGCATGTGGAACAGCTTGCAGGGTCAGGGGCAAACGGTTTTCACTGAAGTCTGAACAAAACAATTAAAACATTTTTTCCCCCACAAAAATTAATAGAAATCAATAATTAAATCTTGACCCTAAAGTACCTGATAGTATCCTAAGAAGTTACAAAATTAAGGCTCCAATTCTGCCATTATATCTACATGATTGTAGGTGCAAGGATCTAACTCCCACAGAGCTGACTTCTGAACTGAGGCCTTAATCTTGAAATGTGGTTTTGAGAGGCATTTGCAAGAGAATCTTTGAAAAGGAGTTTATTGTTACTGAACAGATATTGTGTATTCACATATACAAGCTAACCTTAAATGGGATATTAGCCACTCAGTTTTTTAAACCTCCAGCAGAGATTTGTGGATGATGAAATTTTACGTAAGATGAAAAGTGGAGTCTCTCAAGTAAGATAGACACCCAAAGCTGATTGATAATTATACACAACATTTTGGTGATGCAATTGAAAAATGGCATAATTAGAATTTACTAAATTAAAAGTCTGGAAATTTTTCTTTGATTTTATCCTTCATTTTTTACAGCAACAGTAAAATAAAGCCTGCTACTTAGGCACAATAAAATAATTTTATTAATCAATAACTACTTTAAAAACAGCAACAAATAATGAATGCTGTTTAGTCAATATTCTACAATACAAGGGACAGTTACCTCTGAATGCATCATGAAAGGGATACGGCCATAATCATCATCAATTAATTGTTAAGTAACAACATCATTCTCAGTACTGTACAGACAGACAGACAGTCGCCTCCTAATGAGTTTGCAGGGCAATGCTCTGAACCCAGACAGGTGAACCACTGTGCCTTTGTGGACGTCACTGGGTCTCCACATGAGTACAAAGGTTCGCCTGTACGTAACAAGTTGCAAGTTTGTGGCCTAAGGCTCTGATCCCATGAACACTTACACATACGCTTAATATTTACACACATAGGCCCGAATTCTGCAAACACTTACACACATGCTTAACTTTACTACAATGAGTCTTACACCGTTACCTGCAGCGAGTTCTGCATGGAAGACCTGTGCGCACACATAGTCATGTTGATTTAAGTGAAGATGCACCATACATGAAACTCATGGCAGTGTTAGGGCATAATTCATCCAGCTAAACATGCATGTGAATTTGTGCAGGATTGGGGTAAAAGGCATTTAAGTGAATGGTAAAGAGAACCCATATGGAGCAACTCACCGGATTGAGGCCTAAAACATAGACACAGAGAAGATAGGATGCCCTGGGAAAGCCAGAAGAAGTAATTTAACTTTTATTAATAAAAATATTAGAAATAATAATTTATTAAAGATAAACTTATCTTTACTTCTGCCTTAGCATCTGAAATTCTTAGAACAAGGAACATTTCAAATCTAATCTTGCTCTACTTTCTCTTTAGTTTTTACTTACTTTCCCTTCTACATTTGCATTGTCTAGTGATAATATTATTTAGCAAAAAAACCGAGGAGTCCTTGTGGCACCTTAGAGACTAACACATTCATTTGGGCTGTAGTGGGGGCAGGGGCTTGTTTAAATTACAGTATTATTGGCTAAAATTTAAATTTGCATGAAGACTTTTTTTTAAAACAACCTCCAAATTTGGGATTTGATCAAGCTGAAAGTGCTGCAATATGTGATACGATATTCAATACAACACACAATCTGTTCAGTACACTTGTCAGATAGCATTCAGTGGTGTCTATTGTTAGTTGTTAATTGGATATCGTGTAAAATTAATTAAATAATCCACAAATCAATTAATTAATATGCTATTGTGTGGTGACTGTTAGTATGTAGATAATACATGGTTGAGTATGGTTTGTTAGGGATAGCAGCCAAAAAGAATGATTAAGCAGAGAAAGTAATTGTAACACACACAGAACAATGTTCATAGTTTACAAGCTCAGCCCAGCTACAAGGGGCTTGGCTGGAGGGAGTTTCCCATATTAGTTTTCCTGGTATGAGGTCATGGCAGGGAAGATCCAAATAATATACAGGAAGCAACAAGGTCCTAATCTTGTATGCACATATGCATGCAAGTAACTATCCACATGAGCAATCCTACTGAACTGATTAGTACACGTGCATAGTCCCACACTCATGCATAAATGTTTGCATGATTGGCACCAAATCATCTACCCATAGGCAGCTCAATTGATTGTATCTGCTCTGGTGTCTACTGTCTAGGGTGACCAGATAGCAAGTGAGAAAAATCAGGATGGGGTGGGAGGTAATAGGGGCCCATATAAAAAAAGCCCCAAATATCAGGGCTGTCCCTATAAAATCACAACTTCTGGTCACCCTACTACTGTCTAGACACTTAAACACTAGCCATGATAGTAATTATACAAGAGCAGAGCTGAAAAGAGTCCTGGACACTGGTTTTGTTAAGAAGCAGGAGCAAGCAAAGTGTGTCAAGGACAGTGGATGTGCCACCAAAAGGGACTTTAGCCTATGTTGTCTTAGGCTGCCTGTATTCCCAGTAGACTACACTGTGTTTGAGCCTATCCAATTCAAATGTTTTAGATCAACTGTATTTTACTTTGGGGATCTCTTAAATTAAAGAACTTTTCAATCAGGCTTAGGAGGATGCATTTTTAAATCCCCCATTGGTGGTTATGGGGGTATGAAAGTAACCCTAACTTTTAATAAATTATTTTTCTAAAATAAATCCATACAGTAGAATTTATTAATCCTCTTACCTGATGTAGCATTCCCTCAGTATATACCCTATTGCTGTGCTAGTACAGCTGGGTCTTTGATTTCCCTAGGGGGAGGGAGGCTGGCTGCTCTCTCCTTTTATTGGGGCTAACAAGACCTGAGGTAAATCACCACCTGTGTTCCGCCCAGGGTCTGCCTCTAATAGCTGTGGGGTGATAAAAAGGAAGTCTGAGGTAAGCCACCAGGTTCATTTAGGCTGAACAGTAAAGCATTTAGTTGTTGCTTCTTTGAAATAGGCTTATGCATGAGAAAAGATTCTGCATCCTTCTTTTCTAGGATGATATAGTTCTATCTTTCACTTGTATGGTGTCACTAACAAAGCTTTCCCTTACAAGTTAGTGAACTCATTCTGAAAAGTGACTCTTGAAAAAGGAATTATGGGCTTCTGTAGTTAATGTCTCAACAATTTCTAGATGAAATGTATTCAATTTATGAATGAAAAGTTGTTTCTTCAGTTAGTGTGAAGAACCCAGCCTGGGATCTGCTAGTTAAACTATTTTTCTCTGGTCTGTATAACATCACCATTAGACCCCCTAATAGGTGCTACTTGTGTACTTAAAGTTAAGCACATGTGTGTTTGCAGAGTTGGAATCATAGGCAGCTGCTCAAATATATGACTTGATGCTGGTATTTGTTGTTATTTGACAACTCACTTTTTGAAGTATTTGGTCATCTTTATAGCTGATTTAATATGAATAATTTACTTGATAAATAACATTTGTCAACATCTGACAATATTTTTACTGTATTTAACCAGCAATAATTATTAGGAGCTTGATCCTGTGTGCATGTAGACTCTGCTCCTGCAAACCATTAAGCCAGTACATAAGGAAATTTATTATTGTCACTTTGGCTGGGCTGTAATTAGAACATCATTATCTGTTACTTTGATAACTCAACTATTTAATATTTTAGGCATCAGTCCTTCAATGAGCCCTGTCTTTGCAGAATCCTGCATCCATGTGGAGTCCCATAAACTTCAAAGGGGCTTTGCATGGGTATCAGGAATCGGCTCACACAGTTACCTTAGCGCTCTGTGCCTGAAGGCCATTAGATGCCTTATCCAAAGTGAATTAAACAATATTCACTAAAGACAACATCTCCCAGACAAACTGCTGAGGTATGGCCAGCGTAGGGCTGTTGTCCTAATTGTACTCTGTAGTCACTGGTATTATTAGACAGATTTTTACTGAACTTTAGAACCACATGTGCTTGCATAATAGGAGCAGTGCTGCCAACCCCAGAGATTTAAAAATCATGAGTCAAACCCTAGTCATTAGATTAGCTTAAAAATCATGAGATTTAAAAAAAAAATTGGATTCTCCATATTTGCCTTCAGTTTTTTTTAGTCCTTAGTTTGCACTTCAGTCACATTTTCAAGCTCTTTTCTGCAACCATGAAAGCTGAGGGTCTCGTATATTCACATGCCTCAGGAAGGAAGGGCTTTACGATTAACACCAATTATCATGTTTATAACTTGCAATAAAATAAGGAGAGTTAGTGACATGCAGGAGATAGCAATTGTTACTGTTGTGTCCAATTGATTGTACTCGTGGGTTAATACTGGACTTCCACAGAATAGCTTGCTGAATCAGAGGTAAAATATTTTTACTAGGACCTGTCTGGTGAATATTCTATGTTCTTTTTTTATGATTTAAAATATGCCTTTTCTTCTAAGTCCATATTCTGATCTGTTACCACTGTCTGTGTATCTCCATTGAAGTTAATGGAGTTATTGTGGATTTACACCTGGTTGATTGACCTCAGACTCTGGACATGTTTTCTGACTGCTGCAACAGTTCTATGTCTCTCTAGTTGCCTTCATTGCCCCACTTCTTTCTCTCTCTGTTTCCAGAGCCTGGTCTCGTTTTCTCTCTTTGTATAAAAACTCTATCAATAAAGAAATGAATACAGAGTTTTAAAATGTATTCAGATGATAACACTTTGTTCTCATGGTTCTCCTGTCAGTCTCTTGTGCATATGGGAAAATGGTGCAGCAAGATTTTGTGTGGTGAATAAACATAATATTGGGATTAGTATTTAACCACAAGACGTAGATTTATTTAAAAAAAAGTCACGTTTACCTCTGAATTTCCTAGTGTGCCTCATCTTCTGTTAAGCTCTGCAAACACTTACGCATGTGCTTAATTCAGTATTGCCAACACCAAATATTCAAAAATCATGAGACTACTAAAAAAAGGCTGAGGTTCTTCTGAATTGCCTTCTGGTTTTTGAGCCTGTAGTTTCACTTTTTCAAGCTTTTCTCCACAATCAAGAGGGCTGAAAAATGCTTAACCTAATAAATAAATAATTTAGTTAAATAAAGCTCAGATTTTTCTTTATTCCTGGGAACTGGGGCCTTAAGAAAAACACCAAATGTTCTGAGATTTAGAACATCAGGAGAGGTGGTGATAATAACTTCAAGCATATGAGACATCACTTGGGCTTTTCACATGCTTAAAGTTAAGCACATGAATAAGTGTTAGCAGGATTGAGGCCTTGGACTGTAAGTTCCTTGGGGCAGGCACTCTTTCTTTCTGTGTGCTGTGCAGCACCAAGCACATTCTTGGTGCTGACCAAATAATACTAAATAATAGTGTGTGGCACAGAGGGGCCTGTATTTCTGTCTCTCTCTGCTCTATACCCGTTCGGCCCAGTGTCTTTATTCATTTGTTCCTTCTCAAGACTGCCCTGTCCCTGACATTTGCAAGCCCTCTGTCTGTACTTTGTCCCACAGTGCCCCCACGCTTTAGTCAGCGTGTGGTTCTTCACAACCATCAGAATATGGTGTTATGTGACATACTAATGGTGCTGAGGTAGTTGCCCTGTGCGGGAAAATGGCAAATTAAAGCAGACACAAAAATCATATACGTGGCAATGATGCCAACCAGAGCCGAACTATTTGAAACTTGTGACACACTTAGAATGGAAGGTCCCAGGGCCCTGAAAGAGGCAGTTACTGCTTTGCTCTGATTTTATATATATAATATATATATATGTGTGTGTGTGTGTGTTTTAACTGTATTTTTGAAGCATATTTAGTCACCGTACTCATGTTCATATATACTCTTTTTTAAGAAACACAGCTGCCTGACAAAAGCAGCCAGAGACAGCCTTGAACTGAAGCTTTCTGTCTATCACAGAACAGGTACTCCACAGGACATGCGTGAGGCAGCACGCCCACGATCTAGTAGAGAGGAGGCGAGCGAGCTCTTGTGGGCTGAGCCAGCACTATCCAGACACACCTGTAAGACTTGCTGTGCCCAGAAGGAGGAATCTTAAAAAGGGAACGCCTACCACGGGAAGGGGATGTGACTAGGAGAAAGCTAGGGAATGACTAGGGCAGAGGGCTTGGAGAAAGTGGCCTACAAGGATAGAGCAGCAAAGAGGAAGACGTTTGCAGACCCATCTTCCCCTGAGACTTCATGGACCAGGTATAAAGTGGGGGGTAACCAAAAAGAGGGGCTGGAGGCAACCGTAACCCTAATCAAGGACACTAGAGGCTGCAGATAAGCTGAACCTCAAAGAGATGACCAAAAGATTGGAAAGAACCTGTTTGTTTGGAAAATTCCTTGTATGCCACAAGCAGGGAAAGACTCTGTGAGCAGCCCAAAGGGTCCCTCACCCACCTCAAGGGGTGGAGAATGCGGGCATAACACCTGATACAAGGGTGTTTACTGAGCTTAGCAGTTCTGAGCAAGATGGAACCTGAGCAGTGGTGTAAATGGCTAGCGGACATGCGACAGTAGCACGGGGCTCAGCAACGACAGCTCCAGCAATTGCTGCAGCCGTGGGCTACCCAACAGCAAGTTCAAACCACGCAACAGCTGCTGAGGGGACTGAAGATCCAGCAGCAGGAGTTACTCAAGGAAATGATACAACAGATAGTGTTGGCCCTATACCCCCACAGAATGCCAGTGGGTTACGCTTCCACTGAGGTAATTTCCTCCCTTCCTCCCCCACCTCTATCTGTGAAGCTAACCAAGGTGGGACCAGACGATAATCTTGAGGTCTTTTTAGTTACATTTGAGAGAGTGGCACTAGCATCTCTGTAGCCCTCTGAACAGTGGGCTTTTTAGTTCCACACTTGACTGGTCTGGCACAGGCAGGCCTACCAAGGCCTGGACTTAGAGGAGGCTAAGGGCTGTAAACAAGTAAGGTTTGCCTCCCAGTTGATGTGCAAATTAGGCTCCCTTCTGAAGATCATGTCCCTGAAAACCTCAGTGTTCCACCTGCAGTCAGGTGGCCTAGTGAAGCAATTTAATGAGACTCTGAAGGGAATGTTGAGACACTTCGTTAGTAAATACCCCAAGCACTAGGACCAGCTACTCTTGCCACTCCTGATTTTCCTAAGGAAGGTCCTGCAGGCCTCCACAGGGTTCTGTCCCTTCAAGTTACTCTATGGCTGCCAACCACAGGGAATTCTTGGCCTTGTTACGAGAGGGCTGAGAGAAACAGGGCATAGGCGCCTTAAGTGCAGCCCAATATGTCTTACAATTCAGGGAATGACTCGGGGACCTAGGGGTATTTGCAAGAGAGAATTTGAGAAAGGACCAACATACTCAGGAACAAAATTATAATCAAGGGGCACAACTACAGACCTACCTTGATGACTGGATCCTTCAACGGCTTCCTCAGCTGAGTCAAAATTAATGGCCCAGTGTCAGGGTCCGTTTGAAGTTGTTAGACTATTGGACTATGAGACAAAACTGCTAGGTAGAAAGAAGGAAACTAAAATTTATCACGTGAATCTTCTTAAACCCTGGAAGATGCAAGAGGCCTTGCTGATAATTTCCTCCCTTAGAGAGCCCAAATTAGGGCCCCAAGTATGCAACGGCCAAGAACCGACACCAGTGCCTGTATGCCTGCACAGAAGAAGAAACTTCTCCAACTGACCAATGACTTTGGGACTGTATTTCCTCGTCCCCCCTCGCCCTCCGCGGGAGAACGCAGTCCAGTGCCACCTAGAGATCACCTCGGGCCAGCTAGTCAGAGAGAAGCCTCTGCCATTCCCATGGAGGATGTGGGACACATTCTGAGAAGTATGAGCAATGCTGGAGATGAGGGTAATTAGGGAGTCCAGAAGTGAATGGAGGATCCCTATAGTTCTAATTCCCAAACTGGACGGTTTGGTTTTGCATAGATTTCAGGAAGGTTAATTCCATTTTGACATTTGATGCCTACCCGATACCAAGAGTAGAGGAGTTATTACAGCAGCTAGGACCAGCAAAGTCCCCGAGCACTATTGACCTGATGAAAGGTTATTGGCAGATCCCTCTGTTCCCATCCTCACACAAGAAAACTGCTTTTGCAAACTCCTTCAGGTATTTCCAATTCGACCCTAGGCCTTACAACCTCCATGGGGCTGCCGCAACTTTCCAACTTATGAATAGGATCCCCAGTCTGCATCATCAGTATGCTGTGGCCTACCTAGATGATGTTTACAGTCCTACTTGGGGAGACCATCTACACTACTTAAAAGCAGTGTTAAAAGCCCTTCGAGACACAGGTCTTGCAGCCAACCCCGCAAAATGTTGAATAACCATGACTGAAGTCATCTATTTGGGGTACTGTGTAGGGGGCACCCTTATGAAACCAGTGATCGACACGGTACAGGCCCTAACGGGTGCCCAGTTCCCCAGGCAAGTGAGGCATTTTCTTGGCCTGACATTCACAGCCCTTCGCCTCATTCACAGCCCTCCTGACAGACCTCAGAGAAGGTAACAACTCAGAGAAGATCCAATACAATGGGAACAGCGAGGAAGCTTTTAACAAGCTGCAAACACCACTGTGCCGGATGCCCATGCTCTTCAACCCTGATTCCCCCTCCCCCCCGCCCAATGAATTCATTTCACACATAGATGCCTCAGGTGTCTGTCCCAGTGCCATGCTTTCACAGGACTTCAACGGGGAGGAATACCCAATCCTATACCTGAGCAGGAAGCTATTCCCGAGAGGAAAAGGCCTACTCAGTTGTTGAAGAGGAGGCACTAGCAAATGGGTGGGCGGTGGATTCTCAGTTATTAGCTGCTGAGTAGCCCCATCTCCTTGACCACAGATCAAGCCCCCACATACGGGCTCCATACCATAAAAGACATAAACCTGTGTATAATGCGATGGTACCTTGTACTGCAACCCTATAGTCTCAGAGTGCAACACTGGGAGGGAAAGGACCATCCTTGTACAGATTTTCTTTCAGCAGGAAATTGGAGACGAAGATGACCAGCCTTAAGACGGCCTTTCCAACTTGAGGGGTAGGGTTTGTGAGGGGGCACTCTCAGAGGAGGTTAACGAGCTCTTATGGGCTCAGCCAGCACCAACCAGATACACCTGCAAAGGTTGCTGTGCCGGGAGGGAGGAAAAGGAAAGCATGCCACCGGAAGAGGGGCAGCTAGGGGAAGCATGCTGTGCCTCAGAGACAGCTGGGGACAGGGATAGAGCAGCAAAGAGGAAGACAGTTGCAGACCTATTGCCCCTGAGACTTCATGGACTAAGTATAAAATGGGGGTGAACAAAAAGAGGGGCTGGAGGCAAACCCTAACCCTGATCGAGGACACTAGAGTCTGCAGATAAGCTGAACCCCAAAGGGGTGACCAAAAGACTGATCCCCTTTTGCCTTTTTTCCTTTACTCTGATTCTGCCTCTCCCAGTGGATGGAGAGGGGAAGGAACCTTTTTGTTTGAAGAATCCCTTGTATGCCACAAGCAGGGAAGGACTCTGTGAGCAGCCCAAATTGTGATCTAGTGGGGACTCAAGAGGGCCCTCACCCACCACAACATGACAGTGAATAGCATTTGAAAGACACTAGCAATGTGCTTTAACCATGTTCTGGAGGGAGCATCAGTAGGGGCATGATGGGGTGTTCAACCCACACTGGGTTAATGGAGGCCTCATGGGCCTGCCACCCCGGCCCAGAAAGGAGCAGTGAAGGTGAGTCCTCCAAGCAGCCTAGGGAGGCTGTGAAAGAAGCAACCAATCAGGGCCTAGCAGGCTCACATAAAAGGGAGTTGCAGGGCAGAGCAGGTTTAGTGGCTGCTGGATGCTCAGGCTGTGAGGACTGTGTCCCTGAGGGGCTGAGAGAATTGGTAGCACCTAAGAGAGAGCACTTGCTGGCAGGGACTGGGGGAACCAAAGGGAGCTCCTGGCTGGCTGCTGGAACTTGCTGGCTGAATGCCCTGGGATAAGGGTGAAGAAGGTGCTGGGGCCATGGGGAAGTGGCCCAGGGAACTGAAGCAGCAGAGACCGAGGTTAAAGAGATGCAGCAGGAGGCTGCTGTCCACAGGGTTCTTGGGCTGGGACCAAGAGTAGTGAGCGAGCCCAATTCCTCCTGCCCCCTTCCACCCCACTTGCTACTGGGGAAGTGGCACAATTTGGACCGTGGTACTAATTCCCCTCCTCCCGGAAGGGGATAACCGTAGATGGTGACATGGCCGGAGGGCTGAGCCATGAGTGAACACTATGGTACTTGGACTGAGTGAGGTCTGCAGGCAGAGAAGATGACAGGAGAGGCACCACCAGAGGGAGTACTGGCTAGCAGAGTTAATCCCTGTGACGACCAGCAGGAGGCGCTGCTGTGGTGAGTGGACTCCATCACAAGGGGTAAAACAGTAGTTTGGGCTCCATGACCCATTTGGTACAAGGCAATTCAAATGACCTCTGTCAACAAGGTACCCAGCTTTTTTGTGCCTGTGGATACCAATCCAACTGGAACTGGAGTGAAGCCACCAAGTTACAGCATATAAAAAATTGAACATCATCAGATGGGGATAACTATTGGTCGCTACATATTTGGATTTTATTTTTGGCTTTCAGTGGTTGGTTGATGTTGAAGTCGCTCTTTGCTCATTAAACGCAGAGTGGCACTTTTATAGACTAACATACCCTGCCAAATTTGGTAAGAATCTTAGTGGCCACAGCTGAGTTGGAAGCACAAAATAAGATCAATTTTTTTTCCATGCAATAACTCAAAGCCCCAAAGGGATATGTAGGACAGTTTGTAAAGAAGCTTTTCCCAAGCTGAGATCTTAACTGTAAAGATTCAGCATGGATTGAATTTTTACAGCAAAATAATAAGCCTTTGGAAATGGATTATCATAAAGGAAAGGCTTATTTACAGGCTATTAACTGTAGTGGTTGTAGTAAGCAAATAACACTATTATAATGTGATTGTGCCACAGTACACTAAATTAAGCTTAAAGGCTTTGGCTAATTAATATGCCGAAAGATGATGTGACCATCCAGTTTCTTGGCTGTCCTTATATTCAGCTGTAATTTAGATTAGCCTCTCATTGATTGGAAATGGGGATGCGGGGAGTCTTTTCTGAGGCTAGAGTGTTTTAAACCATGAGAAACACTTAGGGCGGTGTCCTTCCTTAAATGGAGATGGAAAAATGTTGGACCAGAAAGTCCTATGACTGTTGGAAGTGCCGATTGGTCCAAGAAGAAGCAAACACCAAAATGGGGTGGTGCTGGATACCTGTGCCATCGGTGAGTGGAAGTGTGACTAGCGACATCCCCTTACCACACCCTCCACCCCATCTCTCAGAGGCGGAAGAACATAGCCTCCTTCTCCGCAGTGGAGGGGAATGAGGAGTAAATTGGCAGGGGGAGTTCAGACTGAAGTATAATGAACTACAGTTAAAATACTATTGAGGGAGGAAACAAAGGTGGTGATTTGGCCTGGTTGGGATAGGAAGTGTTAAGATAATGTTGTACTTGGATATTGGTTATAGAGAGAATCAGAGTAACGGCGAGTTTAATGTGTGCACTTCTCAAAATAGGTTATTTCATCAAAGCTTGAAGGGTGGCATTTTAAAAAATACATCCTGCCTTAGCCTAATTCTGCTCCTAGTGAAGCCAGTGGGACTTTTATCACTGACTCCATGGCAGCAGATTGGGGCCAACACAGAATGCCGCTGAAAATCCTCTGCTAGAACTGCAAACAGACTTCCACTGTTTTATGTGAGTTAACCCTGGGAACATACAACTAAGGGGTAGTCTAAAGATGATCTGTAGAGCAGGGGTTTTCAAACTGGAGGTTGGGACCCCTCAGGGGGTCGTGAGGTTATTATGGGGGGGTCGTGAACTGTCAGCCTCCACCCCAAACCCTGCTTTGCCTCCAGCATTTATAATGGTGTTAAATTAAAAACACTTTTTAATATATTTATAAGGGGGGGTTGCACTCAGAGGCTTGCTGTGTGAAAGGGGTCACCAGGACAAAAGTTTGAGAACCACTGCTATAGAGGGTGATAAAATGGGTTTGTGCCCTCTTTTTTTAATGTATACAGAAGACTTGGAAGGGTTTTGTTAATTTTTGTTTCCTGTTAGGGTTTGTGTGTTGGGTTTTTGTTTGTTTTTTAAAAAACCTTAGAACTGTCTGCTGGAGGACACTTTGGAAGTGCAGAGAACTGGAGCTGCAGTTTTCTTAGTTCTTAATAGAAAGGGTGTTGAATCTTCAACAAAGTGATCTTTTCTCTCAGATATTAGGTGGAAAGAACACAAGCCAAGATAGGGAAAGAGCAGTTTAAAGAATATTTAGATAAGTTAGGTTTAGTCAAGTCAGCAGGACCTGACAAAATTCACCCTAGCACACTTACAGAACTAGCTGAAGCAATCTCGAAGCATCAGTGATTATTTGCAAGGACTAGCGAAGGATGGATGAGGTCCCAGAAGACCAGAGAAGGACAAGCATAGTACTTACCTTTAAAAACAGGATCAAAGGGGACCTGGAAACTATGGACAACAGTCAGCCTAACTTCAATACCTGCAAAGATACTGGAACATTGTTAAACAATCCATTTGTAAACACCTAGAGGATAATGGGGTTATAAGGAATAGAGAACATGTTTGTAAAAAAGAATCATGCCAAACTAACCTAATTTTCTTCTTTCCTGGGGTTGCTGGTCTGCTGGCTAGGACGGAAGCTGTAGGCATGATAGTCTTGATTTTTAGTAAGGTTTTTGGCACCATTCCACATCACATTTCCCTAGTTTGCTTATTAGAAGGTCATCTGTATGAAATTACTATAAGGTGGGTGCACAACTAGTTGAAAGACTGTATCAAAGAGTAGTTATCAACAGTCAAACTGGAGGGATGTATCTAATTAGGTCCCACAGGTGTCTGTTTTGGGTCCAGTACTATTCAATATTTTTATTAATATGAATAATGGACTGGAGAGTACACTTAGGAAATTTGTGGATGACACCACACTGAGAGGGGTTGCAAGCACTTTGGAGACCAGGATTAGAATTCAAAACGATCCTGACAAATTAGAGAATTAGTCTGAAATCAACAAGCTGAAATTCAGTAAAGACAAGTGTAAAGTACTGAGCTTAGGAAGGAAAAATCAAATGCACATCTACAAAATGGGGAATAAGGGGCTAGATGGGAGCACTGCTGAAAAGGAGCTGGAGAGTATAGTGGATCACAAATTGACTATGAGGCAATAATGGAATGGAGAGGAGTTGCAAAAAAGGCTAGTATCATTCTGGGGTGTATTAACAGGAGGTAATTGTCCTGCTCTGCTTGGCACTGGTGAGGCCTCAGCTGGAGTACTGTGTCCAATTGTGGCTCCCACACTTCAGGACAGAGGTGAACAAATTGGAGAAAGTCCAGAGGAGAGCAATAAAAATGGCAAAAGGTTTAAAAAACCTGATGTCTGAGAAAAGATTAAAAGAACTGGGCCTACTTAGTCTTGAGAAAAGAAGATTGAGGAGGGGACCTGATGACAGGCTTCAAAGTACGTTAAAGGCTGCTATAAGAGGACTGTCATCAATTGTTCTCCATGTCTGCTGAAGGTAGGACAAGAAACAATCAGCTTAATCTGCAGCAAGGGAGATTTAGGTTAGATATTAGGAAAAACCTTTCTAACTGTAAAGATAGTTGAGCTCTGGAATAGGCTTCCAAGGGAGGTTATGGAATCACCATTAGACGTTTTTAAGCCCAGGTTGGAACAAACCCCTGTCGGGGTGGTCTAGGTTTACTCGGTCCTGCCTCAGCGGTGGGGGCTGATTCCGTGATTAATTTATGCATCAGCATTACCACAAACAAAGAATTTTTTTAAACCATCTTAATGAAAATCCCTTTCACTCTCATTTGGCTCAGCTTTCACTTTCTTGGTTCTTGCAATCTCAGAATTGTGCCACTTGTCCAATTGTCCTTAAATCTTCCGGGGGGGCGGGGGGAAATGAAAAACCAAAACCCACACACAAAAACCCAACAGTGCAGTCGAGCTGCATTTGTAATGTGAAAGCAGATAGAAAGTGGATGAGGTAATCTCACTCTTAATGGACCAAGTTCTGTTGGTAAAAGAGACAGTCTTACACAGAGCTCTTCTTCCAGTCAGCAAGCAACCGTGTAAACGCATGCAGATTTAAAACTAATCCCGTCCTTTTGGTTCTTTCTTCTACATCATAAAGAAACAAAAAGAGGAACACCACCTTTTTCACCCACTCTGCAGATCCCTGTACGCGGCTGCAGGAGGCCCATGTTATACATAATCTTAAAAATGATTATTTTTTTCTGTCAAATAGAAATTTTGCAAGTGCCACTCTCTTCCTCTTCTTCATCATGGTTGGGCTGTAATCTTGTGCCCTTCGCATTTGACTCATTGACTCCTCCTCCAGCAATATCTTGAATCCACTACCTTTATCTGAAAATGATAAATGGGAACATGAAGGCATTGTCAAGGAAAAAGTGACTTTCGCCACACACTGATATATGAAGAAAAGGTCAAGGTGTGACTTCTGCTGCACTAAGAGAGCTGTTTGTGCACAAAGGTGTCCTTGTTCAGTTAATTGGGGTTTTGATTATGCTGTTCTTGGAAGGCCCATGATCAGCGTGGGGGACAACACGCCAGCTTTCCAGGTGAAAGGAAAAAGTCCCTTCCTGCAGTTTGTAGTTAGTACCTAGTTACAGAATAAAACTATCAGAATCCTGAGTCACAGGTCCTATTCTCCCTCTCAGAGCTTTTCAAATGAAAGGCCAAAAGAAACAACTTTTGTCTTAGCTGAACCATGGTATCGTGCTCCTTCCTTGGGCTTCTGGAGAACAGAAGCCTGACTGGTCCACTTCTTTCCATCTGTCCTCCTAATGAGAGGAGACAGACCTCTTACTAGTTCACTTTGAATGGTGCTTTCCAATCGCACAAAACCGAACAACCTAGCCCCATCCCTTCCCCGAGTCCCTGCCCCCCCCCACATTCCCCCTCCCTCCGTTGCTCGCTGTCCCCCACCCTCACTCACTTTCACTGGGCTGGGTCAGGGGGTTGGGGTGTGCGAGGGGGTGCGGGCTCCAAGATGGGGCCAGAAATGAGGGGTTCAGGATGTGGGAGGGGGCTCCAGGCTGGGGCAGTGAGGGCACTCTCTGGGGGTGCAGGCTCTGGGGTGGGACCAGGGATGAGAGGATTGGGGTGCAGGAGGGGGCTACAGGCTGGGGGCTGGGGCAGAGGGGTTCAGGATGTAGGAGGGGGCTCTGGCCTGGGGTGGGGGGAGTGAGAGCTCCATCTGGGGGTGCAGGCTCTGGGGTGGGACCAAGGATGAGGGGTTTGGGGTGCTGGAGGGGGCTACAGACTGGGGCAGAGAGGTTCAGGGTGTGTGAGGAGGCTCTGGGGTGGGGCACTGAGGGCACTGTCTGGGGGTTCAGGCTCTGACGTGGGGTCAAGGATGAGGGGTTTGGGTGCAGGAGGGAGCTCAGGGCTGCGGCAGGGGGTTGGGGCATGAGATTACCTCCGGCGGCTCCCAGTCAGCAGAGCAGCGGGTGGGCTAAGGCAGGCTTCCTGCCTGGCCTGACTCTGCGCTGTGCCCTGGAAGCATCCGACTCCTAGGCAGAGGTGCGGCAGGTGGCTCTGCGCGCTGCTCTTGCCCCCAGGCACCGTCCCCGCAGCTTCCATTGGCCGTGGTTCCTGGCCAATGGGAGTGCAGAGCTGGTGCTTGGGGCAGGGGCAGCGTGCGGAACCCCATGGCATCCCGCCCGCCCCCAGGAGCTGGACCTGCTGGCCACTTCTGGGGCATGGAACCGGGGTAGGTAGGGACTAGCCTGCCTTAGCTCCCCAGCACCACTGACCTGACTTTTAATGGCCTGGTCGGTGGTGCTGACGAGAGCCGCCAGGGTCCCTTTTTGACCAGGTGTTCCAGTTGAAAGCAGGACACCTGTTTTCAGATTCTTTGGGCCACATCTTGTGACCTTTGTACGTTCTGGCACCTTCCAAAGGCCAGCTTAGATATTGGGCTGGGGCGTGTCTTGTCTTTAAAGATTTGTTTTTTCCTTAATGATTTGTGAAGAGAATTCACACTCCTTCATATTGTGATTAACTTATGTTAGGGGGACATCTAGGAAATCATTTGCTTAACTTGTAAATTATTACTGTTTCAGCCATTCTTGACTTCCTGTGGAATGAGGAAATGAGAGAGACAGAAGGCAGAACTGGATGGTTAATAGGGTGACCAGATGTCCCAATTTTATAGGGACAGTCCCAATTTTGGGGTCTTTTTATTATATAGGCTCCTATTCCCCCCCCCCCCCGATTTTTCACACTTGCAGTCTGGTCACCCTAATGGTGAAGCTCGTATGAGATATATTGCAGGAGCCTGAGAGCACTGATCTGAGTGAGGTGGCAATGAAGCAATGTGCCTGCGTGTCCTGATACAACAAGAAGAATTGACAGCTCTGTTTGTGGAGTGCTGGCAGGGTGTCTGGCTCTGGTGGGCAGCTTGGAGTAAGCAATGTGAGTAAATTGATGAGAAGATAGGTGTTTAAATGGCCTAGTGCAACTTGTACTAACATGGCATTCAGTGGGGGTGCAAAAGGAGTGTAATTGATGTGCTAAGGCAGGGCTGGGGAAACTTTTTGGCCCAAGGGCCACATTGGGGGTTGCAAAACTGTATGGAGGTCCGGGTAGGGAAGGCTGAGCCCCCCCCCCCAAACAGCCTGGCCCCTGCCCCCTATGTGCCCCCTGACTGCTCCCCTCAGAACCCCCAACCCATTCAGTCCCCTGCTCCTTGTCCCCTGACCACCCCTCCCAGGACCCCACCCCTATCCAACCCCGCCCCACTCCTTGTTCCCTGACTGCCCTAACCCCTGTCCACACCCCTGCCCTCTGACAGCCCCCCACCCCAGAATCCCATGCCTATCCAACTGCCCCTGCTCCCTGTCCTCTGACTGCCCCCCAGGACCTCCTGACCCTTATCCAACCCCCCCCCCCGATCCCCACCCCCTTACCATGCTGCTCAGAGTGGCAGGAGCTTGCAGGCGTGTGGCCCCCGGTTGGAGCCAGCCCTGCTGCCCAGAGCACTGGTTGTGCAGCGATATGAGGTGAGGCTGCAGGGAAGAGGGAACAGCAGGGGAGGGCCGGGGGCTAGCCTCCCTGGCCGGGGTTTCAGGGGCTGGGCAGGACGGTCCCACAGGCTGGAGGTGGCCCATGGGTCGTAGTTTGTCCACCTCTGTGCTAAGGGATTAGAGCAGAAAAAGAATGAACAAAATAGTTTAGGATAATGCAAGCCCCAAATGAGTTCCACTGTGACCGTGTCTAACCCTCTGAGATCCAAATTTAGTCTTGGTGTAACAGCTGCCATTTATTCAATGGGAACTGCTTATACCAAGAACTGGATTTAGTCCCAAAGACTATCAAATCTACATAAATTCTACTCATTTACAACACCCACTAAACTTCAGACCTGTGCTAGTCCTAGACTACTATTATTATTTACTATTTGTGTTATCATACTGCCTAGGAGCCTAACAAACACAGACCAATAAGATTGGCTCTACCCCAAAGATCTTACGATCTAAATATAAGACAAGAGAGAACAGATGGTGACAGACCCATAGGGAAATACAAGGAAGCAATGAGACAGTATTGGTCAGCATGATGGGCTATGACGGGTCAGCAACCTTTCAGAAGTGATGTGCTGAGTCTTCATTTATTCACTCTAATGTAAGGTTTCACGTGCCAGCGATACATTTTAACGTTTTTAGAAGGTCTCTTTCTCTAAGTCTATAATATATAACTAAACTATTGCTGTATGTAAAGTAAATACGGTTTTTAAAATATTTAAGAAGTGTCATTTAAAATTAAATTAAAATGCAGAGCCCCCCGGCCAGAACACGGGCAGTGTGAGTGCCACCTTCGGCACCCGTGCCATAGGTTGCCTACCCCTGGTCTATGATCTCAGCACACCAGCATCCTACCCATTCAAGTGTTTTGTGGACATCCCAGAAAAGGAGAAGTTTGAGGAGGGTTTGAAGGAGGATCATGAGTTACTTTTGCAAATGTTTATGGGGAGTTCCTCCCAAGTGGGAGGGGCAGCACTGAAGAAAGCACAAAGGTGCTTGTTTGAAACAAGTGGGTGATGGAGGCGGGTATCCTGGGCCGACTGGAGGCAGGAGTTGACATCTTGATAACAAATGGGAGATGAGTCAGGAGGGGATAGACGATGAAAGGCCTATCCCTTGCACCTATTTGCTGACCAACTTACATTACCACTTATATATCTGCTGACTGTGCTGCACAGTCCCTCCACAAGGGATTTACGATGGAAGCAGAAGGACTGGAAGAATTTAGGGTGGAGACATTATGACATCATATTCAAGCAACCGTCTTCTCATCAATTAAGCCTGAGTGTAGGTTCATCTTGCCACATCTATGTAACATTCTGCAACTTTCAGTTATCGAACGCTAGTTGCTTACCAAGCGTTGAAAAGAGAATCTGCCAGTGTCATCCCTGATGTAACTTTACTGACAAATTTGGCCCCATTTTTCTAATAATACTGTTGCAACCAGCATATTTGCATAGTTAATTACACCAGTCTGAAATGTAGTAATTAACCATAAGCCTTAATGGGTTAATAATAGTATTCATATTGTGCTTTAAACGTGTTCAGAGCACTGTACTGACATTAATTAAATATGCCAGGTTCCCAGTAGTTGATAGCTCACTGGTTATGCTCCTCCCACTGACGACGGAATTTTTTTCTAGTTTTGGCTACCCTAATTCTGGTTCTGATCCGTCTCCCATTGAAGTCAATGGTGAAAGTCCCCTTTGCCCCTCTGTTTGACTTGCAGTGACCAGGTATGCTAGCCATCTGGTTCTCAGGGGGCCCTCAGTCATTTGGTGCAACACTGCCCAGGTAGGGCCAAACCTCACCACCTAGTTTTCCTAGCAGGGCCCCAATCCTGCAAAGACTTACCCATGTGCTTTAAGCATTGCAGGTAATCACATTGATTTCAATGGCTGTATTCAAAGTGCATACAGTTAGTGCCAGGACTTACATATGTGCTTATCAGGAGCCAGCTCTGGAAGGGGCCGAATGGCTGGAGAACTGATGTAGGTGGGTCTCATTTACATGACAGTGTCCAGTGCGCGGTATAAAAAAGGAGGAATAGGAAAGGTCTGGATGATGGGAAATGCTAGTCTCAGGGTATGCCAACCCATCAAACAGGGCTGGATCAAGACCTTTAGAGGCCCTAAGCACTGAAAAGATTATGGTGCCCCCACATATGTAATTCAAAATAAAAACAATACTATACCGTAAAATAAAACTTTATTTTTTGAAATGACACAAAACTTACACGTATGCTGAAATTAAAATAGCTTCTTTCTAGATTTTCTGATTGCAAAATTCTGGATAAGTTTATCGAAGCTGACTCGACGAAGCATGTCCGCTTCCATACACAATAGGGAAAGTGAATCAGTTCTGTCCTGACTCATTGTTGTTCTCAGGGTTTTTTATTCTTTTCAGCTGAGAAAAAGAGCATTCTGCGGAGCAGTTAGTAATCATCAATGTTAGAAAAATACATAGTGCGATCTCTACATTTGGAAATACACATTGTATTCTGCCTTTCAATATTGTGTCATGAAGATCAATGTGACTGAATTTCACTTTTCCTGTTTCATTAAACTTTGTGCGCATATAACCGTGGAACTGCCGTACTTCTCCAAGCAGCAAAGAATCCTGTGGCTCTTCTCCAAGAGATTCATGTTCAATCAATAGGGTATGAGTCAACTAGCTTTTGGGAACCTTGTGAATATTGTTTGTCAGATAAGTCCATATTGTTTAGAAAAGAAATTCTACTTGATACTACTTTGTACACTTCACCTCTCCTCTTCATATGAGATTCATGTGTATCAATTATAGCACAGTTAGTAGATACACGAAATTTGTCTCTAGGATTCAATGCTGTTTCTGTTGCACTGCTATCATTTGCTTGTTTTTTCCTGATTCGCTTGCAGAACTGGGCTTCTTTGTAGTTAGTATCAGGCAAGATCTCTTTTGATATGTCTTCAAATCTTTCGAAATCATTCCTCAAGTGCGTAAGTGGTCTGCTAATGATAGACAGAGGTCTGCACATGTTTTCAAATCCAATTCTTTTTCTTGGAGAGCTTGACTTGTGTGGTAAAAGGGTTGTAAAATTTCATTCCACGTGGTCAACATGAATACAAACTCTAGTTCTTGCATCTTGTTTGCAATGTTTTCTGCCTCTCATATAGTTTTTCCTTTTTGTGATTGGTCTTCAGCTATACTTTCTAATGCATCCACAATCTTTGAGTCGGACTCCAGAATTGCACTTGTTGCCACTGCATGTGCCTCCCAGCGAGTATTAGAAAGAGATTTCAATACACTATAGTTGCCCAAATATGTTTTAAGAACTGCCCATTGGTGTGTTGAGGCAGAGAAAAATGTATAAAGTAACTGGACCGTTGAGAAAAACCTTACTGCTATCGGACAACAATCAACAGCACTGCGGCCAACAAGATTGAGAGAGTGTGCAGCACATGGGATGAATATGGCGTATTTGTTCTGTTTTTCTAAAAGCTTCTTCTGCATTCCTTGATAACGCCCTGACATGTTGGCAGCGTTGTCATAAGATTGACCTCTGCACTTTGAGAAATCTATTTTGCAAACTTGGCACAGATAATGCAGTACTTGATTTGCCATTTCTTCACCAGTGCGGCTTTTCAAACTGAGGAATGTTATAAATCAGTCAACTGGTTTTCCATCTGTGGGAGACACATATCTTAGTACAATACTCAATTGATCAATATGTGAAAGATCAGGCTCAGAGTCGACAGATAAAATGAAATACCCAGCAGTACTTATTTTATTCACAATAGCTGAACGAACTTTGTCACTCATTAGACCAATGAGTTCATCACATATTGTCTTGGATAAGTCTGATGGGTTACCTTTGCCAGCATTCCCATATTTTGAGATATGGCCTGCTAAAAATGAGTCAAACTGAGCCACAAGCTCCAACAATCCCAAGAAATTTCCATTCCCTCTCTCTCTTTTTTGTGCCCCTTGCTTTGCTGGTGCCCTAAGCACATGCTTACACTAAACACATTAAATCTCCGCTGGGAAAGCAACGGCAGACAAGCATTTCATGCCTTTTTCCCTGGATTGCCCTGGCAGATGCCATAGCATGGCAATCATGGAGCCTGTGTAGCCTTTTGTGACTGTCACCGTATGTGGACTAGATGAGGCGATTCAGCAGCGCCCATTAGCAGCATGCTTTTGCTTTTGCATGATATCAGGGATGGTTATCAGCCATATTGCACCATCTACCATACCATAAATTTGTAATAAGATGATTGTGGCTACCAGTACTTTTGCACTGTTCCATTTGCTGCTGAGTCAATCCCTCCTTTTTTATCTAAAAAAAGAATCAGTCCTGCCTAGAAGATATGGCAAGTCCTAGAATATGGGCAAGTCCCTCCTCCTCTGCTGAATATGGCAAGGTGTGTACTAGAGAACCACTGTATCAGAGAACCAGAGAGCACAGCTGCTCTGTGTCAGATCCTGCAGAAATTATGAGCTGTATTCTATTCACAGGGTGCTCCTGCAAACAACCCCACCTGTTGATTCCGTTCTTCCCTCAGCCTTCCTGGGCTACCATAGCATTGTCCCCACTTGTGTGATGAAGTAATAAAAGAATGCAGAATAAGACACAGTGATTTGTTAGTGAGATATGAGTGGAAGGCAGCTCAGCTGCCTATGATAGTCAGACAGGACAGTAAAGGAGTGTGTGTAGGAGGAGCCCAGCCCCCTCTGCTAGTTCAGGGGCACTTGAATCGGGGCTGATGGAGCTCAGCCCCTGTTTTCTATGACGATGATGGTTATCAGCCATACTGCACCATCTACCATGAAAAATACCAGTCCTGAGTGCTGCAGCATCGGGTCTGCAGCAGCATTCAAAGAGATAGGGACACATGTGTTAGAGAAGAGAGGATACACTGTGTTTGACCCTAGAAGCATTTGGAGCTCAGCCAGAATGCAAATAACTGCAGGAACTGTTCTTTATTTTGATTTTTAACTGCGCTGGGCAAACAGGAAATATTCCTCAGATTGCTGTCCAGGACCAGGCCTCAGTCTGCCTATTGGGTAATCCAGCCCTGCCTACAAGCATTCCTAGGGCACAGCTGTGGCACTGCCACTGCTGCCATGTAGACACTTGCTCCAGTGACAGGAGGGGTTTTTCTGTCGCTGTAATAAACCCACCCTCTTGAGAGGCAGTAGCTAGGTTAACAGAAGAATTCTTCCGTCAACTTCGTGGTATCTACACCAGGGCTTAGGTTTAACTATGTCACTCAGGGGAGAGAATTTTTCACAACTCTGAGGAACATAGCTAGGTTGACCTAAGTTTTAGATATAGACCAGGCCTCAGCCTGAAGAGGGAGACTGGCTGGCCCAGCTTGCACTCTCAAACAATGAGAATTCTCTGGTCCTGATTCCCCACTGCCCTGCACCTTGTGTAGTATTTACCCCAGTGCATAGTGTGTGTAAAATGCTACCAAATCAGAATGGTGTTTTTATACTCCCTTTGCATGGGGGCAAACGGCACAAGGGGCTGGGCAGTGGTGAACTGGGCCTGATGGGTGAGTTCTGTTAGTTCTCCCTTTCCAGGGTACAGTGTAGTGGCGGGGTTGTTGTTTCTGCTTGTACTCTGGAGAGAGGAAGGGGCTGGCTGGGGGAATCCTTCTAAAACAAGATGAAACCCCATATCAAGGGAAGAATAGTATTTGGTTGGTTTGTTTGACCTACCTGCACTACAGATGAGAGGAAACCCACCTTGCTACCCTTTCCTATAGCTCTGATGGCACGTCAAATGGTGTCCTGCTGCAGATTATCACCACAGGGTTCTCTTTTTGATTCCCATCGGAAAACTCTGCCACTTGCAGGGACAACTACTTGGCCCTAATGTCTTTCACTCAGCACTTGAGCATAGTCCCTCGCTAGAAGGCCCAGATGATGGTTTACTTAGACTTTGTTTTCTTCCATCTTTCCTTTTAAGTTCATTTATGGAATCAAATACCACAGCTTCCCTATCATTACTGAACAGCGCATCATGGCCAAAGATGGGAGGTTGGAAGATCTAAGAGAACTAGCAGCTGGGATTACCTCTCACAACTGGCAAACAATTTTACCTCCTAATTTGTGACTAGACTCAGCTTTTGGATTGTATCTGGTGAACTTCCCTTTTCAAGAGGGTTTTTTCTTTACATAGTATTGCAAAAGCTGCCTGACACCATGACCTGGTGGTGATTTCAATTGGGCAATAAAGTGAAATAAATACCCATTCAACTGCTTTTAGTTATTATGGCCTTGAATCAGTCACTTCATCGCCTTGTGCAATTCAGTTGGAAAGTGAAGTTTAAAAAACAAAAAAACCTATCTGGATACCAGATGTTCTGTCTGAACAAAAGCTTTCCTGGGTGGGTACATGTGCAGAAAATGTTTATAGATATTATACTGAATGTAGTTAAATATACCTCTCCATCCTAGTAGGGCTTTTGCAAGAGAGTCAGATAAAGGAAAACTGGGAGGTCTAATTTGTTTGCACTTCTGAAGTGCCTTGAATAAATTGCATCCTCAGAGGCTATTAAATAGTAGAGTCATATGAGTGAGAAGTAAAGTACTGTCATGGATCAGCCATTGGTTAAAACATAAGTGCCTGAAGTGTGGTTGTGTACTGATCACCTCTTGGTCACACAGTGCTATCTCTGATCCTTGTTTCCAGCTACTTAATTGCATGGAAAGGCAGCTAAAAATACATTAAATACCTTCCTAACAGTCCTTTTTCCATGGAAGCAACTGCTATAGTTGCCAAAGGGATGTTATGCGATTACTAATGGGAGTGGAGGTGGCTTATGTGATCATAAACAAGAGGGAAGTGTCCATAAGATAATGCCCTTTAAGATGTGCTCCACACTAGGCAGAGAATTTGAGAGTCCCTGGTAAGATCATTGATGAAGAATGGTCCATTTTCTATCTAGACATTTGCTAGTTTTGAACCAGCAAAGCTCTTAAAGATGTGCTTAACTTTAATTACATGAGTAGTCCCATCAAAGTCAATGAGACTTAAAGTTAAGCATGTGTTTTTGCTGCATCAGAGGCTATATGAATAACAAGAAAATCTGCAGCTCATTAGGATAAAAATCTATAAGGACTATAAACCCTTGTATTTCAGAACATACGCTGACCTCTTACTGCCCAGGGTTGGGAAGATACTGCTTCCTTTGGCATGCAAGGCCCTGATCCGAAGCCCTTTGAAGAGTCTCATTAGTGCACAATTGTCCATTAAGGGACTCACATCCATAGACTCTTTTCAAAGTGTTTAGAGTAGCAGGAAACAAATAGTGCAGCCCAGCTGCTGCAAAGGGGAAATGTATTATTGAATCACCATCTCCGTTTAATACTGAAAAGCTGTAATTGACTGAATGCAACTGAGAAGAGGGAGATGAGAAGTGTCAGTGGTGGCTTACTTGTGAGTCGTGCTAAGTACTGAGATGCTGCCACTCACATAGTGACTTTTAAAGGGCTTCCGTGTATGTTAAAACAGAGTGGCTGGCAAAGGTGGCTCCTTGCACTGCATCAGGTGTTTCTGCTGTTCATGCAAATGACAGGTCTATATGATTGGAGTATGGTGCACGTGAGCTGACTTCTCTTGTAGCTTCTTTGGAGGTTATTTTTAAACTCAAACTCTCTGTAGGGCATAAATGTCCAGTGCCCTCAGGTACAGTGTAGCTTCTTGAGAAAGTATTACATGAACTGGGCTAGTTGAAAGAGCTTGTGGTTTTTTTCTCATAGTTATGTAAGTCTTGAGAACTGAAGCATTTTTGTAATTGGTGAGTGGAAGGCAGTTTCCCATTCTGGTCTCTTTTTCATACCACAGCTGCAAAAAAAACAAATAAAAAATCTTCACTTTCTTTAAAAGGGTGTTGTCAATAAGTGGAAGCCTCAGGGCAGCAAAACAAATCATGACAAGCATGGAATTCTGCAGCTCCACTTCACCTCTCTGGAGTGGTTAGGCTGATGGTGACATAGGCAGAAGCAACAAACTCTAGGTCATACCCTGTATCTTCTGAGTTCTCCAGTCTGACTCTACTTCACTGCGTCACAGAATCCCACATCTGCTCCTTCTGTGTAAATACCAAACAATGAACTGTTAGTAAATGTGACTGAAAAGACTGAAGAACTTAGGGGAAGTTGAGTCTGGTTATCTTGCTGGGAACCTCCCTGATGTGCTGTTTGCAGGTCGGTTTGTCTCATGTTCACAGGACTCTGTCATCCAAGATGCTCTGTGAGGCTTCTGTTACTCACAAGTCTTCAGTGGCTGGAAGCCCAGACGGAGCTTTCTCAGCAGCAGTCATCCTGTTGAAACGGGAGGAAATCTCACCCTGGCTATTTCTTCATCAGATGCCTTCCAATGTCTTTTATTCCTAATCATATTTCTTCCATAAGTAAAACTTTGACTGAAGGGCCTTCATATCTTCCTCCCTTTCTTAAGATAAGCATGCCAGCTGCATCATGTAAGAAAGCATCTGTTGTTAGCTTCCCACCCAAGGTCAAGCTATCTTGGCTCATGCAACCTCTAATAATTCTCCTTAATGCCGAGGACACAAATTATGAAGGCCTGATGGGCATTGCTGAGAGCAACATTGCTGAGAACATATTGTTGACTTATGTTCTTATGAGAGTTTTAGCTCCATCTTCCCACTTTCCTTATTTGAGGTGATGATAGGGTGCCCCAAACTGGCATAGGACGAGGATTCTGATGGATCTGAATTGGAGGATATCCCAAAGAAAGTACCTGAGCCATCTCATTTCCCTGATAGAGGAACTGCAAGTCATTTATGTAGGAATATTACCAGCATTCTTAGCCGGTGAGGTGAAAGTCTTCTATCTCTGGGGAGCTTGCCTTCATCTTGGCAGAGAAGGACTCTGACTTGATCCCCCACCACTCTCCACCAATGCACTCAGTAACACCTGGGCAATACTTGAAATTGCATTGGCCTTGCTACCAACTTAGCGAAGTTCTACCAGCACTTTGCTGCTAAAGCAAAACTCTGACCATCAGCCCTAAGTGACCTCCCACCCTTCTGAAGGCATGCCACTCCCAGAAACCTATTGGAAAAGAAATCAGGTCCTTAGCAGAATGACAGGGAGAACTTGTGGCCTCCTCTATGAAAGTGTCTCATAAGTTGTGCCTTGGGACCTTGACCCTTTGTGATCTGATCTCTTATATCCATGTCTTAAAGCAAAACTCCCTCCAAATCTATATCTGCCGTACAGTTACTATCACAGTTGTAAGGAGTACCCTCTGGACATGTTCTTAAACTCATGGTAAATGTCTTTAGCAAAATTGGAAATGGAGAACTTTTATTCCAAAATAAGTGTCCACATCCAGACATGCACTGAAATAACAAAGTATGTGAATTAAAACTGATAGAGGCCTTGTCTTCACAATTTGCCTGGATTGCGTATGGAGTCTTTTAAAAAAAAAAAAAAAATTGGTGTTACATTAGCTATGTGCCAGGTGACTGGTACAGAGGCTGATTTAAGCAATAGGTTATGTACCACAGTACTGAAATTTCGTATTTGAGTTGCTTCAGAACTCTTGGATTAATACCATGTGATCCTGCTGATTTATTACCGTTGAATTTATCAATTTGTTCCAAAACCTCCTCTACTGACCTCAGTCTAAAGCAGTTCTTCAGATTTGTCACCTGAAAAGAATGGCTCAGATTTGGAAATTTCCATCACATCCTCTGCAGTGAAAATCAATGTATTTAGCTTCTCCACAATGGCCTTGTCTGTCTTGAGTGCTCCTTTAGCACCTCGCTCATCCAGTAGCCCAACTGATTCTGGTTCCTGTTTCTGATGTACCGGTACTTAAAAATGTTTCTGCTGTTTAGTTTTTACGTCTTTTGCTAATTGCTCCTCAAATTCTTTTTTTGGTCTGCCTAATTATACTTTTACGCTTACCCAAGTTTGTTCCTTTCTATTTTCCTCAATAGGATTTTACATCCAATTTTTAAAGGATGCCTTTTTCTCTCTCTTTCTACTCTGTTTAGCCATGGTGGTGTCTTTGTCCTTTTTTATTGGAGTATACTTTTAATTTGACCCTCTATGGTGGTTTTTAAAACATTTGCTTGCAGGGATTTCACTCTTGTAACTGTTCCTTTTTAATTTCTGTTTAAGTAGCCTAATGTTTTTTGTAGTTTCCTTTTTTTGAAGTTAAATGCTACTGTGGTGGGTTTCTTTGGTATTTTCTTCCTTACAAGGATGTTAAATTTAATTACATTATGGTCACTATTACTGAGTGGTTCAGCTCTAGTCACCTCTTGGACCAGATCCTATGCTCCACTTAGGACTAAATCAAGAATTGCCGCTCCCCTTCTGGGTTCCAGGGCTAGCTTGCTGCTCTAAGAAGCAGTCATCTATGTCTAGAAATTTTATCTCTGCATCCCGATGTGAGGTGACATGTACCCAGTCAATATGGGGATAGCTGAAATCCCCCATTATTATTATTATTGGGTTTTCGTGCATGTGTGTTTTTGTAGCCTCTCATTTTTTATTTTTTTTGGAGAATTTCACAATCACCATCACCATCTTGGTCAGGTGGTCAGTAGTATATTCCTACTGCTATACTCTTATTATTCAAGCATGGAATTTCTATCCATAGAGATTCTATGGTACAGTTTAACTTAAGATTTTTATTATATTTGACTCTCTGCTTTCTTTCACATATAGTGCCACTCCCCTGCCAGCATGACCTACTCTCATTCCTATGTATTTTGTACCCTCTTATTACCATGTCCATTGATTATCATTGTGCACCTAGTGAATTGGCACATGAAGGAAAGCCTCCCTTGAGTTGACTGATGAAAGCTAATCTCCCTGGCAAATCGCTGCCGGTATCGACTTCAAGGTCTCCATCTTGAATCTGGTCCTCCTTATGAACTTGTTCAGGTGTTCAGTCCAACACCGCTCTAGCCTCCCGGATCTCTTGGGTACCAGAAATAGGATTGAGTAATGGCTGGAAAACATCTCCTCCGCCTCAGGAACTCTCTATTATATCTATTTGCAAATGATTGTCTGTGGTCTTCTGCAGATTTGAGTGGAGAAGGGAGAAAAGGATGGTTCGGATTCTTTGATAAGTTTGCCATTCCTTTGTCGAACCATATCCAGGACCCATCTATCCACCATTGAGAGAGGCTACTGGTCCATGCATTTTAACATCCTCCCCTTCCCCCTGTCCCCTGGGAGTTGCTTGTTGGACCTCTCCTGACCGCAGTCAGGGGTTACTTCTAGTGTTGGAATTTGCATTGAGGAAAGAAGATCTCTTCCCTTTCTGGCTTAGACCTGTTTCATCTGCTTTTGCTGTAGCCCCGCTTGCTGTGCTTCGAGACGTAGCCGTGAGAAGGGTACTTCGGCTTGTAGTAAGGCTGGCTATCCCTTTTCTCACTCGGGCTTCTAGAAGGGCTGACTCACGCCTGGTTAAAGCAGGCAGATAAATGTAGTCAGAAATAAGTGGTGGGCCGGGGGGCCCCTTGCCACCTGCTTGTTCCTCCACCTCTGGGCTGCCCTCCCTCTCAGCCCTCCCTCTCGGCCCTCCAAGGCTGGCTCCACGGAACTTGGTTGACCCTCAGTGAGCAGAGTCCTGTTACTGTTAGCCTGGCAACTGTGGAATGGCTGACTGCAACTTAAGTGGGGTCTGGTTAGCCTAGGCTCCCCCCGCCCCCCCGTTCCTGCCAACCTTTCTATTCCTCAGATTGCCCGTGACGTGTTCTGCCAGAGGGGCCTGCCCAGACATGCTCTGCTCCAAGCTGCCAAGGATCTCCATATCCAAAGGGGTTTCCAGCAGCCCAGCTGCAGAGCCGCCCTGGGGCTAAACAGCCCAGTACTGCTTTGAATCCTGCTTGGTGGCTTTGTTTCCGTGTTGCCCTGAGCAGGAGGTCTGGGAGGTCCATGCATAATTCCTGACTTCCTAAGGGATGGAGACCGAACTGCCTAGCAGGGAAAGGGCCGGGGGAGGGGAGGAGATGATGAGCTCTGTGCTGTACAGGGACGCATGCCACAAGTGGTCTTCTATGCCACTCCTTGCTCCGTCTGTGGTGGGTTCGCCCGCTCCTGCTTATGGTTTTCCCCACACCGGGCCTCTGGCGCAGGCGCCTCCGGTGGCTGGGTGGCTCTCTTCTTTTTCCCATCATCCTTCGAGACAGCCTCAGCCTGGTTGTCAGACTCCCCACAGGTGGGGAACGCCTGTGGAGCTGATGCCTGGGTCAGAGAAGGGGGCCAAAGCAGATCCTCCCCAGTCCCAGCGGATGAGAAGGCTGGAGTGCATAAGGTGCAAACCTCTCCTCCTGCACCTTCTGGCAGGGGAACGGAGTGGAAGGGGGACAGCCTTGGTCTCCTCCTTAGACCTTTCTCTGCCATCCGGGAGTATGGGCTGCACTATGGTAACTCCAGACAGGAGAGACACAACCTCTTAAGCCTCCCCTCCCCCATTTTAGGATAACCAATATGTCCAACTTAGACCAAATGTTATCCGCATTACTAATGAACGTTCTGTCTATCGCAGTAGGTGCTGGATTCCACTACCCTGCCAGTAGCTACCCGAGGCAGAACAAAACCAAGGGGGTGTCTGGAAGGTGGGGGCTCGTCTTTCATCAGCCATCCAGGAAGCTTTGATTCTGTCCCCTGCGGCTACAGACAGGCAGTGACCCACGCCAAGGACCTGTGGCTCTGGCCCTGAGAGAGAACTTGAAAATTATTATTTCCTGTTCATTGTAGCATTTGCCCTTTTGCAAATGTCGATTCCTCCTCTGCTGCCCCGTCCCTGTGTTTCCAAGGGGGAGCTTAGAGTCCGTTTGGATGATGCCTGTTTAGTTAACAACAACTCACATTTCTTTTAGGGCCTGATTTTTTTTTTCCAGAAGTGGTGAACCCCCACAAACCCTGGCTGAAGTCAGTGGCTCTCCTGTGAACCTCCATCCTTTTTTGTCTTTGGAGGCATGAAATATATTGTGTCTGCTCCTCATTGGAACAACATCCATTTACACCACCTGAGGATAGGCCTATTCTTTCTTTTGGCCCAGCCTCCTCAATTAGTGTCCCACACAATTCTCTGTTTGCTAGTTCATGGCCCCTGCAGAAGAAGCACAAAACATGGGGCTATTGTAGGGTCCGCAGAACTGGTAGTTTGTGTATATTGTTTAGTTCTTGGCAGCAATGTGTCCGATCAGGGGTTCTGAAACTTCAGTGCACTGCGACCCCCTTCTGACAATAAAAATTACTACACGACCCCAGGAGGCCTGAGCCTGCCCCAGTGTCACCGCCCCAGGTGGGGGAGGGGAGCGGGAGGCTTTAACCTGAGTCCCACCACTCATGGCCAAAGCCGAAGCCCTCGGGTGTTGGCTTCAGCCAAGGGCACTGGGGCTCAGGCTTCAGCTTCAGCCCTAGGCCCCAGCAAGTCTAAACCAGCCCTGGTGACCCCATTAAAACAGGGTCGCAACCCACTTTGGGGTCCTGACCCCCAGTTTGAGAACCGCTGTATTAGATTATAATACATTCTTGACAGGTCAGAAATTGAGTTTAAGGACTTGACATTGACTCTTTAAAGTGTTTACCGCCTACATTTTTGTGTGTGTATTTCTGCTCTCAGGGCAATGTCTGCTGTGTGGCTACACGTTGGCCAATGTGGCAATCAGATCGGCGAGGAGTGGTGGCAGATCCTAACCAGTGAGAAAGTGCCGCATGCAGAGGCTGATAGGTATGGTACCTCTGCAGTTCTAAGAAGGGAACCAGTTTTAAGCTACTCATGAGCCTATGCCTGCTAGTACTTGGAGTCAAATGGGTTAAGTGATCCATCCCTGCTCTTAACAGAGGGCAATCGTAGGAGTTCTTCTGCAGTCTCTGTGCTGCTGGCAGCCCTACCACAAGGCCGCATGCAGCCTTGTAGAGCACTCCTAGCTTTATATTTCTGATAACAATAAGATCATTGTTCCAGTTCACTTTCCACAGACCATTTTAAACACAATCATGCTGCAAGATGGGTCAGAGGGATTAATGCTGTTGATCAAAACCTTCCCTTGCTGGCCTCCGATCAAAGGCAGGCATTCCCCCCGCCAGCATGTTTGAGCCAAGGGACGGGTATGTAAAACTCTGGGTTTAGAGTCCAAATTCCAATATAAATATGAACAAATGTAACTGTTTCTACGCTTGGAGGGAAATACCCCTGCAACTGCACTGAGTACTCCTGGGGGAGTTCTGCACCACTGCGCATGTGCAGAGTTTGTGTCTCCCGCAGATGTCTTTGCTTCCCCTCAGAAAAATGACTTTCTGATGGGGAAGTAAAGGGGAGCCACAAGAGCAGGCATTCAGTCCTCCCCAGTAGTATGTTTCGGGTGCCCAGGGAAGCTGGCAGAGAGGTAGATCACTGTGGGGCAGACTCAGGGCGGGACAGAGGAAGAACCAGCTGGTTGCTCCTATCCCGCGCCAGGCTCAACTGCTAGTCCTGGCTGGGCTGTGGAGGACGGGACTTCCTCTTCCCTGCACGGCATCCAGGACCGTGTCAGACCCATCTCCAGATTTCTCCCCCAGCAGCAGGAAGCTCTGCAAACTCCCCCCCCCTCCAGCTTCCTGTACCCATCACTCCTCAGCTGCAGGGGGAGAGATACCTGTACAGGGAGATGTTTTCCCCATCCGCCCAACCCCTGTGCATCCAAACCCTCTCATACCTAGACCCTTCCACTGAGCATCACCCCTCTGCACTCAGAATCCCCCTGATGAGTCCCACTCCCCCTGCATCTGGACCACTCTGAGCCCCTCACACCTGGATCCTCACCCCACTGAGCCCCACTCCCCCAGCATCTGGACCCCCCACTGAACCCCCCCCCACACTCACTCCCCCCTGTTGAGCTCTATCGCCCCTCACACCCAGACCACCTCCTGCTAAGCCCCAACCACCTTCACTTGGACACCCCCCCCCACCCGCAGAGTCCCATTGCCATCGCACCCAGACCCCACAAGGCCCTGAGCATCCAGATCCCCCCCGCACCCAGATTGCCCCACACAGAACCCTCTCAACCCATACCTGGATCCCCCACACTAAGCCCCTCCACACTTGGATCCTATCTTGCTGAGCCTGCCTGCCCACACCTGGGGCATCTGGCCCAGGGGTATTTCCGGGGCAGGCCCAGTCCTTGCGCTATGTCAGGGTTGGGTGCACCCTCACCACTGAGTCTGTGTCCCAGGGCGGGAGCTGCAGAATGATCTCCCACCTCTGTGCTCCTCACTGCTATGCTGGAGCCTCCACATTTATTTAACAAATAAACTTTGCAGAACTTTGCAGAATTTTTAATTCTTTGGCGCAGAATGCCCTCAGGAGTAACTGAGAAGTAACAGCTGCCTAGAAAAGAGAGCTGGAGAAGTTCTAGTAAGTCATCCAGCTCATCTTCCCAGGGCAGGGCAGGGCTGGACTGTTCCCTGAGTTCAGGAAGGATTTGCTGTGGGGATCAGAGTTGTTGGGAGCCCCCTTGCAGTGTATTTACCCAGTCGCCTTCAGGAATGGATGCTCTTGAACTCCTGTGCTGAGCACCCTACTAGGTGGAGTCCAGATCAGGCTTCAGGGAAGAGGGCTTCCCATACACACAGCTTGTGTCCTTTTCAGATAGCTTTCCATCGGGGGAGCAGAACGGATAAGTGCTATCTGCGTGGACAATGAACCGAACGTGGTGAGGAAGCTGCAGAAACGAGTCACGAGAGGGTAGGAGAACAGTGGTTTGTCTCATTCATTTGAAACCCAGGGTGAATGCACAGTGCATGGCTGCCTTTCCTGCCCCCTTTAGGATTACGTGTGCCTGGTGGGAGCAACACACACACACACACACACACACACACACACACACACACACACACACACACACACACACACACACACACACACACACACACACACACACACACACACACACACACACACACACACACACACACACACACACACACACACACACACACACACAGAGAGCAAGGAGCCAAGGGGAGTCAAGGCCTCTGTTTGCTCCCCCCTGCCTTGCAAGAGAATCTTCTGGGCTCCCCCTGGTCACGTTGGTAAAAGTGCTCAAGAGTCGTGTGTGAAATACTCAGTGTGACTGTCCTCTGCACAGGCTAGACCAGGCCCGCACAACATGCACCCCCCGTGGGCTCACTGTGCAGCCCGCGGGCAAGCGGCAGGGTGGCCCGGGGAGGGGGGGCCCACCTCACACTCCATCTGCCCTAATGGCCAGGACCACACGTGTCTCGTCTCCTGCTCCCCCCGCCCCCTCCCAGCGTACAGGGTGCGTCACTTCCGGGGCCCGCTGAGGCGGGAAGCGCTGGGCAGGAGGCCGAGCTGGTAAGTGCCCAGAGAGGGGAGGGACGCCCGGCCTGGGCTCGAGCCGCAGCTCGGGCTGGGCCGAGACCCCCCCTTCGGTTGGGGGCGTGGTGGCTACTGTGCTGGTTGGTCCCAGGGCGGCCTCTGTAGTGATGGGGGGGGGCGGGGGTTGAACTGTCTGTGGGCAGCCAGGAAATCCCCAGGGGAGACACGTGTGTGTGTGTGTGTTGCACCTGCCCTGCCCCGACTGTGCTGCCCCCTTCCCTGGTGCACGGACCTTCCCCCTTCCCGGCCCCCTATCACACTGTCCGTCTCTCCTCCCCTCCACCCCGGGCTCCCTGCGGCCCCTGTGTTTGTGTTGGGCGGGGGATGTGCTTCGCGGGGGTGTTTCGGTGTGGCTGGGCGGCGCTGGGGTGGGGGGGGTTTCGGCAGGGGCAACAACTGGGCTTATGGTGAGTGTTCATCTTTCAGTGCCCCCTAGATGAACTGTTTCTGGGTGTGGACGATGTCCATCAAGGTTTGAAAAAAAATGTCTTTGCGATGCAGCTCTTAGCCACCTGCTTCCTGAGGAAAGGCAGCTCCTCCCTCACACCTGCGGCTGCAATGTACGTGCGCCATTGTGCTCTGCTGGAAGCCATGGCAAGGAAAGCCACTCATCTCTCGTTATAGCTTAACAGATTCGGCTGCTGCTGTGCAGAGACCACAGCCTGTCAGTGCTGTCTCATTGCTTCCTTGTACTCCCATGTCCATCCGTCTGCGTCGATCTCTTGTCTTGTACTTCGGTTGTGAGCTCCTTCTGTCAGCGACTGTCTTGTTCTGTTTGCATGGTGCTTACCACAATGGGGTCTGGATCCTGCATGTTATGATAAGACTGTAAAAGCCTTACTACTGCTAGCTAAGGGAAATTCTCCTTTAGCTCTCTGAGAAAATGACAGTCATCCCACATCCCACATCCTCCATCAGCAAACCAAGATGGGCGAGATCCTCACCCAATGTCAGTTAGCACGGCTCCAGTGACGTCCCAGTGTCTATTACTAAGGTCTCTTTTCCTAGTCTTGTGTTATCCAGCGTGTCGCACTGTTTGGCTTTAACGTCACAGATCCACAGGGTGCATTCTAGGCCCCAGTCACCGGTCCCTTGGGAGTGACCCCTCTAGTGTGCTGGGCCCCAAGGACCTACACAGTTCCACAGCGCAGGCCTGTGACCTCCAGGACTCCAAAACTGGGCCGTCACGTGCCAACCAACCACACCCCTCTCCATGGCTCCCTCCAGCAAAGCCAGACTCCAGCACTGGGCTTGTCCTGTACCCCTCCCACGCTCCCAGTGAGTATTTGTGGGGACACCAGGTCAGCCTAGAGGAGCAAAGGCTAAGGCAGCATCAGGCTCTTCCAGGCAAGCTGCTGCAGAATCCATTTTTGCCCTGTCTCTTTCTCTCTGTTTTGTCTCTGTTTCCTACTATGCACAGGGTATTTCTGTGAGCTCAGCTCTTTATGCACCCACCTGACACCGTTTTCCCTCTTTGTGCTCCCACTGGTGGGGGGGCTTTGCTCAGCTCCCTGGGGGGATGGGCAGGGGGAGACTCCACTTCTGCTTGGCCGTGGTCACTAAACGTGATTGTCCTGGCTCTTGGAGTTTCCATTCTCTCTTTGGAGCCTCCATTCACCGGTGCCAATTTTGTTCAGGTTATTATGACTCTAGTTTCCAGCCAGGCTGCTCAGTCAACCCTTTACCCCTTCCCTTTACGCTCAGTGCATGGCAATGCAAAGCCCAGAGGGAAACTGAGGCACACCTAGGCATCAAAAATATTCCCACCATGCCCACATCCATCACAAACAGTAATAAAAAGGCCCTTTTCAGCCCACAGAAAAAGCAGCCCTTCCTCTACCTCCTTGGAGGTTGCTTCTGCTCTCTTGCCCACAATTCACAGAGCGCCCCTCCCCCCCTTTTTTAATTGCAAGCCTCCGTATTGGACTTTCAGCCCCCTTGCCCCACCCATCTCCACCTACAGATCTGCGGTCAAAGCTAGCCCTTCCCTGCTCGTGTTCCAGTAGTGCCTCTGCATCTTGATCCTGGCAGCCCTGTGTTTTGGGAGGGACAGTCTTCCATTCTGTCCCTGGAGCTGCATGGCCGTGGTAGAGCAGATGCTCTTGATGCGTGCACACAGGATCTGGATTCACTGCGCTAGGAGGTAGCTGGAGCTGAGCCTCCGGAACGTGTGGCAATAAACCCATCCGCTCACACTGAGTGTTGTGTGGTGCCTGGCATGAGGGGTGGGAGGCCAGGGTGGCTTTAGGCTCCCCTGATCCTGGGGCCAGTGCACTCCTGTGTGTAAACTCCTGGCGTAAAACCAGAGTAGCCTGAAGTGTGTATGTGCTGTTTGGCCTTCACTCATCCTGCACTGGAAACAGCTGTTGCTCTGCTGAGATTGGTTTAGACCCAGTGACACGCAGAAGGATTCAGATGCAGACGATATGCCCTCAATGCAGAGATGAATGAGGTGTTGAATCATAGTCGTGTGACCCTGCAGAATGGATCTGTCTGGGCACCGACGGCTGAGATGAGCTCACCTTGGCCTCTAAATGGTTTAATGTTGACAGGATACCACGGTCTGCACTCAGCCAGCGAGAGGAACCTCCTAGGAAGGACGATGGAGAGTCTGCGGAAGGAGGTCGAGTGCAGAGACTGTTACTGTGGGACGGTGCTTTTCCATAGCCTCAGTGATGGTACAGGAGCTGGTGTGTAGGGACTTTGCCCTTGCAATTGGTTTTCTGTGGAAGGTGCTTGGATACTTCATGGCTGGAGGGCTGGGTAGATGTTGTGATGGGAAAACAAGAGAACGTGTATCTTTTTCAGTAGGTCCTGCCAGGTTACTTCACATTTCCCTCCATGTGCATTGTACAAACTTCCTTCCAGCCAGAAGCCTGCTTTCCACATGTGCAATCGGAGGGAAATGGCAGGGAACTGTGAAGCAAATTTATCTGGATTACATTTGCCATCACATTTTCACTGTTACTCTTGTGGTGTTTCATTGTTGCTTGCAGCATATTTGGTACTCTGCACCTTTCGTGATAGTGGTTTCCCAAAGGACTCTGACATACAACCTCCCCCCCACACACTACAAGCTGATGCTGCATACGTGTACCTAAGGTTGTAGAAGAAAAATGGTATTAATTAGAACGAATAACTGGAGAAATATTAGGTAACCCTTAATTAGGCAAGCACTCATGGGGGCAGAGTTAAGGTTCTACATGCAACTGTCACTTCCTGGATGTTGAGTGTTTAACAGGCCACGTTAACATTTTTAACATAGTTTATTGATGGAATTTCTAAGGTTTTTTATTTACAGAAAAAGGATAGGAAAAAAATCTATAATATGGAAATGCTTGGTTAGGCCATTCTGATGGTTTCTATCTCCTTATGAGGCCCTGTGCAGCATTGGCAAGAGGTGCAGTGAAGAAGGCAGGAACGCCGATGGAGCCTGCCTCGTTCGCTGAAGGCTTTCGCTACATTTTTTTTTCTCTGCACAGCTCAGTGAGTTTGACATTTGTGCTCAGCTTAATCTGCCTCAGCAGAACACCTTGTGAGATCAGCTAGAGGATATCTCAAGAGGTTTTTTTATAATGAGGAAAGTGTATTTTTCCCACTCTCCTCTCACTCAAAAGTGGCTAGGCTAGGGGTGGGCAAACTTTTTGGCCTGAGGGCTACATCAGGTTTCCAAAACTATATGGAGAGCTGGGTAGGGAAGGTTGTACCTCCCCAAACCCTAATCCTATCGGCCCCTCCCACTTCCTGCCCCCCTCAGAACCCCCGACCCATCCAACCCCCCCCCACTCCTTGTCCCCTGACCACCCCCTCCTGGGACCCCTTACCCCTAACCACCCCCTTGGGACCCCACCCCATCCAACCCCTGCTCCCTGACCGCCCCGACCCCTATCCACAGCCCCCCAGGAACCCCACCCCCTAGCCAACCCTCCTCTAAAGCCTCTTTCAGAATGCGGCCCTGTGAACATGGGCGGAGGACTCAGGAGGAGCAGGGGCAGCCGGAGAGAAGCGGCGCTTTCCCCTTCAAAGCCCTGCTTCTCTCCAGCCAGCTGCGCAGTCACCCGGTGCTCCTCCTGAGTCCTCTGCCGGCGCTCCCGCCACCCGGACTGCCCGCCTGCTCCCCTGAGGCTGCAGGTGAGGTCTCCCTTCCTGCTCTCCCCTGCCCCAGCAGTGCAGCCCCCTCCCACGCTGGCGTTGCTCTGAGGCTGCGGGGGAGGGAGGTCAGCAGGGGAGGGGCCGGGGGCTAGCCTTCCCTGTCAGGAGCTCAAGGGCCAGGCAGGACGGTCCCATGGGCCGGATGTGGCCCACGGGCCATAGTTTGCCCACCTCTGGGCTAGACCATTATTGGTCAAACTTGCCAGAAAAATTTACTGCCAGGAAGAGAACAATCCTGGAAGATTTCAGCAGGAAAGGTGAAAGTTCTATTTATACACACACCCCCAACTGAAAACAGGGGGTTGGAATGGAAATGCTTATGCCGCCTTAACTATAATAGTTGCTACTATTCTAATACACCATCAGCTCTTAAGTAGCACCATGCAGTGAGCACCTCCTTGTGGCCACTGGCGAGTATTATTTATTGCATATAGAGACCCCAGTCCAAATCTGGGCCTGCTGGGCTAGGCACTGTACATACTTTTACTGAGACAGTCCTTGACCCCAAACAGCTTACAGTCCAAACAGACAAGGCAAATGAAGGGTGGGCAGGGAAACTGAGGCACGGAGCTGAATTGACTGGCTTGGGGTTACACAGTGGGTTAGTAGCTGAGCTGGGACTAGCGTCCAGGGCTCCTGGCTTCCAGTTCCCATTGGAACACACTGCCTCTCAGGCATGCATGGAGGAGACCAGCATTGCGATTGCCAGAGCTCTCTGCCCTAGGCCAGGCCGATCGTGTTTATGAACAGGTTTGGGGGCTTTATCCCATAGGCCTCAGTTCCCGGCTGTGTGAAGCGATCCGAGACGAGTACTCCCTGGGTCAGATCCTGTCGGTGACGGTAGCCCCGCACCAGGGTGGCGAGAGCCCTCTGCAGCACTACAACTCCTTGCTGTGCCTTTCGTGGCTCCAGAGGTACGTTCCTGGGAGCTTGGGGAGTTGGGCAGTGACAATAGGTCAGCAGTGAATTGTGGGGCTGTGTGACACTACGAGCCGGACGCTGATCACCATGCACTAGGGTGATTCCCACAGTGTGGAGCAAAAACCCGCTCTCTGCTCCCAAAGAGCTCGCTGCCTGAGAAATAGAGAGCGTAAGACCTATTGCCTAGTAGGCAACTATGGAATAAGCTACACTGAGTTACCCTGCTTTTCCTGGCAGGCGCTCTCGATGACTGGCTGTCACGGCTGGGCTGGGCTGTCTGACCGAGGGGGTGGAGCAGCAGTCAGCTGGGCCTGGATACCAGGAGGTCAGAGTCCGAGATGGGCCAGAGGGCACGGTGGGAGTGAGGGTCAGGGTACCAGGAGGTCAGAGTCCGAGATGGGCCAGAGGGCACGCTGGGAGTGAGGGTCAGGGTACCAGGAGGTCAGAGTCCGAGATGGGCCAGAGGGCACGCTGGGAGTGAGGGTCAGGGTACCAGGAGGTCAGAGTCTGAGATGGGCCAGAGGGCACGCTGGGAGTGAGGGTCAGGGTACCAGGAGGTCAGAGTCCGAGATGGGCCAGAGGGCACGCTGGGAGTGAGGGTCAGGGTACCAGGAGGTCAGAGTCTGAGATGGGCCAGAGGGCACGCTGGGAGTGAGGGTCAGGGTACCAGGAGGTCAGAGTCCGAGATGGGCCAGAGGGCACGCTGGGAGTGAGGGTCAGGTACCAGGAGGTCAGAGTCCGAGATGGGCCAGAGGGCACGCTGGGAGTGAGGGTCAGGGTACCAGGAGGTCAGAGTCCGAGATGGGCCAGAGGGCACGCTGGGAGTGAGGGTCAGGGTACCAGGAGGTCAGAGTCCGAGATGGGCCAGAGGGCACGCTGGGAGTGAGGGTCAGGGTACCAGGAGGTCAGAGTCCGAGATGGGCCAGAGGGCACGCTGGGAGTGAGGGTCAGGTACCAGGAGGTCAGAGTCTGAGATGGGCCAGAGGGCACGCTGGGAGTGAGGGTCAGGGTACCAGGAGGTCAGAGTCCGAGATGGGCCAGAGGGCACGCTGGGAGTGAGGGTCAGGGTACCAGGAGGTCAGAGTCCGAGATGGGCCAGAGGGCACGCTGGGAGTGAGGGTCAGGGTACCAGGAGGTCAGAGTCTGAGATGGGCCAGAGGGCACGCTGGGAGTGAGGGTCAGGGTACCAGGAGGTCAGAGTCAGGCAGCAGGAACAGGTAGCGCAGGGCAGGCCGGCCATCCCAAGCAGGGAAAACCCAGTTACGCAGACAACTTCCTGTTCCTCTGCTTGGTTTAAATAGTAGCAGGGGACCAATCAGGACCCTCAGGGTTTTGCCAGTCAGAGCCCAGCCCGGGAGTCCTCTGTCAAAGTTGAGTTTCAAGTTGTGGCAACTCCTAGCCAATCCTGGGGTGGTAGGTTGGAAAGTAGTGGCTTCTAGAGCTCTGTGGACCAGGGTTTGAGACCTGCAGCCCCTGATGCTGGAGTAACTGGTACGATTAGGCGAGGGAAGTTTTGGGCGAAGACTGGGCACGGGAAGTTTTGGCACTACTGCTGAGATGGGGGGTGCGTGGTTGCAGGTGTAAGGCGCTGGCCTGGCACTTAGGAGCGCTGGGTTCAGTTCCCCCATCTCCTACGGATTTCCTGAGTGGCCTTGGGCAAGTCACGTCGTCTCAATCACCCCACCTTTCCCCAGCCCTTTTTCCTGCCTCTTTAGCTTTCAAGCCGGGGCTGTTTCTCGCTGTGTGTCTGTACAGCACCTAGCACAATGAGGCCCTGATCTTGGCTGGGACCTGTAAGCACTCCTCTAATACAAAGGAATGGGCTTTCACTCACATGGTCATCTGATGTAGCCCCGGGGTGAGCTGTGAGGACTTGCTCAGTCCTGATCCGAGCAGAAGTTCCACTAACTTCCGTGAGATTCCTGCCTAAGGACTTGTGGCTGAGATCCTAACGCCAAAGGAACAGTGACTCCAGTTTGTCTAGACATGTCGACGGCGTCCTCCTGTTCCAGAACGATGCCGTGCTGAGGACGACAGCCCTGCTTGGGAAGAAAGTGCCAGCGTCTGACATGCAGCCCCAGGTCTCCCTCTCTGCCATGAACACCTACGTCACTTCCTGCCTTGCTGAGCTGCTTTACCCTCTCAAGGCTTTCACGACAGGAAGGTGAACCGAGCACAGGTATTTGTCTTCTTTCCAACAGCTGCTGGTGCTCTGCGGATGACACTAGACGTACTGCAGTCCCCAGCTGGTATACATTGGCATGATTCTATCAATTACAGCAGGGCTGTGCCAGTATTCACCAGCTGAGGATCTGGCCCATAAAATCTAGTGCATAGAAAGCTTTTGTCGAATCCTTTGGCATGGAGGCCTAGGCGCTGACTTCTTCTGGCGCCGGTGGGTGCTCAACCCCCTTCTGCCCCCAGCCCTGCCCTGACTCCACTCCTGCCCTGCCCCCATTCCAACCCCTCCCCCAAATCCCAGCCCCGCCTCCTAAGCCTAACCCTAACCCTCCCCCCCTCCCTCCCAGCGCTTCCTACAGCTGTTTGGTGGCTGCAAGCACTGGGAGGGAGGAGCGGATACACGGTGTGCTGGGAGGAGGTGGGGGGGGGGCGGGGAGCTCACCCACCAATTTTTCCCTGTGGGTGCTCCAGCCCCGGAGCACCCATGGAGCCAGTGCCTGTGCATGGAGGCAAAAACTCCTAGGTGCAGTCAAAATATTCCCAGTGTGCAAATGGAGGGACCAAGGGAGCATAGATAATTGAACATAGACAGCAAAAGCCGCATGCATGAGTCCTTTACATCCAAAGACCTTATTAATAAACTCAGCAATAGCTAACTGGATATTACAGGGTAACTAGCCTGCAACACTCTCCCTGGAAACCGAGAAGCCAGCAAAGGCTAGCAAGGGGCCAACTCTGTGGGTGCTCTGGGGCTGGAGCACCCATGGGGAAAAATTAGTGGGTGCTCTGCACCCATTGGCAGCCAAGCTCCCCGCCCCTCCCCACCTCCCCTGAGCGCGCAGCATCCCCGCTCCTCCACCTACCTCCCAGCGTTTCCCGCCCGGCCACCGCCAAACAGCTGTTTGGCAGCGTTAGCACGCTTGGGGAGGGAGGTTAGAAGCAGGAATGTGGCGCAGTCAGGGGAGGAGGTGGGGCCGGGGCGGGGATTTGGGGAAGGGGTTGGAGTGGGGGTGGGGCCTCATGGAAGGGGTGGAGTGGGGGTGGGGCCTGGAGCAGAGCGGGGGTCGCACACGCAGGGGAAAGAGGCGAAGTCGGTGCCTATGACAGCGATGTTGCTGCAGCACGTCTGGTGAAGATGCTCTATGGCGACGAGAGAGCTCTGCCGTCGGCATAACAAAACCACCTCTGCGAGAGGCAGTAGCCATGGCGACGGGAGAGCTGAGTACTGTCCACGCCGGCGCTTATGGGTGGTTTATTCACAGCCCTGAGCTGTGTAAGTTCTGCTGACACATGCTGCAGGGGAGACCTAGCCGGACCCCTACTCACTTGGGGCTGGCGAGATGGCAGGTGCACCGCTGCCCGGCTAACACAGCTTGGCAGAAAATGCCTTTCACCCCTCAGGGAATCAAAGCAGCAACGATTTGACCCTGCCCCTCCCTCACCCAGTCATCGTCAATGACACGTGGGGTCTGCGTTTCGTCCCCACCTCATTCGAGTGAGGTCAAGGCTGAGTGGGGACCCATTTAATTTCTAATGGGCTTGGGCCACTTTTATCTCCCCTTTGTTTGGAAATGAAATGCAAAAAATAAAGTTCTTCTTGGCATGATTACACATGTGCATTGCACCCGTGGTGTCTGCGCACCCAGTGCACGGCCATTGGACACTTCCCCCTGTATGGTACCTGTTGGGCGGCTTGGTTGTGTGAGAGGGGATTGAGCCCCATGCAGCGTGGGAGAGTTCACGTTGCTGCGTTCCCTGATGCTTTGGTGTTACTGTCACATTGGCCCCATGCAGCTGTTTATGCTTTTTTTATTGGAGGCCTGTCGATGGACTTACCTTAGTTTGACTAAGCTCAGGCTCTGCCCAGTAATTTTCAGTGAAACCGACGTGTTAGTTTTCACTGTAGCTCCTGGTGAATTTGGTTTGTTTCTCATTTCCCAGGGGGACGGTCTTTTGGGACAGCCTGGCATCGTCTATTGTGCACTCATTGCCCCGGGAGTTTCACCCAGCACAGCCCGTGTCCTTTCTTTACAAGCACCACGTCTTCCAAATACGCCTGAACTGGGGACTCGGGTAGAGGAAGGAGAGAACATGAACCAGATAGACACGTTCCCTTTTACCTGCCTCTGGCCTGAGCCAACAGGCCCTTGGAAAGCCCTGTAGTAGTGCTCCATGGCCCTTGGCTGGGGCAGGGAGAAGAGAGAAAGCTAAACCAGCTGGCTTCGAGTTTATGCCTCATAACCTTCAAGATGAGATACAGGGTCATCAGGATTTCACATTCCGAAACATCCCAGCTAACTGCGGGGACGAACCCTGCCTCTGTTCATCTGCCCTGAAATACATTTGGAAACCTCTAGATTTAAATGCAGGCCAGGATGGGACCTCTGGGCGCCCAGAAGTTTGCCTGGGGGACTGGTCTCTTTAAAAGTCTGATCTGCTGAGAAGGTGGAGTTGTGAGCGTGTCCCTCCCATACCTATTGTTGCCCGTATTACGGGTACCAGCTAAAGCAGCAGTTCTCAAGCTGAGTTAGGACCCTAAAGTGGGTCGTGACCCCATTTTAATGGGTCACCAAGGGCTGGCATTAGCTTTGCTGGGGTCCAGGGCCTAAGCCCAAAGGCTTCAGCCCTGAGTGTGTGGGGGGCTCAGGTTACAGGCCCCCCTCCTAGGGCTGAAGTCCTTGGCCCCTCTGCCGAGAGCGGTGGGGCTCTGGCATTGGCCCTGGCCCTCCTGCCCGAGGCAGCGGGGTTCAGGCGGACTCAGGCTTTGGTCCCCCCTCCTGGCGTCATGTAGCAACTTTTGTTGTCAGAAGGGGGTCATGGTGCAATGAAGTTTGAGAACCTCTAAGCTAGAGGGCCCCAACTGAGGCTGAGGCCCTGTTATGCCAGGCACTGGCCAGACCCCTAGCAGGTCCCGAGAAGCTGATCGTCCAGCCCGACAGAGGGCGGGAGGAAAGGAGTATTATTGTCCCCATCGTACAGGTGATGGTATGGACACCACCTTCAGCCCATCCCACTGGGACACCAAAAGGGGAACATGACTAGCAGAGCCAGGAATAGAACCCTGGTCTCCTGAGTCCTAGGCTGCTGCTCTAGCCAGCAGGCCACAGGAGTCCATTGGTGGCCCCCTCCCTACACAACTAGATTTGTGATCAAAATGTCCCTCAGATTCAAACCCCAGTCTTGGCAACTCTAGGGTGGGAAGTGTTCAAGATGGGACAGGAGAACGCTTCCCCGCCAGCTGGGGGAGAGCTCTGAAGGTCATCCCTGGATCTGCTTTGCCCTTAGCTTGCCTTGTTTGCAGCATTATAGCACCTCTGTGCTGGCTGTAGCCTGCAGCTACCAAGAGGCCACCTTTCTTCTGTCCCGTGACTTGGTGCTGAGGAAGCCGAAGCAAGCTTACCGCTGTGTTCCTTGGAACCCCTTCCCTCTCCGCTGCTGGACAGGTCAGTCTCGCTGGGCCCTCTTCTGTGCATATGGCTGCTGGGGATATGGGGCAGGCTGACAAATGCAGCCAGTCTGCAAAGGTCAGACCAGAGTGTCACACATCCTTGTGCTCAAGAGGGTTTCTTTGCTTTGGAGAAAAGGTCACAGGCTAGGGAGGCATCTGAAAACCTGCATGGGGGAGGGATAGCTCAGTGGTTTGAGCATTGGCCTGCTAAACCCAGCATTGTGAGTTCAATCCTTGTGGGGGCCATCTGGGGCAAAATCAGTACTTGGCCCTGCTAGTGAAGGCAGGGGGCTGGACTCAATGACCTTTCAAGGTCTCTTCCAGTTCTAGGAGATTGGTATATCTCCAATTATTACCTTTAAAACCTGCATAGACTTCACCAAGTCCATTGAACTCACTGCTGGTCTTGTCTAAGTATTTGCATCTGAGCCCTTCAGAAACTCACTTTCATTTATCCTGGCAGATGCATTCTTCTCCATTCTACAGACAGGGAAGGGGGACCCACAGAGATTAAGGGACTTGCCCAAGGTCCCACAGGAAGTCTGTGGCAGAGCCAGAAACTGGGCTCAGGTCTCCTGAAGCCCAGGCCTTAACCACAAGGCCATCCTTTCTATTGGTACATGAGGAACCAATTCAAGCCTGGTGGAAGCAGAAACATTGACTTCAGTGGAGCTGCCTCCATGTATCCCAGGACTGAATTCAGGTCGAGGTCATTGTGGGTACGTCTACACAGCAACTAGATACCTGCGGCTGGCCCGCTGCTGTGGAGACACCCTGAGAATCTCTACTGTGCCCAGCCGGGTGGGCTATGTAGGAAGGCAGGAGGTAATGAGCCAGGCTGGAGCTAACATCACCTACTCGCTCTAAGGGAACCAGGGGTTATTTGATCCTTGAGGACTGGCCAGTGTCCGAGTGGCTAGAAGCCAGCCTGGGGAAGCAGGTTTCAGCCGGGGCTCAGGATAAGGGGAGGGGGAGGATGCTGGCAGTGAGGGGAAGGGTCCCTGCAGGTGGAAGGGTGGAGGTGAGGGACAGAGATGTGGGAGGGCTCGGATTTGGTGGGGAGGGGGCAGCGAGTGAGGTGGGGTGGGCAATATCTGGTTGGAGCGAGCTGAGGCAGGAAGGAGAAGTAGAGTATCACCTCGTCTACACCACAGCCTTAGGTCGACACAAGGAAGCTCACGTCAGCCTAACTCTGTAAGTGTCTACACTCAAATGGCACGCCCGCCGCCGTAACTCGCCCACTATGCTGACTTAACTCCACCTCCAGGAGAGGTGTAGTGCTTTGGTCAACGTAGTTAGGTCAACACAGTCTCACTCTAGATCAAGGGTCTCCAACCTTTTTACACCCACAATCAGTTTTTGAATTACCCCGCCCCTTCCCCAAAACCCCACCCCACGCACTCCATCCCCTCCTCTCTCCCTTGCTTGCTCTCCCACACCCTCACTCACTTTCACTGGGCTCCGGCAGGGGGAGGTTGGGTGGGGGTGTGGGGTGCTGGCTCTGGGAAGGGGCTCAGTGCTGGGGCAGGGGCCTGAGGTGCAGGAGGGGGTTCGGGATGCAGGAGGGGGTATGGGTGCTGGCTCTGGGTGCTGCCTCCTCCTGGGTAGCACTTAGCTTTCCACCAATCGAAGGCAGGCAGGCTCCCTGCCTGCTGCAGCCCCATGCCACTCCCAGAAGGGGCCAACGTGCCCCTGCAGCCCCTGGGGGGGGGGGCACATGGCTCCGCATGCTGCCCCTCTCTGCAGGCACCACCCCCAAAGCTTTCATTGGCCACAGTTCCCTGTTCCCAGCCAATGGGAGCTGTGGGGGCGGTGCTTGCAGGCAGGAGCAGCGTGTGCCCCACTCCACAGCTGCAGGGGTGTGCTGGCCGCTTCAGAGAGTGGCATGGGACTGCGGCAGGCAGCCCCACTGCACTAGCGTGAGCGGAGATCGTGATCGATTGGGAGAGTGCCCAGGATTGAGCGGTTGATCACGATTGACGGGTTGGTGACCTGTTGCTTACATCCCGTTGCTGCTTTTCAGAAGCCGTCCAGCAGTGCCCCACACTGACAGTCTCCTGGTGGTAGGGTGACCAGCCAGCAAGTGTGAAAAATTGGGACGGGGGTGGGGGGTAATAGGAGTCTATATAAGAAAAAGACCCAAAAATCAGGACTGTCCCTATAAACTCGGGACATCTGGTCACCTTACCTGGTGGGGCCGCGCGCCGCTGACACAAGGAGCGTAGTGTGGATATGCAAAAGCGATTTCATTACTGCAGGTGGCTGTACAGCACCATCGCTTAGGTCAACTTCACTTTGGAGTGTAGACTTGCCCTCAGATGCCTCAGGAGTCTCGCTGTGCAGTTCACTGCCACTCAATCCATGTGTCCTTGGGGCTCAAAGAGTTAATAGCCAGGAGTGGCTCAGGCCTTGTTTTATGGCTCAGCAGGAAGGGGTCTCTAGCTGCCTGGTGCCCCCAGCACTGTGCTGAAGCATTAGATCATCACTGACCCAGAGAGCAGTGCCACCAGCACCTCCCCTCCAGCTCTCCCAGGGCTGGGGCAAGCTGGGCTCTCTGGTTCATTCTGTAGCTTCCCTAAGAATGTGGGGACTCCGGATCCTTGGTCCAGTCCATAGTGAGGTGCTCGGGGGGAGAGGCTGACAGAGCTGGGTGGTGCTGCTGGCTTTGTGGGAGCTTCTCTCCGGTAACTGTAAGGCAGCCCCGTCCTGGCCGCAGCACCCTCGCTAGTCCGGTCCTGGGACCCTGCTGAGCAGAGCCATGGGGAGCACTGTCGAGTCTCCCACATTTGGAGGGAGGTGACCTCAGATTCATTGGCTCATCCCTCAAACCTCCTCATTTAGAAGGTGCACAGGCCCCTCGCACCCAAACAATGCAGTTGTGGGAGGGATTGGAAGAGAGAAATGAAGGAGAGAGGGGACAGGGGGAAGAGATTGGGGCAAAATGGGAAAGGAGGGAGAAAAGGCAGCAAAACAAAGCAGAAACGGGTAGGAGCTGCAGTGACCCTTGTGGGGGAAGGCTCCTTCCTTCTGACCCAGCTGTTTGCCTGTCAAAAACCGATGGACAAAGGCAGACCCAGCAGCAGGGACGACAGCTGCAGAACCTCTGAATCCGTGTGTTCATTATTAGTAGTGTTACCATAGCCTCTAGTCATGGACCAGGAGCCCGTTGTGCTAGGGGCTGCACAAGAACAGCCCAGCCCAGCAGGGAGTTGCACACTCAGAAGTAGGGTCATTAGCCTTTTATTCATAATTTTTCATAGACACAAAGATCAGTAACCCCAGGTTAAGGGAGAGAGCGGCAAGCCGCACACACCTTTGCCTTGTTACGTTAGCCAAGCGTGTGAAACAGGCCCAGCGCAATCAATACACTTCTTGAGGCCCTTGTCCGACAGCGGTTGAGGAGCGGCGAGTAGAGGCTAAACCCGCTGGTGTGTTCATGCTGAGATTCCTCTCGGATTGTCCTCCGCTCTGAGCTGGTGCCAGTGGAGTTGTGTTTCCAGGGCCAATTTACCCCGCAGCTTTCACTGGAGGATCTCCCCTACTTTACACCCGTTAATGAAGCATCACACCACTCCAACGAGGGAAGTATGATCCCCGCCTTAAAGAGAGGGAGGTAGAGGAGTGGCTTGTACACGGTCACATGGTGACTGTTTATTTCAGGGGAGTGGGATAAGGCCCTGGAAGATTTCACATATGCGTATTATTAGAAATAAGGCTTTTGTATAACTCCGCTATGCATTTTGCTGCAAGACCAACGTTACACCTGCGCAGTGGTAGACCGGAACCTCAGTTTAGTTTAGCTAGGCTGGATGTTTAGAATGCAGAGGGCTTTCCCCCGCCGGGAATGAGGTAGCTGCCATATGTCCCTTTTAACCCTTTCTGGGTGGGAGAAGACCTCTGGGGAAGGGTTAATATGTCTGGATGAAGAGATGACTTTCCGTCCCCCAGACTCTCTCAACATCGTGCAGCCCGGATGTCACAGCCACTCGCTGACTGTCTGCGCCAACCACAGCAGCTCAGCGGAACTCCTGCAGCAGGTGGTGGCCAGAGCAGAGGCCATGTACAAGACCAATGCCTACCTCCACTGGTACTGGCGATACGGCTGCGAGGAGGAGGCTTTCCAGCAGGCCTTCGAGACGCTCTGCTCAGTGGCAGATGATTACAGCCGGCTGGGAGAATAACACTGTCTGCTGTGGCACTTCCAGGCTGCTGGCTGTCAGCCTTCCTCCTGAGAGCCTGGAGAACATCCAGGAAACATTGTGCCAAGGTCTCTGGGAAAGGGGTGGTTCTGCGTTGAGGGGGATGCTGCATTAAATCAATACTGTGACACAAACTAGGTAAATAGATTTGCTTCTCCGCGTGTGCAAAACAGACCTTGGGCTCACCTGTCTCTTGGTCCATGGCCCATGCAGGGGTGATAGGGAGAGCAAGATCCCTTTGTGCCCCTGCACAGGCTACCCAGACCTTGGATAGATTCATAGACTCTAGGACTGGAAGGGACCTCGAGAGGTCATCGAGTCCAGTCCCCTGCCCTCATGGCAGGACCAAATACTGTCTAGACCATCCCTGATAGACATTTATCTAACCTACTCTTAAATATCTCCAGAGATGGAGATTCCACAACCTCCCTAGGCAATTTATTCCAGTGTTTAACTACCCTGACAGTTAGGAACTTTTTCCTAATGTCCAACCTAAACCTCCCTTGCTGCAGTTTAAGCCCATTGCTTCTTAGTCTATCATTCAAGGCTAAGGTGAACAAGTTTTCTCTCTCCTCCTGATGACACCCTTTTAGATATCTGAAAACTGCCATCATGTCCCCTCTCAGTCTTCTCTTTTCCAAACTGAACAAACCCAATTCTTTCAGCCTTCCTTCGTAGGTCATGTTCTCAAGACCTTTAATCATTCTTGTTGCTCTTTTCTGGACCCTCTCCAGTTTCTCCACATCTTTCTTGAAATGCAGTGCCCAGAACTGGACACAATACTCCAGTTGAGGCCTAACCAGCGCAGAGTAGAGCGGAAGAATGATTTCTCGTGTCTTGCTCACAACACACCTGTTAATGCATCCCAGAATCATGTTTGCTTTTTTTGCAACAGCATCACACTGTTGACTCATATTTAGCTTGTGGTCCACTATAACCCCTAGATCCCTTTCTGCCGTACTCCTTCCTAGACAGTCTCTTCCCATTCTGTATGTGTGAAACTGATTGTTCCTTCCTAAGTGGAGCATAGAGTATAGAGGAGTATAGAGGAATAAGGGGGTGAACAAACCCCACCCAATGAGTAGATGGGTGGGGAAAGGCTCCCACCCGCACAGGGCCAGCCAGCACAGCTGAGCCAGCATCACAGGGGTAGTAATTTACAGTTAGTTTGGATTAGCAGCAAGTTGGTATGCTCCTGGAGCAAAGGGGAGTCATAGAGGAATCATGCCTTTGCTTCTGGAGGACAGAGGGCATGTGGCAAGGCCACCAAGAAAGCCTATACACATACCACCCGGACATGCCTTGCCTCAGAAGATCTCGCTCACTTTGGGATGGTGACATAAGACTTTTAGAGATCTAGGTGTGGATCCTTCTCCTTAGCGTTGAGCTAAAGCCAAATCCTGCTTGCCTTCCATAGAGGGGGAGCCACCCTGCATGACAAAGGGGAACAAATTTTGGTCTCTAATCTGGTCCCTGTAAAACCAGAGAGGCAGCTAAAGCTTTTAACAGACAGAGTTACAAAGCAGAGAGATCGAGCAGGTAATTAGAGGGCTGAACAAAACCCTGAGCAGATTTATTCAGGGAGAAGACTACACATGAGTAAAGACCTGACTCATCTCCACTTGTACAGCCAGGCAGGAGACGCAGTTACAATGTGGTTGCAATCTGGCCTGTAGACAGGACCTCAGATGTTCCTTAACCAGGCTAAAGCCTTGGACATGTTGCATAGGCAATGTTTGGGGACAGGCAGGGGCAACCCTCACCCTTCCATTGGGGC